>NC_139332.1:36782500-37327500 GCF_056507025.1 Lutjanus erythropterus | reverse complement strand
TGTGAAGGAGATGTTAGTTAATACTTTATTCATAATGATTTAGCAGCTACAGCTGTTATTCTGATGTGTCAGATACATATTTAATGAACATTTAGGTCAATAGAAGCTTTGATTCAGACTCACACACGCAGTACTGAAGGACGTCTTTGCTTTTTTCAAAAATGTTCCACTGGTGGTGGACGTGTTCGTCTGTGCAAACACAGACTCTTTCTTTCATTTGAAAGAAAAGCTTCTTGAAAAACGTTGGCGTTGTGATATTTGCACATATCCGAAGCTTGCTGAGATCCAAGTATTAATCATGTTTAAAAGAAGTTGTTTCTCCGTCTGACCTGAAATGTGGGGTTTTATTTTGTGTATCTTTGCAAACTGCTGGCCTGTTGATTTGTTTACATCACAGAGCTGATCATAAACAGGAAGAAGCCACGTGTTGCAAACTGTGCTGAAAAACTCCAAATGAGATGCAGACTCTGAATGTGCTGCATACATGTCTGAAGAATCCCCCAAAACCTGAAGGATATCAGCAGATCCCAGATAGAAAAATCCAAAAGGAATGTGCTGTTTACAAGACCCAAATCAAATTCTGGATATTTTCATTTACTGAATAATAGTAGAAAATAAGTGTACTTTAAACATAGTCACTGCTGTAGGAGTGCCTCAAAAATACAGCACTTTATATTGTTTCTTATGTTCTGACTTTGGATCATGAAAAAAACCCTGTGGTGAACAAACCTGAGCCACCTGGATCATGTCAAGAGCAAATATATGAGGATCAATGCACTAAATTCACTGCAGTGTCAAGTTTGTGATGCAAAGCCAGAATGCTGTGGACTCTGAGTGAACAATTCATCGAGGTCAACAAACATTACTGAGTCAGAAATGAATCATGCTCTTCTTCACTGCTCTGTAAATAATTGGACTGATAGTTAAAGCAACTTGTTGACGGTCCTCCATGAAGCAGACATGGAGCGTTCTGGTGTTTACATGCCGGACGTCTCGGATCTGATCAGAGAAAACGCTGATGATCATCTTTGGAAACAGTTTTCTCTGGAGACGCTCAGCTGAGGGATCGTGATTCTTTCAGACGGCCGGCTGGTTCTCCATCACTGATCTGAGCCGCTGATCTGCAGATCACAGCCGGCGTCCCTGCAGGACGACCTCAGGTGTCGCTTCATTTCAGACCAGCTGAGCAGCAGCAGCCTCTGAGCGTCTCTGCAGTAGAAACAGGAGGGAGGAGAAGACACACAAAGACACATGTTAAAAAGTTCATCCTGCGGCTCTGCAAACATCCTCAGGGTCATTTAGTGTTACATCTGATCATCAGAGTGAGTTAAAGTGAATCCGCTGCTGCTGGAAGCTGCTGCCTGATGCTCAGTTCATCACAGAGACGTTTCACTTTGTAGAAACCTGATAAAACATCCAGCAGTTTGAATAACTTCATTTTCAAAGTCTCACGTCTCATTTCTAATGACTAAACCTGAATGCAGCTCTGATTGGCTCCTGTGGCTGTTTCCTTCTCCACACTGAATCCTCCTGTAGTATTTACAGCAGGTCACCACCAACATGAAGCTGTTTTATAAATCTAATTCATCCATGCAATAATACAGTCACTGATTAATTTTCTTTGCACTGTGGTCATTTTAAATTTGTTACCTACCTTTGTAATGCCTTGTTTTTACATATTTGGGCTCAAAATGATAAAAGGTATTGGAACTGGTCCCATATCCCACTTCAACTGGCAGCTATGAAACAGACTGCAACGTAATCCTTTGAGGCAAGTGCACCTCTCGTTCTTGTGTTACTACTGACAGTGTTATTGTACAGTAAGTATCTGATAGAATAAGACATTTGAGGACATCATCTTGGGCTTTCGGAAACACTAATGAACCATTTTTCGTCAGAGCAGCTCATCAATTCAGCGAGAAAATAATCAGCAGATTAATCGATAATGAAAATAATGGCTAGTTGTGGCCCTAGAGCTAATATGAGCTGGACTCTAGTCCTGAAAGTTGCATTGACACACTACACAAGATAAAACCAGAAAGTGTTGCACACGCTGCTCTTTTTCTCCCCCCGTCTGTCGGGTCGGGTCATCATCAGGCTGATGTGTCGTTGTCGGGTTCCTGCGTAAAAGCATCCTGACGGTTTGGAATAAGATCCAAACAGAAAGCAGAGTTGATATCATCTCTGAGAGTAAAGAGGTGTGTGATGTCCAGAAGCTCTTAAGCTCTTTTAGTCTGCTTGTTTTACACTTTAAGTGATCTTTCATCTTAATACTCTGTGGTCACAGCATCATCCTGTGATCCTTGGCGTCTCTGCTGCACCACTGTGTCCTCCTCATTATAAGTCACTGTAGCTGAAACTCTGACAGATCTCTGAACACACATTTACTCATGCAGCCATTAGGAGGACTCCATGATGTGGTTAGTTAGTGTCTCCTGCAGCGGCGGACAGAAAAACAGCTCTCTGTGTGGCTGTCGCCTTCATAACTGATGATATTTACAGACGAGGAGGCTGCAGACGCTCGGCGGCTCTCCCAGGATTAAAACAACCCCTCCCCCGAGAGACAAATATGAAAATAATATTGCTTCGATTTGTAGGGGGAGCGTGGAGGGAAGCGGGGAACGGCGGAATAAAGCGTCAGGTTCGGCCACAGATCGATTGTCATGAAGTGTTGTGGAGTGGGCGCGAGCTACCTGACACTTTGGAGTTATTGATTGGAAGGCGGCGCGAGGGAACACATTTGATATCACAAGCTACTGGCTGCAGTGTGTGTGTGTGTGTGTGTGTGTGTGTGTGTGTGTGTGTGTGTGTGTGTGTGTGTGTGTGTGCTGCTAAAATCTCATCTTGTCTCGGCATATTGATGGACTCGAGCACAGAAACACGGGGGATTTCATCTTCAGGCTCGACTCTCGTGTCTTGAATTTAAAAGCATTTGGGAGTTTAAAAAAGCACGTAGAGCCGCTCTGCTGCAGCTTCTGGACCATTAACTACAGACCATCCAAACTTTAAATTACTGACTACCTTTTTCCCAAATGTGCAATATTTACATGCAAAATTAGAGGTGTAACCATTTTAATTTGTACCTAAAGGTTTGGGATCAGGGTTTGGTACGTGTCTGGTGCAACAGGGAAAAGAAAACAAGCACATTAGATACATTTTACACCATTTTTGGCCAAAAAATATATTTGTGGTTCCAATCCTGCTTCACTATCAACACTGGCCATATTTGTGTCATTGTTTGTGTCTGGGCATCTCCACTTCCCTCTGTGGCAGATGTGCACTTGAATGCTGATCATCCACTGAGTGAACTGCAGCACTCGTTTCTCACTCGGACCGATGAGTAGTGTGATGGGCGGGACTTTTCCTGATCAGCTTTCTAATTTGCACTCATCAGACGAACAACACTCGCTTTGTGAGCTTTAGGGGGTTTGATGACATGCAGATAAGTTTAAATTCAACAGTTACTTATGTCAGACATGCAAAGAAAACAACAAGTGTTTGTTCCACAGATAAATTTGACTGTTATAGGGGAAAAAGTTATATTAAAATGAGTGAAATTAGTATTGCACATATGGTATCACACCATACTGTGAAGAGACACATTTAGAAAAAATGGCTAAGTAACTAAAAATGCACTAGAGAGCTCTTATAATGATTCAAGATGTTCATTGTCACACCGGTTATACAAGTATAATGGTGTGAAAAACTTGACACAATGCTCCAATATAAGCAGATGATTATTATAATTGTCTTGTTTTTCTTTATTTCTCATGCAGATTGTCATCTAATTGACTTTTGTATTTACTTTATTACATGAATATAAAGTAAAGGAACAGAGAGCTTTGCTATTCTTCCTCACCATGGGCCTGCTGGAGGCAGCATTATGAGACAGAGGAACACCAAGTTTCGCTGCATCTCATTGGCTCATTTTTGGCAGTTTGACACAAACTTAAAGGAGACTTTGTAGAGAAAATGACTTTGTTTTTCCCGTCTTGACTTCAGTGTGCAACAGCAGCCTCAGGTAGCAGCTGGAAGCAGGCGGGTTACTGTGAGGCAAAGTATCAGGGGAGTAAAGTAAAAAAAAATCAAGTAGTATTTCCGTTGTTTAAAAATTGTTGTCCATGTGTTGTCATGTAAATAAAAACTATAAGGCTGGACATATACTGCTGTTGACCACGTGTTTGTATTTGCGTGTCATTTCTGAGGACGCACACAGCCGTTGCTTCAAAATGGCTTGAATGCAGGTTACTGTGGAGTCTGTAACCAGCAGTGTTTGTAGCTGGGTAAGCTCGCTCTGTGACGTGTGGTGGAGACACGGGGACAAGAGACAGCCCTTAAATTTCATGTCATGCGTTGTGTTTTCTTTTTTTTTCTTTCTGAAAGATTTGCGTTGAGCTGTCAAATACAAAATTAATGGAAAGTGACGCCCCTACTAGAAGATGAACTGGGAGTGGATTTTCACTCCTGACAGAATGTCTCCTGTCTGATCCGGTTTCTGTCAATCCACAGTCAAACGCCTGCAAAAAAAGGACCTCTTGTTATTATGATTCCAGCTCTCGTTTCTTGTCCCGTCTCAATCCTGTGATCAATAATGAAACAGACTCCTGTCCCACAGGAATCCCACTGGAAAAAAATGGAAAACTGGAAAACTTGTTAGCCTCTAATCTCCACTTTGCAGTGTTTCGGGGTGGAAAGGACAGCGTTGCCTGACATGAAGGGGTTAAGAGTTGTTCAGGAGGCAGAGCAGAAGAGACACACAAGAGGTTGGTGGTTCGATGCCCGACTCTTCCGCTCTGCCTGCTGAGGTCGTCTTTGGGCAAGATACCAAACCGCAAATTGCTCTTCAATTCAGTTTATTCACATATCAAAAATAATGCATGAGCAATTCAACAAATACATCAGAAAACAAAGAAATACGCTACTTAAAGCTTTTAGAAGGAGGCCCAAGACACAAAACAGATACAACAAACACACAATGGTCAACAAACACGTCATCAGTCCAAAAATTCCCCACAGGTAGAGTTGTTTCTGAACGTAAATCTGCACCAGAAAACGCTCCTGGTTTTCCAAAAGATGCTGAATCAGGCACCAGCGAGCACTCAACCCTCCAGCCCTTAAAACACAACCAGCCAGCTGAGAGATGACCTCAGGAAATATCAATGTACCAGTCCAGGGAAATTATAGGAAACAAAAATCAGATCAAAACAATGAACAGTAAATAAAATGGTATCTTAGTGTAAGATGCCTACAGTGCTTTTTAGTGAGAAAGTGAGTTTTTGTTTGTTAACGAGTAGGAGATTCTGAAGTGGAACAGTGAAATAGTTCAAGCTGATGCCCTCCATAAATCTAAATGAGGGTTAGACACCTCCAGGATCTTTTGGATTGTAGCTGAAAGCTCTTAGATTGAGTCATTTTGAGTCGCTGTGATCCACAGCAGAGCCCCGCTCACCGCTTCAACAGGACTCTTTGGATTTTCAGCTCGTCTTTTATAAATCGAGCGCGTCTCTGCGCTTCTCGACTTCCATCAGACATGAAAACAATCAATGTCAAACACAAATATTCCAGCAGGCATACATAATCCCTGTATAGATCCGCTCTCAGTCTGAATGTGCTGTTCTCCTCAGCTGACAGCTCTTTGTGTTCGCCCGTCTCCTCTTGATGTGTCTCTTCACATCGATCGATGAGCTCGACGAGCCTCCGAGGGGCCGTGTGTCTTTTCTGTGGAAGACTCAACTTTTCATCCACTGCTGGTCAGAGGAGTTCAGCTGAGGCTTCGGCTTCAGCTCATTTGTTCATTTTAACGTTTTAAAGTTAATTTCCAGCATTTTTTCATGCAAACTGTTGTAGAAGAACATTTCTCACACAGTAGAAACAAGAATCTTTACTGTGATTATGAGCACGGAGAGTAAAAAGGCTGCGAGGTGAGAATAAAACTGAAAGCAAAGATTGCCTCTGTTTTCATGAAGTTTATCAGGATGTGAAGAAGTTAAATTTGTGTTGACTTGCAACATAGAGAAAGCTGTTTTCAAGGTTTATCAGGCAGAAACAGGGCAGAAGGTGAGCAGGAGATAAAAGTAAGAAACCAGAGTCTGAAATAGAAGAAAAGTTTATAGAGTTGTTACAGCGCAGCTCCAGAGGGGAAAGAGAAGCCACATAAAACCAGATGGATTTTGGTAAATAAAGTTTTTTACCGCACAGATTGTTAGGCAAAAAAAAATCCATAATAACCTTACAGCATCTCGTAATTCAAGTAATCCTCCTCTTGGCTTTGTTTTCAGGCTTTAGAGAAGGCAGGCCTTGATGGGAGAACAGTCACAGAGAGACGGTGTTCCTATTGGCTGTTCTTCAGATGAAGATGTCTGTGTGCGTCCCCTCAGATGGTGAAAACCTGATTCCTGCAGAAACTTGTGATAAATTTCCAATAACTCCTTTGCCTTCAGTGGCTGGGCTGGTTTTCAAGGACAGCTAGGTGTGTAAGCTTGCTGAATAATAGGCTAGCAGTTAGCAGGTCGCGCTGACCGGACTTCGCCTGCGCTGGTCCCTGAGCTCCGTCTTGTTTCTTCAGTTTAGTTTAGGTTGGTGTTGGATGGGTTCTGAAATAAAAGAGCTGGTTTTCATACAGAAGTCTTTGAGCTGGACGGTGGTGCGGCTGTAACGTGTCGGTCCCTCTGGAAGTTTTCCAAAAGCAGCAGTTTCGTTTTCCATCGTATTAGTGGTCAGTGTGAACGTCCAATGACACGGAGCTCCACTCCTGCAGAAATGACGTCTTCTGGGTTTCTTCTGTCTCTGTTTCTTCTTTGTCACATCTATTCTGTTTTTTTAAACAAACGTGATTCAGATTATGTTTAGGACTCGGCACATGAGCTCAGCTGTACCTGCTAGTCCCTGTTGAAGCACGTAGTGATCATGTTGCTAATTGGTGTTAGCTAGCTGATTATCTTGCCAATAATCTGCCACCATTTTTTATAAACTTAAACAGTGTGGGCTTATTAAGGGACTCTAGTGCCTTTTTTAAAATTTAGTGGACAGCAGGTAGAGGTAGGCGGGCAGTGCTAGCCCCAGTTTTAGCTTTAGATGATAGCTGCAGAAGCTAACAGCTAGCCTGCTGTGGCCTTCTAGCTAGCTAACCAGCTAATGCCAGTTCTCCTGTATACAATGACTGCAAATGCACAGCTACATGGTAATGTAAGCTACTAAAGCTACATAAACTTAGATGATATCTGGCAGAAACCACCGTCGTCACAATTCCATAGCTAACATTAGCTTAGCTCAGTGTTTCTGCTGGTAATGTTTATCTGTGATCATTAATGTTTCACACAACTCTGCGCAGAGCGCAGGAGGAACCTGAAAGAACTGGAATCAAGAATCATTATGAAGCACATAGGTAATTGGAATAAGACTCATTTAAAGGCCAAAAGATACCCAACCCACGGTTTAAGTAACTCAGATTTACAATTTACTAAAAACAATATATATAAAATAATGAATAATCAGAAACTAGTGAGCTACAGAGGAAAAGGGAACAGCGACGTCTCAGTTCAGCTGGAAAAGTGTTGAAAAAGGCCACAAGACACCGTCGAAATGCTGTTTTCTAACTTCAGAAAATCACACACACCTCCACACATTCACAGAGGAAACAATAATATCTACAGCAGCAGAAGAGACAACTGTTTTTTATTTAATACAAACGGCAGCAGAGTGCAGACGGTGCAGTGAGAAGACGCTGCAGGAAGATTAAAATGGACAGGATCAGCCGGCGGTGATGAAAAGAGACGGGGAAGGAAACGGAGAGGGAGGCGAAGACGTGATGCAAGAGGTGGAAAGGAAAGAAGAAGCCGAGCAAAGATGAGAGATGGAGAATTACCAAAAAAAAAAAAAAAATCCTCAGATGGAGATATCTGTGTCAGAGGTAAAGGAAGAGGAAGTAAAACAAGCAGGAAGACACCCAGAAACAGACAGATACAAAAAAAACATCAGTTAATTCTCTTCCAGGTTTGGACGCTGACTTTCTGTCTCGATGGTGTTGAAATGATTTATTCTTCGGTCTCGGTCAGTTCTGCCTCTGATAAACTGGCTATGAGCCTCAGTGGATTCACCGGCTTTAAAAGGGAACAGATTTATAGCTTCACAGCTTTGTCGTCTATTGTCTCTCTCTTTTGTCGTCCTCTTCTGTCTTTTAACAATCAAAATGTCAACTCTGTCTCCCACAAAATACTGAGAATAAGTATTTACCACCAAGTTGATTTGCCAGAAAAGAAACATAATTCACTGGGAGGAAGTTGAGGACTTTGGCACTTAAAGGTCCAGCGTGTCAGATTTATAGGAACCAACTGTCAGAATATGACAGAAATGATGTATAATATTTGCATGTAGGTTTTCAGTTGTGTATAATCACTTGAAAATACAAATTATTGTGTTTTTGTTACCTCAGAGTGAGCCCTTTACATCCATGTTGGGTCGTCATGTTACTACAGTAGCCCAGAAAGGACAAACCAAACACTGGCTCTAGATTACAGCTGAGATCTTTTCAGATCTTTTAGTCGTTGCCAGATTCCACTCATGTATTGTTCCTGTCACTGAAAACTCCCACTGTTTGATACATAGAGGGAAGCTTTGGGATGAGATATGCTAATGAGGGACTGGTTCTGGTCGGGTTGTGACAGAATTTTTTTTAATATAAGATAATTATGTATGTTAACATGCATAACTAACAAACTAATCATTTTAACCCAAACCATGATCTTTTCCAGAACCCATGTAGTTTTGTGCCATTATTTTGGAAGTGTACCCGGACGTTGCATATTTAATTTTGCTAACTTTATCGCAGAGCCTTGTACCTGAAAACCTGACACTACAGTGGTACTGACAGTGTACTGCATGGTTTGAAGCACAGGGCCACTGATCAAACTACCTGAAGTTGTTTAAAGTAATTTTCATAATGTAACAGTTAAGTACTAATTCTAGTAGTATAAGTACTAGTTTTTACTTTTATTTGAGTACATTTTTACACATTATTATACAATAATACTGATATATATGTATAATATTCTTGTTAAAAATAAAAATAGGTGAGAGAGATTACTTTTTAAAAAAAAAAAGTGTAGTGTTTGCTACTTTGCTATAAAAAATTAACAAACTTTATTGTTTCCTTGCGAGCTAAAAGATTGACAAAACATTACATTCTTTGCTACCTGGCAAAAAGTTAGTTAGCCTGTTAGCCCGACTTCTCATGATGGCTGGAGTTTGCTTGCTAGCTAAAAAGTCAACAAAGTGACTTCTAAGTTAATTTAAAATTTTAGTGCATCAGAATTAAATTTAATTCAGGTTTATAGTAAAAACTAATTTGAGGTTTAATGAGAGGTTTAAATTTAATCTTTATTTTAAGCCAGTTGAACAGTTTGATGCAACATAATTTAAAGTTAAACCACAATTTAATCGGGTTTCGTCTGTAATCCTTTTTGGTGCTGTCCAGTCAAAATGTTCACCAGCTTAATTCAACATGTTAGCATGCTAACATTTGCTGATTCTGAAGGATAATGATGAGATCATAGTGATGACAGAGAAAATATGTGAGCAAGAGAAGTGAAAAGGTAACGCAAGGAAGAAGAAAATGAGTTTCAGGCAGGGAGACGGAACGGATTTATAACTGAGAGCGTCATTAAAGCGAGCAGAGCAGAAAGATTTGAGTGAGGAAGAAGAAGATGGATTCAGAGACGTGAGCGACCTTCCTGAGGAGGTTTTCAGTAGTGAAGAGAAGATTACTTCTTTTTCTCTGCTTCTAAAAGTCTCGAGGTTACGTGTAATTCACCAGCAGACATCGTTGCCTTTAATCAACATCATCATGTGTTGTAACGTGTGTGTGTGTGTGTGTGTGTGTGTGTGTGTGTGTGTGTGTGTGTGTGTGTGTGTGTGAAAACGGGTGTTTGTTACGTCCCAGAGGCTGCTGGGAGAGCAGTCAAAGTGTTTGTCCTGTGTGCTCTGCAGCGAAGTGCAGCAAAGTTTGACCAAGTTTGGTGATTATCCTCCATTAGCGTCAGCGAAGATCACATCACAGCGGTGCAAGTCTTCGCCGTGTCTCGTCCCGCATGTGATCTGCTCCTGTTAGCGTCAAACCTTCAGACACAATACAAGTCCAGTCCCTGTCCCAGTCCCTGTCCCTGTCCTGCATCTGCGCCGTCCTCACTCTGCAGGGACAGAAAGACGACCCACATTTTAGCTTTTTCTGCAGCTGAATTTTTAACACATTTGAAACCAGATCGTCCGAAATTGAGGTTTCTGGAACCAATCAGACGTTCTAGAAAACAAACCGAGTGTGTAAAACCAGCGCAGCCTGACCTCATACAGCTGATAGACGCATAAATACAGAGTGGATATTATTCAGAGCTTCACTCAACTGAAAATCTCCCCTGAAACTTCTGCTGATAAGTGGAAGGTTTCCTCCAAGGAGAGAGAGAAAGATGGAGGGATGGAGGGTGAAGGAAGGACAGAGAGAAACGGGAAGTTTAACGGCTTACATAACTTCAGCTAACTTCAGCTGAGCAGACAGACAGACAGAGGGAGGGAGGGAGAGGTGGGTGTAGAAAGCAGAAAGTGGAGGAGGAGGAGGAGGAGGCAGGTGGAGAGGAAGAGAGAGGGATGGAGAGAAAAGAAGGTGGGAGCAGAGGAGAGAAAGATGAGGGACAAACAGACCAGATGGACTCTGTTGTCGTGGCAGCGACTCAGACGTTTCCCTGGAGACTGTCTGCGTGTGGGGGTGTGTGTGTCAGAGATAGTGTGTGTCTGTGGTGTTCAAGTTGATCCGAAGGTAGAGCGACAGATGCTTTAGCAACACACACACACACACACACACACACACACACACACACCGAAGCATCTGTTTCAGAACAAAGACGTTCGTCCCGAAAATGAAGACACCTGCTCTCACACAGCGATGAAGACTCAGACACAAAGTGAAAGTTTAATTTTCAGGTTTTGTTCCAAAAGTAAGAAAACTTCATTCAATATTCCACTGACATCTTCAGTTAAATAATCCAAACACACAGTCCAACACAGCAGGACACTGTTGGACTCAAGGGACGAGCAAGAGACGGGCATTCCCCCCATATAGCAGATAAAACATGAAAATGTTCTGTCTAAAGTGGATTTCCAGCAGACAAACTGTGGTAAAGTTCTCCTCCACTCGACAAAATGGTGTAAAATGTTTTCTAAAGTGCCCTTCCAGTGGAAAAATGGCCCTGAAGTGCCCATAAAGTGCCCTTTTAGAGAACAAAATGTTGAAAAGTTCCCTCTGAAGTGCTGGTTTTGTTTATAATCAGGGTGTCCCTGAAAAAGACAGCATGGTCCTCAGTGAACGTCCCCTGAATAAATAAAGGTGAAAAAACTGAACACTAGAAAGTTCCAGAAATCACCAAAGGTTAATACCAACACTTTACTTCCAATTTTTGGGTTAAAATTTATTCTTTAAGTATTCATATATATGAAATATTTGTAATTTATGAAATGTTTTGGTGTATTTTTATATATTTAATATAGAAATTTGGTCAGTGCCTGAAAGCAGCCTCGTCCGGTCAAGAGTTCAACTTCAAACAATTTAAATATGTGTTAAAAGCTTCAAAATCTGAACCTAACAACACCTGCTGATAAAACAGGTGTAAAAATGTCAAATCAGACATAGTGGATAAAAAAAAATGAATCACCTGCAGGTTGACCTCCTCAAAATCCAGTTTTGTCTTAGTTCTTAAGAATGAGTGCTTTTTCTTTGCTGTCGTCCTTAAAACAAAAAGTTTTGTCCTGTTTTCTTCTGCTTTGGGATCAGAGCTGCTTCCATTACACCATGTAAACATGTATAATTTATAATACTTTGTATTTTATTTTGCTCAGTCTTGTTATTCTGTTGTCTTATGACCAGCAGAGTGATCCTAAACGTCTCTGACAATAATACTTAGAAACATGAACAGTTCTTTACCTGTGGAGGAACAGCAGACTAACATTCAGACTGTATCCGAGCTGCAGACGCCTGAATCGCTTCATTTCACGTCGCTCTCGGTGAACTCGCCTCTCCTGGCACCAAGTGAGCCGTTACACGAGTTTAAACCTGACAGCAGTGATATTCCTGCTCCGGCGGCGGTCGTAAACTCGACCCCGCAGGTCTGATGAGACGGCGGCAGTTGCTTAACACCCACAGGTGAGATTTGGAGAAGTTATTAAAGTGTTGGAGATAAGAGGTTTGACTGTGGGAAGATGATGAAGGAATAATAGCTGTTATAATGAGGCAGGGAGAGAGAAAGGGCCTGTTAATTTGATGGTGTGTGTGTGTGAGTGTGTGTGAGTGTGTGAGTGTGTGTGTGTGTGTGTGTGTGTGTGCTGAACACAGGGATGAAAAGTGAGAACATTTATTAAAGAGACCAAAACAAAAGCGTCGGTCATTTGTTAAAACACAAAATGCAAAAATTCAGTTTAACAGATGAGGACCTGTAAAGGTTGTGTGAAATATGATTGTTGTCTGTGAATTGTGTTTGTTGTTGTGATTAATTATGATCTCATGTCTGTATGTTACAGTCCTCCACTGATTTATCATCAGTGGGCGATTCGTTCATTTATTTATTTATTTTTAACTGCGGGGTGGAAACACTTTGTTTCAAAGTGGGTAGATGCGACCTTTCACGATTTTTGTGGGTTTCGCTGCAACCAGAGCTTCTCCTACATGCTTGACAGGAAGGGGAGGGTGAGGGGAGCTGTATTCAGTTAACTGCAATGTATAACTTCACCACTAGATGCCACTAAATCCTACACACAGGTCCTTTAAGTCAACCTCTATTCTGGAGACCCACTTTTTAAAATGACAAACCATCCTGACCCAAATCAAAACATGTGCGTCCGTGCATCCACCTGTTTTCACGTTTGGAGATATTTTTCAACTAGTGATCAATCTGGCAATAATTATTCCACTAATCGATCAGTTGTTTGGTCCATAAAATATCAGAAAATGTTGGTCAGAGTCCAAGACGACGTCCTCAAATGTCCAAAAATAAAATTATAGGAGTAAAAGACAACAGAAAATTAATTTGCAGATTTTCTTCCATAATCTTTTATTTAATTGGCAACCCCAAAAAAAAGCTCCCGTGACCCACCTGTGGGCCACGAGCCAGTGTTTGGGAATGACTGCTTTAAATAATACAAGTCTCAAGTCATTCTAGTCGTATCTCAAGTATTTTAAAGGCTTGAGTACTTTAGCAACAGATTTAATGACTTTTTTGACAACGGCAACATTACTGTCCGAAGTCTGAATCAAGTCCCAAGTCATTCAAGTCAAATCTAGTTCAAGTGTCAAGTCATTTGAATCAGTTATTTTAAAGCAAGTGTCAAGTCTTTTGATAATTTTTTCAAGGCAAAGGATAATAATTTGCTAAAGTTTTTACTTGTAAAAAACAAAATCTTCATTTTTAGTCCTACTTTAGCTGTTTGGAGTCAAGTCTCAGGTCAGCTTTGATAAGACCATACCAAGTTTCAAGTCATTTGATGAAGCTATTTGAGACAAGTGCAAGTCAGGTCTTAAGTCATTTGATACATCTTTTTCACAGTCCAAATAATTTCTAAAAGATTTTAGACTTAAACATATTTTTTAGTCCAAGCTGAGCTATCCAAGTCTTTTGGGGCAAGTCAGAGTCAAGTCTCAAGTCATTTGAGAGGTTTACATCAAGTTTCAAATCATTTTGGACACTGATGACAGATTCAGTGACATCTTTGACAAAAACAACATGATTGAATTTGTTGTCTGTCTCTCTTCACACTGAACCAGTGTTGAGTATTTTGGGTCAAGTCCAACATAAGTCTCGAGTCTCGAGTTTCACAGACTCTTCATATGTGAAGAGGCGAAGGCAGTCTATGAACAGGAGAACTGTGATCACACCGCAACAAACTGCTCATTAAAGCCCATATGTCATTTGCAGTGATGCATCATGGGAATGCACAGAACCTGTATGTGTTCTCTCATTTAACTGAAAGTTTCTGCACCGTTGTTACATTTCACAGCATTTGAAAGCTGTTAACGCCTCCACTGTTGAGAACATGAAAATAACAATTGAGCAACAACAGCGTCTGATAACCTGACTGCATTTTATAACTGACTGAGTCTATTTCCATCCCCTCCTCCAAGTCGCTCCCCGCTAGATGAACGAGGCGTTTAGGTGCCCGAGAGGGTTCGGGATTTATAGCGACTCTCCGTCGCAGCGACCTCCTCCCGTTCTCGTTCTCTCTCCTCACTTACAGCTCAGCCCACGCTGGTGGAAATGTAGCTCGAGAGACGGAGGATAGATGGTGATGGAGAGAGGGAATGAGTGATAAGGGAGATAAATATTGAGTGACTGAGGGGGCGGAGGAGTTAGCAAATAAGTGAGGTTGAGAGAGGTAAATATAGAGCGAGTGAGCAGGGAGAGGAAAGCATAACGGTTTCATAATAAATCCAAAACATGTCGAGTTCATTAAATGTGATCGAAATGTTCTACGGCTCCTCTTGTGTTGCAGGGATTATGGTCTGCAGTTCCTCTGCTGTATGTGGGGAGACATTTGAGTGAAGATAGCTGCTGTCTGTGAATGTTGAAACGGAAAAATGATGCATTACACGGCCAAAAGTTTGTGAATAATCAGACAGTGCAGCCATATGTGATGGTTGTTATTCATGGGCATTATTGTGATGCTACAGCAGCCTCCACTCTTCTGCCAGAGGGTGCAGACATTTACCACTCAGGCTGTGGACAGACCAGCCTCTTTCATATAAAAACTGGAGGAATCATTTCATTATGGACCTGGTAAGGGCTGCAACTAACTATTATTATTATTTTCATCGTTGATTAATCTGTCAGTTATATTCTCAGTTAATCGATTAGTTGTTTGGTTTATAAACTGTCAGAAAATGCTGAAAAATGATCGTGAGTGTTCAAGACGACGTCTTCAAATGTCTTGTTTCATTGAGTTTACTGTCGGAGAGGAGTGAAGAAACCAGAAAATACTCACATGTAAGAAGCTGAAATCAGAGAATTTTAGCTTTTTTCTTCAAAAATTGATTAATAATGTATCTTCAGTTTATATTTTTCCATAGTGAGTCACATGGTGGTCCAGGAACATGGCTTTGCCTCTCTGGTATTTCAAAATTGCACATGCAGAAGTTAGCAATAATAAATATATCATGTTTGGGTAGACTTTCAAAATAAAGGACCAAAAACTACTTGGTTAGTCACGTAACTTCAATCATAACTCTACTTCAGTGCTGACTCAGTGGTTCTCTTACATGATGGAACAGATGATGAGTTTGTTGTAATCTACAGCCTCCCCGCTCGCTGCCACTGAAGCCTGTGCACTGGCCCTTTAAAGACAAGTCAACACTGATTATCGGTTTAACATTCGAAATGAACCCCGTTCTCCTTGGTGTTTGTTTGACCCATACACCCCCTCCAAACGTGGATCATCTTGCTCCAATTTGACAGCATATCAAAACATAATGCTGGGGTGGCAACTCCAGAAATTACCCCAGAGGGGCACCTGCCAGGGCTGCCCCCCACAAGCTGACTGAACAGACCAAAAATACATTTTACTATTTGATTTTTTTCACAAACAACCCAGAATGACTCAGAATTCAATCCATTCGTTCCAATAAAATTTGGAAAGTCTAGAAAGTCATGTGTGAGAGGAGCCAGCAGGAAGTCAGCTGTCCTGGTCAGAGGAAGTCTCCAAAGAGCATGCACTCCACCAGCTCAGCCAGAGAAAGACTCCACTGAGCATGCTCCATGGACCCAGAAACAGAAGCCTCTTTGGTGAATGCAGCCAGTGAGCAACTTTCATAGAATGAAGCAGGAAGTCGCCAGAAAGCTGGAGGAACACTAAAACATTGCTGTGTCATTCATTGGAAATAAGAAGCCGAGACCAACCAGGAAAGACAAACTCAAACCAGAAGTGCACTGTGGACAGAGGTGCAGAAAAAGGTGGAGAAACACAAAAGAATTCATTGGTTTTCTGTTGCAAAACAGTAACTGAAGTTATGTAACAGCATGAGCTGGCATATGCTTCCTCAGAACTGCTTTTTGGATGGTTGAACAGCTTTGGGAACCCCTGTTCTGAAACTGATAATCCAACATTCATACCCACGTCCCACCGTGGAGAAGCCAGAGTTTGAACTTCTCTTTCAGCTCTCTGTTTTCATTCTTCACACAACTATTTCTGTCACTTTTTATCCCCATATTGAAATGATGTCACGTCTTGCCAGTCTCCCTGACGACCAGTTTTCCACCCCGCCTTCCTGTGTGGCCGTTCAGAACAACTATGCACATGTCGTAGGAACTAGTTCTGTTGGAATCTGAGCCAACTTTAAAATCAACTGAGGTTTTTGCAGGAATTAACAATGCCATGCTCGTCGAGCACAACATCACACCACTGCATCTGCTCATGTGAAAACGGAAAAGAAGGGTGAGAGAAGGAGTCATGAAAGAGGACAGAAGGACGGAGGTTGAGGAAAACAATTAATGCAAAAGAGAAAGTGATAAATACAGAGACAGCAAAGTGCAACTAAGAGCGAGAAGACTGATGCTATTGAGTGTGAAAATAAGACAAAGTCAGGCAGGTGAAGACAAACAGTGAAGTAATTTTATCAGCGTTATCTAACCGAGATTCAGCTTTAATAAAAAAGTTTGAATAAATGCACTCACTCGATCACGCAGGTGGAAAATGTTTTTGCCAATACAGGGAGAACGTGATAAACGGAGCTGGAAACCTGTTAAATAAATAAGGACGTGGGCAGAGCGTGATCAGACTGATGAATGGTTCTGTGTCAGAGCACAGCAGCTTGAAAAAAAGGCTACCTGTTCATTCTTTGAAATGTCTCTGGGAAAACACCCGTCCACCTCCAGAAAACATCACCGCACGTCCAACTTTCTGTTGATGGTTTGTTACTGTAAGTTGGTTCATTGGAGCGTCGCCAACTGTTTCATCTCTTGTTTTAGTCTTTGGATGGAAAAATGAGTCATGGACAAGTCTGGCTGCCGCTGAAAAAACAAGAACTTTGCCAGAACGACTCAATATAATTGCTGAAAGACTTTTGATTTTTGCTTGTGGGTGTTTTTCCTCGAGGACGGCGGTGCTGGTCCGTCTGTCAGAGACTGAGGAAGATATCTCCAAAACTGCTGGGCAGATTTACATGAAATTAAAAGTGGATAATCATGCCCTCATGACCACGAGATACAGGTTTTATCAGTAAATCCCAAAATGAGCTTTTTGAATTTTCAACAAATGTTCATGCTTTCTGGTTAAGTTCAGGCAACTAAAACTATTTGTTAAAGCAACATTCTGCAAGAATTGGCATTTGGCACTTGCACAGGCATTTGTTGACAAGCTGAAGGATTTAGATCCAGCTCATAATCAAACCTAGCGAGTCAACAACTTTGCTAAAACTGCCAAATATCAAGCAAGTGTGACAACACAAGACATAGCAATCAGCTAATATTACTGACTAGTCAGCCAGCTCAGCGTCTGTCTTGCAGCCTTTCATTTTGCAAACCAACTGAACATCCAAAAGTGGGTCAGGGAATTTTTTTGTCAGCTGACTCTTTCTCAGTTTTTCTCTTCTTTCCTCTCATACCTGCAGGGTTCTTACAGGTGCTGGAAATCCTTGAAAACACTTGAATTTAAATGAAATGTTTTCAAGGTTTCAAAAGTGCTTGAATTTTGAATCAAGTGCTTGACATTGTAATTGTATTCCTTACATAATAAATCACTCTCTGACTGACCAGTTCACCTTTTAGAGAACCAAAATAAGATACAGCTGTGGGGGGATCAAGAAATGGAACAGGGCCTACTCATTTTGAGCATATATGAAAATCATACATAAATATATTGTTTACAACAGCTGTGTTGTGCTGGAAAAGCTTGAAAAGTGCTTAAATTTGACTTTAGAAAGGTGCAGGAACCCCGAACCTGCTCAAGTCAAAGTCAAGTCCCAGACTCGTCGTTCTGTTCACGAGTTTAATGATGTTGGAGGTTGTTGTGTCTCCGTCTGTAATTTTCGACCTGCACGTTTTGCAAACTGTAATTCATTGTTTTTGTACATAAACAAAATCTTTGGTCTCATTTTGCGTTAGTTCTTCACAGTTCTCTGCTGTCTGATTGGTTCTAACACAGCAGATCTGGTGAATGACGCGTCGACTTGCTGAGAGTGAATAGTGTCGATGTTAGTTGACTGAGAAAATGAAATGAAAAGAATTGATTTGTGGATTCACACTTTTCAAAATAACTTTTTTGTCTTTGGACTTAAATGAAGGTATCAAGTATTTTCAGGTCAAAAGGCTCAAGTCGAAGTGAAGTGTTAAAGTCTAAGTCGAGTTTCAAGTCTCGTGGGGTTTTGTCGAGTCGGTCTACACCTCTGGGAATTAGTGCTGTGGAAGTGGACATTATAGTGAATTTAGCAGGACAGCAGGTAAAGATGGAGCAGGTTTTGAGTTTGCATTGGGGAAATTAGAAATAAAGCCTTCCTCCTCTCAGCCATCACAGAAAATAAAGCTGCTATCATTCAGAATTATTCCTCAGAGAGCTTTTTAAATATTCTCTGGTTTGTGTTGCCTTCAGCAGGTGAGCAGTGAGGACTACAGCAGACAGAATCCGTCTCTCATCTCTGACACTGCTGTTATACTGCAGTGGTGTTGTGCTGCGTGGCAGTAAAATCCTGATTTGTTGCCCCTTTAAAATTGATTTGAAGGTCAGATGGAAACGTCGGTGGTGACAGAGGCAGAGACAGTAAACAGCAGGGACACAAACCGACAGCTGCAGACACTGTGAGGAAAGTAAATGGCTTCATTTACTGGAGCTGCGCTGAGATCTACACCGCTTCACTTTACTGCTGCTGGAGCTGTGCGTGTGTGTGTGTGTGTGTGTGTGTGTGTGTGTGTGTGTGTGTGTGTGTGTGTGTGTGTGTGTGTGTGTGTGCCTGCGTGCGCCACTTGTCACTGTCTGTCTCCTCATTCGACAAGTGTCACCTTCCTTTATCCCTAATTGGACGAGTAAAAAAGGTGAATTTCTCGTCTCTTTCTCCTCAGTCGACCTCTGAAAGTCTTCATCCTTCAAAGTAAATGATGAGCTGGAGATGAACTATGTGACATAATCTAATTAACGGTGTCTTAACTCTTTATCTGGATACACATCATCGATTAACTGCCCGGGAGACGGTAACCCACGGCAACAGACATGAGACGAGGCGCTGTGTCTGGTTCTGTCCTTCAATCGATGTTTTATTCCTTTGTTTTGTTAAATTCTTCTCTCTCTTTCTCTTCCCTCTCCTCCTCCTCCCCCTCCTCTGTCTCGCTGCAGGGCGGGGTTTGAACAGGATATCGAGGGCGACCACTCGTTTCACCCAGACAGCTGCCACGGTAAGATAAACCTGGCATTTTACAGCCACAATACTGCTGATAATATGAGGTGTAAACGGTGTAAAAGTCGGTGGGTTGTAACACTACAGCGATGATACAGGCAGTAAACTGGACAATAAATGAAATCATAAGAATTTTAAATGGATTAATGTATTTTTATGCAGCAGAATGTGACTGTGGTTGTGTTGTTTGTCGTGCAGCTGATGTGTTGGCGACCACACGGAACCAGGAGTCTGCAGCCGACTCCGCCTACGGTAAGAAAACTCGTCTTGTTTCTGGTTTTATGAAAGAGACAGAGAGAGTTCACAGTGCAAAGTGATGTTTAACCCAATGAAAGCCTGGTGGAGGGGACTGGACAGCACCACCACTGGACAGGTGGGGTATTACATCCTCATTCAGACTGTCTCATGAGTGGATGGTTGTCGAGAAGAATCTCTGTCATCATTTTAAAAAAAACTTGAGACATTGATTTCAAGTATCTGTATTTACTTCAGTATTTATTCGTCTGACGACTTTTTACTGTTACTCCCTTCGTTTGAACACAAATATCTAAACTTTCTACTCCTTACATTTCAAAACGGACTCATCACTTTAGTTTTAATATATTCAGGAGAAAATCATTTTTATTTTGCATCATTGCACTCCACCTTCCCAACATCAGGACGGATTTCAAACTGAATGAGTGGAACGATAACAGAACGGGACAAAAACAGCGTAAATGATGTAACAAGATGAAAATGATGGAACAAGATGAAAATAATGGAACAAGAAGTAACAAGACAAAAACAACTTATAAGATGCAACAACATGAAAACAACGTGACAAGATGAAAATTACATAAAATCTGTAACAAGACATAAAAAGACAAAAACAACATAAAAGACAGGAATCTGAGACAGAGTCAGTAGAAATGTCCTTCAGAGGATGACTTTTGACTTCTAGACTTTTTTTTACTGCAGTAAACAAGTTGAATCAGTACTCTTTTACACAAGTATCTGTACTTCTTCTCTTTGGCGGTTAGTAAATACCTGGTTTTGTTTACGGTTTGCAACCTTTACTTCTTCTACTACCTTATTAAAGTAGCCAACGTCTGTTGAAACTACACTTTGTATATTTGCATAGCCTAGTGTTTGCTTCAAACCAGTTGATGGATACCCAGCTTATTCACTTTTTCTTTTGCAACATTTCAAAAATTTACTTTGCTTAACAATTAGACAGAAACAGGGTTACTGTCACGCTGTCATTTCATGCATCGTAACAAAAGTGTTGATTACAGCAGCTTTAACAGCGTGGTGGGTCCTCTCAGTGTTGGCCCTCAGCTGTCAGTCAGCTGTTTCTGTGGGAAACGCCCACTCAGAGGTCTGTCAGTCCTCCTCTGGAAAACAGTTGCAGCATTGTTTCAGTTTATATCTGCTTGCACAAAAAGTGAGAATTCTGAGTGACTTCAAGTAGAAAATGTCTTCCATAGCTTACAGACGGGTGTGCAGCAGATTTATTAAATAATCCTTAAACCTGGCGAACTCCTCCCGCGAGAGGCAATTTCCCAGAAGTCACAAATAAAATCAGAGCTGAGGAGAGAACCTGAGTTTTCTTGAGAGCAGCGGGGAGAGGCCGAGGAACTGCCTCGTCCCCGCTCGACCCGACCCGCTAACGAGCTCAAACTCAACCGGAAGAAATTTGCTTATTACCGCTCGATTGACTCGTGTTGCTGTACAGTAGCTCGTCGCTCAGTTTGACATCATTACCCTCCACTAGATTACAATCCAGCAGATCAAAGCGCCGCCTCGCCTCGCTGCCTGTTCTGTATTCATGGCTGCGTCTCGGCTGCTACCTGACTGTCAGGAGTCCTGCTTGTAAACCAGCCGCCGTATTGTCATTCACAGAGCGGCGGCAGACCCACGCAGTGAATCCCATTAAGACTCTATAAGCTGCATTACTGTGATTAAAGCCAGAGAGGGGACAGAGAGACAGCGGGATGGAGCTGAGATAGAGATTTCTGATACTTGACATGAAGTTCATGTTTCTTGGTTGTGAGCTCGAGTGGCTGCATCACGTCAGCAGTGATAAAGAGGAAAGAAGGTGAAGAGAACAGGGTCAGCACGCAGCGGAAAGTACAGTGAATCACGAGGATTAAGAAGAAACCAGTGAGATAAATGATTAGTTGTTTTTTTCCACCACATACCATAAAATACTCATCTTAATCCGGTCTGAATGAAGTCTTTATCTGAGCCTCTTCAAAGTCAATCACTGGCTCAGTTTGACATCGTCGTGTTTGAGTTGTCCCGTGTCTTTTCTGCAGGTTTGTAGCCGAGCGGTCCTGATCCGAACAGAGCTGCAGCTTCTAAAAACCAAACACACCAAAGTTCGTGGGCGCTTTTTTAAAGAGCAGTGGATCTCTGAGTCCTCGGAGCCTTGAGAGCGGCTCGTTTTGTATTCTGCCACAGGAGTTAATTGCATTCACCTGGCATCTAAATGAGGCCCTTGTTAGACGACTAGAATGAAAAGTACCTGTTAAAAAGAGACAAGAGTGGAGCTCTGAGAGCCAAAGAGCAGCGAGCTGCTGTCCTGGAGAAATTAGCCCGCTGTAGAAACTGTAGTTTAGTCAAATGGACTGACTGCTGAATTCGATTAAAGTTGAGTGTTCCTGAAAAATCTGCTGCTTTTAGCTTGGACAGTAGAACCAAATGCCAACTCATGTGACTCAAATAATGCTAAATGAGTGTCCTCATTCAGTTAGTTAAAGACAATTAGCTTAAAAGCATCTTCTTCTACTGTATGTAGGCAAACCTTCATTTCATCTGAATACAGTTTTACGATGCAGATTTGTTCATTCATTTAACATCTGTATATCAGATGAGTCACGAGGCATTTCTTCCACGAAAATGAACCATACTCACCATGATGTTAAACACAGGCAGAGAAAACAAAACCTCAACAGAGACAGTCACTAGATATAAATTTAAAGTTAAAAGTTAAAATTGGCCATTCAAAATATTTAATTTCAATATAAATGGACAAAATGGAGCAATCTCACAACCCATCAGGTATCATTCAACAAAAATTTAGCCTCTGAGGGCAACAGCCAGTGTTTTGGGGCTTTCAGTAGAGACTTCCTCTTCAGTGTGCTCGTCATTGACGACATGAGACGTGAGAATGGAGTTAGAGTTGAGAGACAACGTCTAACACCGCTTTCTAATTGTAAACATGCAAACGTGCAAGTGAGCAAACATCAGATTGTTTCAGTTTTTCTGACTGAAGATATCTTGATCTGCTCCATGCATCCATGCATTGGAAAAACAGCTAATTCAGGTTCTATTTTTGTAAAGTTTGCTTCTCTTAAAACCTGTTTTCATGGGTCAAAATCGACGCTGGCGTCTTTGACAGGAATGACGAGAGACTAACTAACAAAGCTGAGAAGCATCACATCTTATATGATCCACAGCAGCCTTTTTTTTAGAGATATACTCAAAGGACGAGGTTTGTAAGGAAAAATACAAAAGTCTTGGGAGTTACCAGTAAGTAAACTGTCCCCAACTATATAGACACAAGGCTGAGTGAAGAAAATGACTTTAGTTCTGAATAAACTTAACTCACTCATCTGCAGAGGGAGAAATCACAAGTGACGCTGCTGCAGCATCACTCAGTAATATATCTGGACAAGTTGATCACTGACTGTATGTTAGGAAGATTGTATCTGGATCTGAACACAGATCATTTTTAAAAAGCTAATAAAAAGCTAAATTGCCCTCACATGAGATTGCACTGCTCTTCACATGGAATAATTACCTGCATGCAACCAAAGACACCTCAAATGTTGATTGGTCACTTTGACTACAAACAGAAACCAGAACTCTTCTGATATCAAACTTTTTTCTGTTGCCTGCAGTTTCTGTATTCATGCAAATATCTGTTTATAGAGATCAGACAATGAACGACGAGAGTGCAGCTCAGTGTTCGTTGGTGAACATGTTGCTGACGCTCCTCCATGCTGCACAAACAAACATTAGCTTGTTAGCTTACATGGCTAATGGCAGCTACATTAGAGGCTGCAGGTTTTTTTTTGAGTCTACAGGTGCTTTCACCCGTAACCTTGGTTTGGTTCAGTTTAAATGAACTGATTCCGTGCTACGGTACTTTTCACATACGTTGTCATATAATCTCTTTATGTTGAGAAACTGTAGAGTCTTGCTTCTTCAGGCTTCTGTAATTTTTGGTTTTCATCAAAGTTTCTGTTCTGTCTGTTTTTTATGGGTTGGGGTTGCTAACCTCAAGCCCAACCTTCCACCACTTCTGATTTGAGGTGTTGGAGTCTGGTCAGGTAATGGATTACAGTCTCGTGCCACATGAGACCAGATAACCTTCAGGTCGTGCACAAGCTGCCTGACTCCTGCTACTGTTAAGTGAAAGCTGCAGCCGGTACAACCAGTGCTTCTCCTGCAGTCATTTCATACCAGCAGCACCTGTTTAGAGGGTTTCAAATCTCAGCAGCCTTTCAGGAAACATTTGTGAGCAACAGTCTAGAAAGATTCAGTAAAATATCCCTGATTACACCTTGAATGTTTTCTTGAATGCATTTGTCTCGCTGTAGTTAGCTGCATGCTCACAGAGCAGCTAGAGGACACAAACATTAACCTCGACGATGTTTGCACACACACTGAGCTCAGGTGCGTTTATATGTAGCTGCTGTAGCTTCACCTCCACCTCTAATTTGCCTCTTTAATCACTGAAGCAGCAGCAGCAGGGTGGGAGTAAAGAAAGAGCCTGCAGTCTCTCACATACCAGGTTATAAAACAATGAGTTTTCACTCCATAAATATTCCCGTGCAGGCAGAAGAACACCTCGCTGTGTGGTGATTAGCCCCGACTGACTGACATGATTACAGGCACAGCAGCTGTAAAGCAGCGGGACACTCCAACCATGCTTGTGGATTCATTTACACACTTGCACAGATTCATCTTTTGACTCACACTAATTGTGTCGTGATTAACCGTGTCATTTAAGTTTTAGATTTTATTGACGCCTGCAGGGATTACCCAGGGAGTTAATGGCACCATAACACAATAAAAAGCAGCGGCGGCGGCAGCCTCAGCACACACTCGCTAACATTAGCCACGTTTGGCGACGTGCTCATTCTTCACGCTTCCATTGTGAAACCGCAGCTTAAATATGCAGCGATTAAGCCAGGAGTGCGATTATACAGTAGGACTGACAGCAGGCACTTCCTCCATAATGGCGTCTGAGGCATTAACTTCATGGTGTCGGGCAGCCGGGCATGAAGGACTCGGAATACAATGAATGACTGATGTTTTAGCCAGCGCGCGCCCAAATCTATCCGCCGCGCCACGCTAGAGTGGCTGTCGTTACTGTAATGACATCGTTTGGCGGGGAACTATTCCCGTAATGACGTTTTCGCTGCAAATTGGTTATTTAATGCAGTGCGAGGGAGGCCCCCGTGGGTTTAGTTTGGCTCTGAATGGACATAAATTGGCCATTATGCTGCAGTGTGCCATTACAGGGTAGTTTTATATTAGATGAGAGTTGACATTGTGCAGAATGAGTTCTGCAAATGCAAATTATGATGGTTCTTGGATGACATGAGCGCTGTCTGTGTGCTGTCTGTCTGTGACCTTTACATTACTTATTATAATGTTGGTGATCCAGGAGATGGAGTTTACTCTGCAGTGCGGCTCCTCAGTGTCAGGTTTCATAATGAACAATTAAAATGGGTTTTGTGTCCTCAAAGTTGACTCCTCAGGAAGTTGAGATTGAGGTGGGAGCTGAGTGTGATGTTTTTTTTTTTTTGAGTTGCTTGCTCTCAGATTGAAGCAGTCCTCTTTGTAAAAGTTTCATGTTCCAGTGAGATCAATCTTCACTACGTTTTGATCAGATTTTTTGGCTTGTTGTTCTTGTTCACTCTTCTGCGCTCATTTGCAAATGCATGAAACGATTAGTTCTGGTAGCAGCCTGTTCTCGTTCCCAACTGGTCAAATACAGCAGCTTGGTAAATGCCCTGTACGCTTCAAACTGTTGGACACTGCACTCCTCTTTTAGCATTCATAATTTTCCTTTTCTAGATTTTCTTCTTGAGCTGTGAGAAACAACATTTTGTTCTTTAATACTGTGGAAATGACAACAACTTGAATCTTGAAACTATGATGTTGTAGATACAACAAATCAATGTTTTAATCATTCGTCAGAATCGGGTGATGTAGTATGAAGAGCAGGACGGGTCAAACAAACACAGGACTTTCAGCCAGGAGACCGGAGTTCATGTCCTCTGTCAAACCTACTTATTTTCCACCGAGCCATGAACTTTTCTCAGAGCTAAACGGGTGTTTTTTGTGCCTTTATTTTGAAAGTCTATTAGTACACGTCATATTTATTTGTACTAACTTGTCTGTGGAGGCCTGCACATATAAAAATGACATTAACGTATTTGACGAGTTGGGAGTGAGAAGTTGTTGTATTTAGTGTTTTTTTTAATCAGATAATCAGTTTATACACAAACATGCACACAGTTCCTGATAGCGCTGCACAATATGACAATATGTATCATGAAAAACTTCATATTATCCTCTGATGTTCCTCACATTGTGTTTGGAAATCACACTCTTCATGATAATCTCATGCGTCATTGGGATGACCCTTGTATTCTTCTGCACAGGACAGATGCAGGGCAACACAAACATGGAGGAGAGTGAATGAGACACAGGACAGGTTTCATTTCTGAACAGCAGGGGGACAAAACAATGACGTCCCTCTGTCACATGGACGTGGTACCAGAAAGTCGTACTTTGTAAATGATGCTGCTGTTTTATATTATGGGTCTTATTTTGCTGCTTTAGTTGAATACTGAATGTGTTCCATGTTTACATTTGGTATTTTATATATCAGTATTTATGTTCAGTCTGCATTTAGTTTTGTTAGCTGCAAGTATTCAGACAGTTCTACTGTTGAGAGACCAGTTTGTCCAGGACTGTTATTACCTGGGCACCTCGAGTAATTTGCCGTGATTGCAGAGGTTGTCTCTGATCTTGCAAATCTGCTGCGTCCATAATTTGTGAAGTAAAAATTCAGCCATAAATTATCCACCACAATTCACCAAATACGGAGGTCATGATAATATTAGTCCTGTGCAAATCAGCATCTCTGTTTTTCTGCATCTTTCCTAGTTGAGAGTCATAGAGGCTGTGCTTCCAGCTGCAGTACTGATGAAAGTTTTTGGAACATTTTGTGTCCAAATTCAGGTGGTTCATTACTCCTGTTAAAGAAGTGATTCACACTTCATATCCGGGGGATGATGTCAGTGAATCTGAGTAACATACAGACTCTCTTTAACTTGAAACACAGACATGGGTCACCATGTAAAACTGATAAACTGGGATGTTGTCTTGTAACAAGCAGGACTGCAACCAACATTTATTTTCATTATTCAGAATTTTACTGATATTTTCATAATTAATTGTTTAGTCTGTAAAATGTCAAAAAAGTGGAAAATGCTCATCACTAAAGTTTATCACCCTGTTCACAGTTTTTGCAGTGAGAGGTGTTTTTCCAGTTGTTTTCTTATTGATGAGAAAAGTGTGAGAGAGAGAGAGAGAGAGAGAGAGAGGGAGAGAGAGAGAGAGCGAGCACATGAGGACTGACTGCTGCTGCCTTAAATTCTCAACATGATGAAACTGTTCATAAACTCATAAAGTCAGTTAGAGTTGACTAACGTGTTCAAACTTTCCACCGTAGGAACAGTTATTAAATAACCTGAAATAAGCCACTATGATGCACTTCATGCTACAACATTTACTAAACTATAACTTCACCTATAACCTGTTACCTTAACAAACAGCTGCTGTCAAGGACTCTTCATTCACTGCAAATAATTTTCTTTTGATCAACTAATCAATTAATTACTGATTGTTTCATCTCCTGTAACAAACATCCTAATTTCAGACATGTGGTTTTATGCACAAAGCATGAAGAAAAGAAGGAAGATTTACACATAATAACTGAAATGTTCTTCCTTATCACATGAAACAGAAATATGTTGGTATCTTTTCTGGATGTGTGGTGGGTCTTGTCTGAATACAGTCTGTGGAAACTGGATGTTTCTGACATTAAGATGTTTTATGTAAAAGGTTGTGTGAGGGTTTATTGAGCCTTTGAAAGGTGAAGAAGAGTCTCAGCTCCTGGTGCGGAACGTAATCCTTCAAACTGTTTAAAAGCACCAAAATCCTCAAAATCAAAGATCAAAGATCCACATCAGAGATTCATCCTGAGCGTCTCTGAGCAGTTTGTACATTTCAGACATGAACATCAGTTTAACTTCATATGCATGAAGGACAGAGTGTTCTCACTGTTAACCTTTTCTTCAGTCGGGCTGCTCCTCTGCAGCAGTTTGGGGATTTCTGTCGTCCGGGGAGACGAGATGCTGTGACCCTCATCACATTCAACACAACAGCATCTTCACTTTTAATGACATTAAAGTGAGAAGTTGACATTTAAAGGGGATTTAATGCTGTTTAATTGGAGTGTTAAGTGTCTTATCACTCAACAGCAACATTCAGCATGACATTTAAATTAAACATACGCACCATTTCGAATCGGACTCGTCCTCCTCCAAACATCCATTATGGTCTGTCCGAAGAGATGAAACTGATCTCCATTTCCTCGTGGAGTTCTTAAAATGTCAAACTGCTCCTTTTATTATTCAACAAGTTATCGTTCTCTCTTGTTCCAACAAGCCAGAAGCTCCAATAAAACATTTAAGTTCCACTTCTATCTAACACAGGGTCAGAAATAATTCAGCATTATCAGCTGTCAGTGACATGGAGTCATAATTACATGATTTATTGTTCCAAGAAAACTTCATTAACAACCCTGCATCCTAGAAATGAGGTTTAAATATAACAAATACTGCAACAGCAAAAAACATAATGCTGACCGGATTAACTTTTTTAATTAACATTATGAGGAAATGTTGTTAATTTACATAACTGAGGAAATATTTCATTTGTTTTATACCAAAATATCAGATCTTATAATTGAACATCCACTCAGAGTTAGAGATTATAAAAGCATTATAAACATTTCTGCTTCTGTTTAGGCAGTTAAGTTAAGGAAAGGATTGTTTGGTTTAAAACAGACACTTTTTACAGTTTGATTTGTACACGTTGTTAATTATTCACCCTTTACTTTGTATATAGTGTATATTAGTGTTTAGTTGTGATATAAAGATAACCGCAGTGTTAGCTAGCCACAAGCTAACAGTAGGTTGGCTCTTTTTTACACTCGGTGCTTGGAGGAGCTGTCAAAAAACTAAAAGAGGCTGATGTACACTGTACTGTGAAAGTGAGCGAACATGTTCGCTGCTGTTTGTGTTAAATTACAAACTTATTCCACATATTTGTCAGATGAGGGAGACGAGCGCAGACACAGACGGGAGGAGAGAAGCTACGGCCCGTTTATCAGGAACACAAAAAACCCTTCGTGTTATAAATCTCACGCTCTGAGGCTGGAGTTAAGAGTTAAAAGAGTTAAAAGAGTCAAAAGAGTCAAAAGAGTTAAAAGAGTTAAGAGTGTCAGTGGAATCTCAAGTGAGTGTTAAAACCGTTTAATGAAACTGAAATGAAAATCCTTCATCCTTTTCTACTGTGATAATGAGCATAAAAACACAGCAGGTGGTGACAGGTGTGTTTAAACCTGCTCAGGATGGTGAGCATCACAAAACCTCATGACTCAGCAAACATTTTCCATATTGTGATGAATATCTAGATATCAGACGGTGTCGTATTGAAACAGTCAGCAGATCATCAGCAGGCGGTCGCTGCCTTGCTCAAAGGCTCATCAGAGAGCTCTGACTGGACCGCAGCTGCTGCAGGTATCAAACCCAGCAACCAATCCTTGTGCTCCATCTGTTCACATCGCCATAGCAACATCATTAGCTATCACTCCCAGCATGCCAGAGTTCAAGACGACCTACACACACACACACACACACACCTTCCACCTCTCCTGTAGCTCAGAGTAGCGTGGGAAGTTGTTGTTATACTGAGCAGCTGAGCACACACACCTACACACACACACACACACACACACACACACACACACACACACAAAAAAAATACAAGGTGTGTTTCCTGCTTGCTCCCACACACACTTATGCATTTTTCACATTATGCACACATACATTTACACACACACACACACACACACACACTAAAAAGCTGCATTTCCTCCCTGCATGCCTGAGACCTTGAGATCCAGTGTAGATGACGGAGCAGAAATGTCAGCTCTGAGGCGCCGTGTGTGTGTGTGTGTGTGTGTGTGTGTGTGTGTGTGTGTGCGTGTGCGTGTGTGTGTGTGTGTGTGTGTGTAGGTGTGTGTAGGTGTGAGGTTGTAGGTGTGTGTGTGGATGGTTGGGTAAAAGCCTGAGCTGCATTCACAAGTGTGTATCTAAGTGAAAAGAGGCTGCAGCAGCTCAGTGAAGGAGGTGAGGACGTCTCCATTAGATCCTCGTCTCTGCTGCTGGAGGAAGAAAAAATATACAAATTAAAGGAAAAAAAAAATCCTGACGGTGGACGTTGTCCTCACCTCGGTCAGTCCTAAAGAGCTGCTTTACAAAATACCACATTTCCATTTTAAAAACATGACTACATAAAACCTTTACACCTTCAGAGTTGTGCTGAACGGAGCCTGAAGCTTCAAAAACCAACAAGAAAAGATTCAATATTTGGTCAAATTCTTACCGATGTTGACTCAGTTTGTGGACAACATGTTCAGCATATAATTTGTGTAGCACAGTAAATAATAATCAGAATATTCCAGGACAGTGAAGAGCTGTGTGTATTACACTTCAAGATACAGGGATTAGAAATGAAGAGTTTTTATTGAAGCGGCAGAAAAGCTTTTTTTAAACCTGCTTGTTTTGGTGGTCGAGGACCTGCAGCGTCTCCCAGAGGACAGAACCTGGACCGGTGAGCAGCAGGTGTGACGGGTCACAGAGACCGTAACCTGTCTGTTTGTTGTATCGTGATTCAATAGATGTGAAGGGGGACGCCATCAGGGCTGGATCTGCACGGGTGGCACCTCTAAAAGATGGTGAGGACAGTTCTGGTTCAAAACAAATGTGGCACCAGACAATCTCAACAAGGAGGATCACTATCAGTCTAAACTCAGTCCCTCCAGTCTAAACTCAGTCCCTCCAGTCTAACATCAGTCCCTCCAGTCTCACTTCAGTCCCTCTAGTCTCACATCAGTCTCTCCAGTCTCACTTCAGTCCCTCCAGGAAGTTGTGATGTTGCGATCTCAATAATTCTCCCAAATACGACCAATCCCCAAGATTTCTGCACGACCTTGCAATTTTGTCAAACTCTGGAACTTTTTGCAAATTGGACCAATCACGGGCATCGTTTTTATCATCATGAGCCTTTTTGGTGAGGTCACTTTTAAACTTTCAATGAATTACACAGAAAAATTGCAATTTTCTTTTGCAATTTTCACTTCCACCTGCAGTTTAATTGCAAAAAAAATGCCCAAAATCATCATAACATGTATCACAATTTTTTAGAAACATTGTTGTGAACTCAGACTGGAGGGACTGAGTGATGCACGTCTGTCACTCTGGATTTCACTTTTCTTTTGTTTGTTGTGTTGTGAGTGATGAAAAAGACACTTTGAAAAGAGACAGAAGTGACACAAGCAGTGACTGTGTCTTTAAATGCTTTAAATGACTGTGATGGTTGTTGGTTCAGCAGGAGATCTGAATGGATCACTGTGCCAGAAATCAGTTTTTGGGTCATGATAAAAACAGAACAACAACAGTATAATAAACCACAGTTTACCTTTAAGTCTTCTCTTCACGTTGTCGTGTTGTTGTGTCGACGGCAGCGCAGGAAAACGAGCAGTTTTTTATCTCTGTGGTAGAAATCAACAAGCTGACTCGCAGCTCTCCACTCTCCATAAGAGACGATATCCTAATTACAGTGTGTGTATATCAGAGAGACAAAGAGTGTGATTATGCTGCAGTGTTTCTCATGTGTTCCTGTGCACACCAACAAAAACAAGCGTGTGTATATCAAGTCATACTGTGTGTGACCGTGTGGATATTTGTATCTGCAAGTGTGTTATTGTGTGTGTGTGTGTGTGTGTGTGTGTGTGTGTGTGTATGTGTGTGTGTGTGTTCACCAGCGTGCAGGCAAAAGAGCCATCATAGTGTGTTAAAGTGTTTTTTAATGAGCTGGAGCTCTCACAGATGGACTGAGTGTGTTGTGAGGCTCATGCTGAACAGGCGGGACGAGGGGTTAGCAAGCAGCCAAAAGCAGTTGTATCGACGCTAATTATCCTCATCTTCTCCCGGCACCCGGCAAAAACGAGGCCCGCAGAATAAAAGCAGCTTCACTGGATGAATTTCAGCCAGGCTGTGTTCACCGCCGTCCAGCCTGCGACGAGTGACGAGGGGGAGATGAAGGATTCATACGAGCGCACATATTGTTTATGATGAAGATATAAATAACACAGCAGAGAGTCGATACACACAGAACATCAGATAACCTGTCTGATCTATCCATGTAGAACCAGGTGGAGTGGTTTACAAGTTCTATCAGTATTTTACAACTTCCAGCTGTTTTTTTTTACAAGTTCTACTAGTATGTTAAGAGTCCTGGCAGTAGTTTAAAAGTTCCACCAGTACTTAACAAGTTCTACATTTACTTTACCAGTTCTATTTGTATTTTAAGAGTTCTACCAGTATTTTACTCGTTCAAATCAGTGACCTGTGTTTTCTGAGAATAATTCATATGGAGTAGCTTTTAAGTTCTTTAAGTGATATCACACATTGTACTAGACGTAGAACAACTCGGCTAACGTTAGCTGGTGTGTGAGGTGTTTAACACGTGTACTTGGTGACAGCAGCCATCAGGTGTTCTGCCTGTCACACATGTTCAGATAATCAATACCTGGATGATTATTTGATAGTTTTCTTTGATGTTGGTGACACGTTTTCCTTCTGCTGTAACACAAACTAACACATGAGCTAACTGATGTAACTGAGGTGACACATAGCCACACACACTCACACACACACACACACACACACACACACACACACACTCACACACACTTTTTTGTGTGCTTTATTGCTTTTATCTGTGTGTGTGTGTGTGTGTGTGTGTGTGTGTGTGTGTGTGTGTGTGTGTGTGTGTGTGTGAACGTTTTCTGTGCTGTGCCGTCTCTTTGCTGACCCTCCCTCATCAGTCTTAATTTACTCAGCCAATAAAGAGTCCACATGGCCTGACACACACACAGACACACACACACACACACGCACTTATGCACACACACACACACAGCGAGACGCCCCCATTGATTGACCTGGTCGATAAAAACACAATATGGAGCTCAGTGGGAATCAATCAACAACAAGGAAGCACACAGTGGGAGGTGTTTCACCCCATCAGACACCTGTGTGTGTGTGTGTGTGTGTGTGTGTGTGTGTGTGTGTGTGTGTGTGTGTGTGTGTGTGTGTGTGTGTCAGTGTGAGAAACGGAAGCAATAGAGAGAGAAAATGGTTGTTACATAATATGTGTATTAATAAATTGGTCTGATGCTGAGAGAACTGACCCTTCACTAAGCCCCGCCCTCCTTAGTTACTGTTGCTATGCCTGTAAAGCTTTCCATTCTCACACTGCAGAGGTGCAGTTTAAAGTGATAACAAGGGCAGATCTGATCCCACAGAGAAGTAAATAGAAGCATTTCCTTATTTCTAGCTGATAACTGGATTTTGTCGGCAAAAGTGACTCACTAGCAGATTTCAACTGTAGCTAGCTAACATGTGCTAATGCTAATGTTTGAAGTCCTGAAGTGAGCAGAGAAATCCGTCTCCAAATGACTTCTTCATGTTTCCATCTGACACATTTTAAAACCAGAACCCTGTAAAATGATGTAATGTCTTGTCCTCTTGTGTTTTTGAAACACTACAAAAAAGAGACTCCACTGTTGTCATGGGGCAGACTGATGAGCCCCACCGCTTCAACATGGAGAGGGCTGTGGGAGCTAGCAATGGTTGCTAATCTGCTGTTTGCAGGAGGGGCTTTTACATTTCTGTTCATATTCACATCAAACAGGAGACAACATGCTAATCATCAGTGAGCTTTAATGGTGTGTGTTTGAACTTTGGACTGAGCCAACCTTGCTTCCAGGTTTTATGCTAAGCTAACCACATCCAGACTCCAGAGGCAGATTACAGAAACTTCCTAACTCGCAGATTTTAACTGTTTAGTAACCACGGTAATCAGGGTTGGCACATGAAAAAAGCCATTAAAAATAAACAGTTCATAACTCAGTGTTTTTGCCTAATTTTATGTTTCAATCTGTGTTCCAGTATGTTTTGAAAAAGTAGCAGTTAGAAAAGTTTTTATCTCAGTGAGATGAGAAAAGTGACATCTCTTATGTCTGTAATGGACATAAAAGTTGATAACTGACGTTGGATTAAGTTTTTAGGATTTCCTAACCTGTGATAAGATTCCTGTGATAAAGTTAGTTAGCATTTCCCTCTGTAATATTAAAGTGGGAAAAATTCTATTTTAGACTCTTCTCATCTTAATTTAAGACTTCAGGAAGTTTCTGTAATATGTCCACACCTTCATAATTACCACACACACACACACACAAACACACACGACTGATATCTGCAACTTCTCTCAAAAAACAAAGAGGACAAGTGTATTTCACAGAACGCTGAGCCCATTGTGAGCTGAATCGGATAAAACATGCTACATTTTCTGAAGCTAACATGTAGCACAAGTTAGCTAATGGATTCCACTTGAGTAATACAAAAAAACCCAAAACCTTTGAGACAACATGATTCATATTAAAGAGCTTTTAAATTTCTCCAGGTAAAAATGTGTTATACATGTTCTGTGTGAGCACCAGTGTTCATGTTTTAAAGGTAATTTTATGATAAATGTATATAAAATGTCGTATTTTAAAAAGTTCACCTCATCATTACCATCAGTGATGAAACCTCTTGCCCCGTTTCCCTGGGCAACCGTCTCCACTGTGAATCCCAAAGAGAACATTTTACTTAAACACTCTTTCTCTCTGAACACTCAGAACAAAACCATTATGAAGTTAAGTGAATTTCCACCTCTGAGTGCGTTTAATGCTTTTTCCCTCAGCTCCCATTATGTGCATCTGGATAATGCAGAGACTAAATGGCAGCTTTTAAAGCTAAACTAAAAGTCTGCTACGGGCGTATAGGGGATTACACACACACACGCACGTACGCAGAGAAAAGTGTGTGTAAAAGTTATGTTCATGCACACACACACAGTCAATAACATGAATACAGAATTAAATGTTCCAATGAAGATGTTGTTGATGCCACTGAGGGAGAGTCAGGCCTGTAGATGTACTGATGATGTCATACTGTTATTTTTACATGAAACACATGTTAGTCAGATACTGTATGGAATCTAATGTACATGTAGGGTGGGTTGCATGATAGATGAGCGTCTTAGCCAATATGCTTGGCATTTAACTGGTTAAGCAGTAATAACACCACCGCTAGGCAAAACTTCATCATCTGGAAGACACCGATGCTAACCGTTTAGCAAGTTAGCAAACGGATAACATGCAGGAAATGCAAAGGCATAATGAAAAGACAAGGCTGTTGGGAATGTCAATGTTAGTCAGACATTTTATGAAGTTCTGAAAAAAAAAACCTCTTAAATAAATACCACAAGAGGGTGGCGTTAATATGGACTCAACACGATAAACACTGCCCCATTTGAAGGCAACATATCACCCAGGCTTCCTCTCTGTTTCCTAAAGTCAAATGTCAAATTTTGGGGGTTTTTGAATTTGCAAGAATAGTGGCAAACACAAACTCCAGGTTTCAAAATGTTCCTGCAGAAGAAGTTTAGGGTGACAACAAAGTCATGTCTCTGTCTGGAGTTTCTTCGGCTTTAGATTTGGCTGCTCGGTCTGCTCCTTTTTGAGAAAGTTTGGCTCCCAGAGATGGAGAAGCAGCTTCATAAACAACTTCAAATCCTCTCCTGCTGAACCCATATGGCCCCGGGGCAGTTCACTGTTAGATCACAGCATAAAACACATTTACAAATAAACAAACATACTGATAACGACGCCAAGAATAGCTCCATTAAAAGGTCGAGTGCACAGTCCATTAACACTACAAAGGGGGTGTTTAGAGACGCTTCCCCTCCCATCACCATTATCATCATCATCATCATCATTATCACCACATCAGGCCTTAATGTGCAGCTTAATCGCACTAACTGGAGAAACACACCAACCTTCAATGCCAATGGAAATATTACCAGTAAGACTAACTGGGCGGGTGATGAGATAAACTTTCAAACAACAGAAAACCGATTTGTTTGAAGGTTCCTGTTTGTCCTTCAGTCGGGGTCTTTCTGCAGTAATTACACACCTGACCGTCAGCTGTAGGAGGATCTGTCTCAGATCACGTCCTCCTCAAGGTTTCCTCCTTTTCTCTCCCTCTTAATGAGGATTTTTAGTAGACGTTACCTTGATCCACTGACAGATTTCATTGACTGTCTGAAGACGTGAGCGCTGTGAAGACCTCTGACTTTAATAAACCTGACTGTCAGCAAACATCTGCTGAGGGGTTCAGGTGTCCTTGGGCAAGATGTTGCATCCATGTATCAACATTTCACTTTTCCTGCCCAGGGCACCTTAATTGCTTGTGAGCACCTGGAAGTGTGCTCAAGTTAGTGCAGCGAAACAGACGCTGCATTCAGGTGCTCCTTGGATGTTTAGGAAGTTTCCTGACTTTGGGGTGTTTGTGAGCTTTACATTGTGGAAACAACATGGATGCAATAAAGAGCAGGGTAGAGTCGTTGCTGTACTTTGTAACGTGTGGGTGATGGTCAGCTGAGTAGATCCACGTTGCTGAAACAGTTTGAAGTTTGATATTACAAATACATGTTATCCCAGACTTGTTTCTGCACCAGTGCACTCCCTAAAATCACTAAAATATGCCTTTACCTGACTGTTTATCAGGGTTAGCTAGGTAGCTGGGTCATGCTGTGTCGACACAGTTACAACCTCATACCACTTCAACCCCAACTGAAAAAAAGTTGTGACATTGTGTAATATGTAAATAAAAACATTTCAGACCATTTCATGGTTAATTATGTGATAATTAGCAAGTACTGTTTTCATATAGTGGGTGGTAAATACCAAATATCATACTTACCATGACATTTGTAGGTCTTTGTAATTTGTAATTAAGTTACAGGTAAATTAGGAGGAATTTTAAATATGCTGCTTTGTAATTATCAGTAACTATGAAAATCGTACTTGCTAATTATAGTTATATTTTGCAGGTAATTTCTATAAAAGTTCAATCAGGCCACTCAGTAATTACAACCCACTACATGAAAATGGTACTTGGTCATTATCATATAATTTACCATGAAATTTTGGGGTAATTTGTGGCTAATTTCTAAGAAATTTCAAATATATTACATGGTAATTCCCCCTATTTATCATGAAATTATGAGACCTGGAAATTGAAGCATTACCCACGATATTTAATGTTAAATGTTGGAACTCGTGCACAGTGTGTCTTGGCATCATCTCAGCAGGGACATCTCTGAAAAAGACATTGTCTGGATGGCAGCATGTGTCGCTCCAAAACCTGCATGTACCTTTCAGCATTAATGGCCTTCACAGATGTAACAGTTACCCATGATGCCATGGGCACTAACACACCTCCATACCATCACAGCTGCTGTCTGTTGAAGTCAGTGCTGGTAACAATCTGGATGGTCCTTTTCCTCTTTAGCCCGGAGGACACGACGTCCATGATTAGTGAAATGTGGACTCGTCAGACCACAGCAGACTTTTCCACTTTGCGTCAGTCCATCTTAGATGAGCTAGGGTCCAGAGAAGTCTGCAGTGTTTCTGGATGTTGTTGATATACGTCTTTCTCTTTTCATGGTAGAGTCTGAACTTGCATTTGTAGATGCAGAGACAAACTGTGTTTACTGACAACGGTTTTCCAAAGTCTTCCTGAGCCCATGTAGTATTTCATTAGGTTTGCATTAATGAAGTTTCTTTTTTATTTCTTTGACAAAGCGGTGAATCTCACCCCGTCCAGGGTTGTGAACCACCGAGCCTTTCCATGACGCCCCTTTTATACCCAATTATGATAGTGTCACGTTTTTTTCTTTTTTTGATTAACTTTTTATTCAGTGCTCTAAAATGATTTACACATGCATGATATTTGCCACAGAAAACAGTCGAAGAGAAGAACATCACATGTAGAGAAAAATAAATCCCGCCCACGCTGTTTGATTGACAGGTGATCTCCAGGAGGTGTGAGGAGCACCTGGAGACCGAATTAAAACATGAGAACCGACCGTGTGTGTGTGAAGAGGTGAGGAGGAGGAGGAGGAGGAGTAGCGATCTGCAGACTGTTGGTTCACCTGCTGCAGAGAAACAGCTTAATTCTTATTCTACACACACATGCACACATACACACACACACCTGACGTACGGTGTGTCAGGTGTGAGTTGTCTGACCTTTAAAGTGAGGGGATCGTGTGTGTTACCAGCGTTTTTGGTGGCGAAGCGAAAAAGTCAAACTTGACAAGGTCTCTCCTTTTTCATCACATACACACGCACACATATACACACACTCTCTCTCTCTCTTTAATCCGTCTGTCACTTCTCTCTCTCCCTCCTTCATCTCGCTGTCATTTCTTTTCTCTCTCACCCTCATTGCCCCCCTCCTCACACAGACACACACACGTACACACACACTCTGTCACTGCTGTCTGCCTTCATGTGAATACCAATGGATCTTGTGGAGAAGGAGTGGGCGAGAGAGCAGTAGAGACAGAGGGGGAGAGAGAGAGCATGCTAATAGGGTAGAAGTTTCTGGAGCCTGACTTCAGTGTTCGGAGCGTCGCCTCGGCCTTAAAGCCACAGCTCGCTGTCAGTGGGGTGTGTGACGAACACGTGTGTTGGGATGTGATGCTGCCTGAGCCTCTGTTCTGTGATAAAATTATACCTATACCTATATAACAACACCTGCATTGTGTCAGCAGCTGAATGCAAACACAGTTATACCGTTTCTGCCTCAAAATTAGCACATATAAACCTGCTGAAAATAGGTGTGTTACCCTTTTCTCATTGCCAGCAGAAGCTGAGACTGAATTCATGTGTGCAGGAGAGCAGAGAGAAAGAGGTTTTTAAAAGTGCTTCTGTGTTCAGCTCGTAGTACTTTTGTAGCGTCTAACTGAATCTGTGTGGTTTGAAGTTTAGTTTCTCTCCTGCGTCACTGTTTGTACTTTCAGGTATCTGCTTTATTTGACTGTTTCGTGTTCACTTTCAGCTGACAGGAGCTGATGAAAAAGCAACATTTCCTGATTTTTCTGCTTCATAATAAGATTTCAGATTAAATATCTGAGGAAGAGCTGATAGAAGTAAAATGTTGATTCGATTAAAGACGAGTGTGAACTCCTCTGTGCTGGGCTGCCTCTCCAAGCAGCCAAACACCACAGACAGTACAAACTTTCATTGCATCCGATGGAAAGTAGAGTGTTTCCATCACTGCTGATCAGAGTTTGAGCTGATCAATAGTCACGTTAGCTTCACCACTATCATTCCTCAAAAAAATGCATCCAGAAAGCAAGACCACGGTCGCGGTTCAGTTTGAAATATGTCAGTGAGTGATGGAACAGTCTGGAGCAGCCACACTGTGCTGACCCGGTTGCTCATTGACTGATGGAAAAAGATCAATAAGAACTGTATTCTGTGATTCCATTACTGAAATTACAGATTTTAACCATCACTCCTCAGTGAATTGCTGCCTTGACGGAGGTCTGAGAACATTTTGCAGTTAAAGGTCCAGAGCGACAGATTTAGGGGTATCTATCGGGGTCTATAATATTCATAGTTATGTTTTTTAGTATATAACAACCTCAGAATGAGGTCTTAATATCTACAGAGGGAGCAGCTCCTTCTCTACAGAGGCCACAGTTTTAAACTGCTGTGTTTCTACAGTAGTCCAGAACAGACAAACCAAACAGTGGCTTTAGATACAGACTCTTGTACTTCCAGTGAGTTTCGTGGTCACTGTAGTTTCTCCTAGACAAGATGAAAAGTTTGTGATCTGCAAACTCAACGCCAGATGCAACTAAATCCTACATACTGGTGCTTTCATGGCCAGCAGGAGCAGGAGCTTTATAGTAAGTCATTCTTTTTTCAGAGCACTTTGAAGACTTCCTGTCTATGTTGGCTTTAAAGTTATTCTTGACCTCAAACACAGCACCTCACAGTCCACTCTGGAACAGGAGTTTTTCATCATATCACATGATCTTCACTCTGTTTTGCTTCAGATCGGCTCATGATTGGCTCCCCACATCATTTAACTTGGAAATTGTGATGTCACTGAGGTGTTTGTACAGAATCAGGTCGTGTTGGTTCATTTGTTGGTTTTCTAAGACAGGAACTTGTCGATTTGAGTTAGTGAAGAGGAAAGAAGAGGGAGTAGTGGAACGGAGGAAAATAAGGAGCTTGAAGCATGACATAGAGATGGAGAGAAGTCTAAAGAAATGTAAGGCAGAGAGATAAAACAGGAAGAAAGCCGGTAGAGACAGAGTTAAAGAATACTGTAAGTTTTCGACTGACAGAAACAGAAAACGGTGACAGAAAATGAGAAAAGATTTCACCCAGAAGATTTCAGCCTCGATCCTTGAAAACTTTTTTACAATTCAGACTGACAGCAGAGAGAAAGAGAAAGTTTCACCCTGACGGAGGAGAGAAAGAAACAAAGAGTGAGAGAATGAAACATTTCCATGTCGGGCTGTAATTAGCATAATATTTTTCTCTGTGTGTCTCCATCATCCTATTTATAACTGTCAGAGTGAAGGACGGAGATGAAAGAGTGGAAATAACGAACATGAAATAGTCTCTGTTGAACACAGGGGGATGTGTGTGTGTGTGTGTGTGTGTGTGTGTGTGTGTGTGTGTGTGTGTTTGTTAATCCTGACTGGACGTGTAATGACTGCTTGCTCTATTTCAACAGTATTTTGCATAAAAGACAAATTTGTTCCATAGCGTCTTGTATCAAAGCAAAGCCTCAGAGGCCTCGAGGCGACGCTGGCTTTGAGGTTCGAGATGGTTGCCAGTTCGAGTCCCGGACTGGCGGGGAGCAGGGAATAAAACCCCCGGACAGCCAGCGGTGCAGGGCATGAAATTAGCTTTTTGTTTCTGGGGGTATTTTTGGCCCTTTGATCAGGTTTTTGGGGACAAGCTGCTCCTCCTGAGCAATCTAACTGAACTATGAAATAATAACAGGGAGTTAGCCGCTTCTTAAAATGATACTCTACACAAATATACTGTACATACATCCTCTGGCACTGAAAAGTCAGCTCCTGAACATTTGAAGTGTGGCTGCAGAGTTGTCATGTATGTTGGAATCAAATACAGACCACACAAAATCTTGATACAGGCTACATGGGCTCTTTTATTCTCCACACAGACTGTTCACCAGCATGCAGCCAAAGCTGGCTCAAATATGATTGGTCAGTTCTGCAAATGGAAACCAACAACAGATTCTGCATTCATATGCATATATCTGTTTACAGAGATTAACAGAAATATTAACACAATCTCTAGATTTGGTCCTAGAATTTACTATTTCAACTTTTTCTGTTAGCAACACAGGTGTTTTTTTTTTTTTTAAATAAGAAGATAGAGGTACCTGTCATGAGTAATAATTCAAATTAAGTCTGAGATCAGTCTGAGCCCTCCTCTTCTTTTTTTCTCCCCCTTATCAGAGAAGTGAATCTGACAAAATGTCACTTGACCCTTCAGTTGTCTGTTTAACCATCACAGCTGACAGCTAGCAAATGTTTAAGAACTACATTTTCTGTCAGCTGGTGTCCAAGTGTCCAAATGTCCAAGTTACACTACAATGCATGCATGCTTATGCATGCATGCATTGTAGTGTAACTTTCAAAGCCGATCTTGTCGGACAGAAAATAGAAATTTTAGGCTGCTAGCTAGCTAACTTTAGTTATCAATATCAAATGTTAAATAGAAAATGCCTTGAATTCAAAACTGATTTAAATTTAAGAATTTATTTAAAAGAACAACAATCTTCAGATCTAATTATTGTCTGTGTGAGAGCTGATGTAGCTCTTGTTGTTTCTCAACCTTGATGATGTGCAGATGATGAAGGAACCTCGCTGACACTGGCTTTGTGTAAAATAGGTTTATTACAAAAAGACCAGTTATCATACAGGCACCATGGTTTGCCTGGGAGATGACTTAAAGCCAGGATGAGTCTCTCTCCCAGAACTGTGGTTTCAACCAACCTTTATAGGAGTATGCATACATCTCTTTAACATATAATTGCATAAACAACAGGGCTTCTCTTAGCATATGGTCTCTGTCAATTCCAGAGCATCTCTTTCTCCAAACAAAGGAATTACAGATATATTGCCCCCTGTAAACAGGACCCCTATAAACCTACGACTGAACCCTCCCCTATACCTAATTCACTTCTACCCTTTTAACCTTTAACCTTTTAACATTCCAACATGGTCACACATATACTCAATCTTAACTTCTTCTAAGATACACATCTATACATGCACAACTAATGGAACAACAGATACTACACTCTGAAAGCTGCTCCAGCTACCACACTTCCTCGTACCCAAACAACAGACAGGGTTGTTTGCCAATGACTCCTACAACATATATAACTGTTGGAGTTGGGAGATCTTTATACTACATCAGCTGTCTTCCTCCTTTGCTCCCATCATAATTACTAAGGTCTCAACAATTAACCCTCTATGGTACCATGTTGCCCTCAGGCAACAAACCCATTTTTGCCCTGTCACATCTCCACAATGCATCCCTTTAAATGATGCGATACTTTAAAAAAGAGGTAAAACCATAGGGAACCATTAACAATGCTTTAAGTTGTCACATGACCTCCAGGAAGCGATTTTGAAACCCTTCTTGGCGGGCTTTTTCTAAGGAGACAGCTCTGCTATCTTGCTGCAAAAAAAGACTCTCAAAAAGTTATTTTTTGTCCCTTTTCCACCTGGAAAAAAATGTCTTCACACTAATCGGTGAGTAAACTTTAAGTTTTGATAGTTTCATGCAACTTATTTACTAATTTAATAGTGGATACGTGTTAAAATGCAGCTGTTGCCCTGAGGCAACAACGTGCCATCATGAAAAGTTGCAATGTTGCCTGCAACAGTGAACCATTATGGAATCACTATAGCAAACACAACACTGACCACTGGCCTATTTGGGTGGAGAAAAAGGGCAGATGCAGATACCCTGGATGTAAGAGTATAGTGAAATCACAGTGCACAAAATGTGTCACCTGCCTGTGCTTCACTCCTGAAAAAAACTGCTTCATGGAGTTCCATAAGCACTGAGCAGCAACACCACAAGTGATGGCAACACATGTCAGGAAAGACACAGGGGACTGACACAAAACATGCACTGAAATGAAGCAGTGATGATCAAACACTGGAATTTGTTGTTTTTGTTTTTCAAATGGTTATGGTAATGGTTATCTTTGTTGATTTAAGTAGTTTAAAGTTTTATACTTTACACATTTATTTCAATGGGTTGTAACTAAATGGTACAATGTTGCCTACAGGCAACATTTAGCCAAGAAACTTTTTAAATTCTTTTTAAAATTCTTTTTAATTTAAAATTTAAAATGAATTGTGACTTCTTGATGTTATTGAATATTTTTGCATATGTTTATGAAATAAACAATGTTCAAATTGGAAAAGGAACGTTCTTTTTCACTTATGCACCATTATGGTACAATGTTGCCTACAGGCAACGAACCCCAAAAACTTCCAAAAATAAAAATAAAAATAAAATTTCTTCAGATTATGTTTATTTAGTCTATTTTGAGACATAAAAACACATTTCCCTCACTGGCATCATAATGTGTACCATAGAGGGATATGACCATACATACATACATACATACATACATATATACATACATGCATACATACATACATATGACCATACATGCATACATACATACATACATACATACATATGACCATACATACATATGACCATGCATACATTCATATGACCATACATACATACACACATACATACATACATATGGTCATACATATGACCATGCATACATACATACATACATACATACATACATACATATGAGCATACATGCATACATACATACATACATATGACCATGCATACATACATACATGTGACCGTACATACATACATACATATGAGCATACATGCATACATACATACATACATATGACCATGCATACATACATACATGTGACCGTACATACATACATACATATGAGCATAAATACATACATACATACATACATATGAGCATACATACATACATACATACATACATATGAGCATACATAGATATGAGCACACATACATACATACATACGTACATACATATGAGCATACATACATATGAGCATACATTCATACATACATACATACATATGACCATATATACATATGACCATGCATACATACATACATACATATGAGCATACATACATACATACATACATACATACATACATGTGACCATATATACATATGACCATGCATACATACATACATATGACCATACATACATACATACATACATACATACATACATACATACCTATGACCATACATGCATACATATGACCATACATACATATGACCATGCATACATTCATATGACCATACATACATATACACATACATACATACATATGGTCATACATATGACCATGCATACATACATACATACATACATACATACATACATACATACATACATATGAGCATACATACATATGAGCATATATACATACATACATATGAGCATACATATGACCATGCATACATACATACATACATACATACATATGAGCATACATACATACATACATACATACATACATACATACATACATACATACATACATATGAGCATACATGCATACATACATACATATGACCATGCATGCATACATACATACATACATACATACATACATACATATGAGCATACATACATATGAGCATATATACATACATGCATATGACCATACATACATATGAGAATACATACATACATATGACCATGCATACATACATATGAGTATACATACATACATATGACCATGCATACATACATATGAGCATACATACATACATATGACCATACACACATACATACATACATATGACCATACATACATACATACATACATACATACATACATACATACATACATACATATGACCATACATACATATGGTCATACATATGACCATGCATGCATACATACATACATACATACATACATACATACATACATACATACATATGAGCATACATGCATACATACATACATACATATGACCATGCATACATACATACATGTGACCATACATACATACATACATACATACATACATACATACATACATACATATGAGAATACATACATACATATGACCATGCATACATACATAAATACATATGACCATGCATACATACATACATGTGACCATACATACATACATACATACATACATACGTACATACATATGAGCATACATACATACATACATACATACATATGACCATGCATACATACATACATACATATGACCATGCATACATACATACATACATATGACCATACATACATACATACATACATACATACATACATACATACATACATATGACCATGCATACATACATACATACATATGACCATACATACATACATACATACATACATACATACATACATATGACCATGCATACATACATACATACATATGACCATGCATACATACATACATACATATGACCATGCATACATACATACATACATATGACCATACATACATACATACATACATACATACATACATGCATGCATGCATACATACATACATACATACATACATACATACATACATACTTATGACCATACATACATACATACATGTGACCATACATAGATACATACATACGTATGAACATATATACATACATACATACATATGACCATACATACATACATACATACATACATACATATGAGAATACATACATACATATGACCATGCATACATACATATGAGTATACATACATACATACATATGACCATGCATAAATACATATGACCATACATACATACATATGACCATACACACATACATACATACATATGACCATACATACATACATACATATATATGACCATACATACATACATATATATATAAAAAAAAATTATAATTCTTTTTAATTTAAAATTTAAAATGAATTGTGACTTCTTGATGTTATTGAATATTTTTGCATATGTTTATGAAATAAACAATGTTCAAATTGGAAAAGGAACATTCTTTTTCACTTATGCACCATTATGGTACAATGTTGCCTACAGACAACGAACCCCAAAAACTTCCAAAAATAAAAATAAAAATAAAATTCCTTCAGATTATGTTTATTTAGTCTATTTTGAGACATAAAAACACATTTCCCTCACTGGCATCATAATGTGTGCCATAGAGGGATATGACCATACATACATACATACATACATACATACATACATATATATGACCATACATGCATACATACATACATACATACATACATGTGACCATGCATGCATGCATACATATATACATACATACATACATACATACATACATACATACATACATACATATGACCATGCATACATACATATGACCATGCATACATACATATGACCATACATACATACATACATACATATGACCATGCATACATACATATGACCATACATACATACATACATACATACATACATATGACCATACATACATATGACCATGCATACATTCATATGACCATACATACATACATACATACACACATACATACATACATATGGTCATACATATGACCATGCATACATACATACATACATACATATGAGCATACATGCATACATACATACATACATATGACCATGTATACATACATATGACCATACATACATACATACATACATACATACATACATACATACATACATATGACCATACATACATATGACCATGCATACATTCATATGACCATACATACATACATACATATGGTCATACATATGACCATGCATACATACATACATACATACATATGAGCATACATGCATACATACATACATACATATGACCATGTATATATACATACATACATACATACATACATACATACATACATACATACATACATACATATGACCATGCATACATACATATGACCATGCATACATACATATGACCATACATACATACATACATACATATGACCATGCATACATACATATGACCATACATACATACATACATACATACATACATACATACATACATACATACATACATATGACCATACATACATATGACCATGCATACATTCATATGACCATACATACATACATACATACACACATACATACATACATATGGTCATACATATGACCATGCATACATACATACATACATACATATGAGCATACATGCATACATACATACATACATATGACCATGTATACATACATACATGTGACCATACATACATACATACATACATATGAGCATATATACATACATACATATGACCATACATACATACATATGACCATACATACATACATACATATGACCATACATACATACATACATATGACCATACATACATACATATGACCATGCATACATACAAATGAGCATACATACATACATATGAGCATACATACATACGTACATACATATGAGCATACATACATATGACCATACATTCATACATATGGCCAAACATATGATCATGCATACAAACATACATACATATAACCATACATACATACATACATACATACATACATACATACATATGACCATACATAAATATGACCATGCATACATACATACATACATACATATGACCATACATATATACATACATACATACATACATACATACATACATACATACGTACATACTTATGACCATACATACATACATACATGTGACCATACATACATACATACATATATATGAGCATATATACATACATACATATGACCATACATACATACATACATACATACATACATACATACATACATACATACATATGAGAATACATACATACATATGACCATGCATACATACATATGAGTATACATACATACATATGACCATGCATACATACATATGACCATACACACATACATACATACATATGACCATACACACATACATACATATATATGACCATACATACATACATACATACGTATATATATAAATTCTTTTTATAATTCTTTTTAAGTTAAAATTTAAAATGAATTGTGACTTCTTGATGTTATTGAATATTTTTGCATATGTTTATGAAATAAACAATGTTCAAATTGGAAAAGGAACATTCTTTTTCACTTATGCACCATTATGGTACAATGTTGCCTACAGGCAACAAACCCCAAAAACTTCCAAAAAATAAAAATAAAAATAAAATTTCTTCAGATTATGTTTATTTATTCTATTTTGAGACAAAAAAACACATTTCCCTCACTGGCATCATAATGTGTACCATAGAGGGATATGACCATACATACATACATACATACATATATATATGACCATACATGCATACATACATACATACATACATACATGTGACCATGCATGCATACATACATATATACATACATACATACATACATACATACATACATACATACATATGACCATGCATACATACATATGACCATACATACATACATACATACATACATATGACCATGCATACATATGACCATGCATACATTCATATGACCATACATACATACATACACACATACATACATACATATGGTCATACATATGACCATGCATACATACATACATACATACATATGAGCATACATGCATACATACATACATACATATGACCATGCATACATACATACATGTGACCATACATACATACATACATACATACATATGAGCATATATACATACATACATATGACCATACATACATACATACATACATACATACATACATACATACATATGAGAATACATACATACATATGACCATGTATACATACAAATGAGCATACATACATACATATGAGCATACATACATACATACGTACATACATATGAGCATACATACATATGACCATACATTCATACATATGGCCAAACATATGATCATGCATACAAACATACATACATATGACCATACATACATACATACATACATACATACATACATACATATGACCATACATACATATGACCATGTATACATACATACATACATATGACCATACATATATACATACATACATACATACATACATACATACATACATACGTACATACTTATGACCATACATACATACATACATGTGACCATACATACATGTGACCATACATACATACATATATATGAGCATATATACATACATACATATGACCATACATTCATACATACATACATCTGAGAATACATACATACATATGACCATGCATACATACATATGACCATGCATGCATTCATATGACCATACATACATACACACATACATACATACATATGGTCGTACATATGACCATGCATACATACATACATACATACATATGAGCATACATACATATGAGCATATATACATACATACATACATACATACATACATACATACATATGAGAATACATACATACATACGTACATACATATGAGCATACCTACATATGAGCATACATTCATACATATGGCCAAACATATGACCATGCATACAAACATACATACATATGACCATACATACATACATACATACATACATACATACATACATACGTACATACATACATATGACCATACATACATATGACCATGCATACATACATACATACGTACATATGACCATACATATATACATACATAGATACATACATACATACATACATACATACTTATGACCATAAATACATACATACATGTGACCATACATACATGTGACCATACATACATACATACATATATATGACCATACATACATACATACATACATACATACATATGAGAATACATACATAGATATGACCATGCATACATACATATGAGTATATATACATACATATGACCATGCATACATACATATGACCATACATACATACATATGACCATACACACATACATACATACATATGACCATACATACATACATACATATATATGACCATACATACATACATACATACATACATACATACATATATATATAATTTTTTTAAATAATTCTTTTTAATTTAAAATTTAAAATGAATTGTGACTTCTTGATGTTATTGAATATTTTTGCATATGTTTATGAAATAAACAATGTTCAAATTGGAAAAGGAACATTCTTTTTCACTTATGCACCATTATGGTACAATGTTGCCTACAGACAACGAACCCCAAAAACTTCCAAAAATAAAAATAAAAATAAAATTTCGTCAGATTATGTTTATTTAGTCTATTTTGAGACATAAAAACACATTTCCCTCACTGGCATCATAATGTGTACCATAGAGGGATATGACCATACATACATACATACATACATACATACATACATACATATGACCATACATGCATACATACATACATACATACATGTGACCATGCGTGCATACATACATATATACATACATACATACATACATACATACATACATATGAGCATACATACATACATACATATATACATACATACTTATGACCATACATGCATACAAATGACCATACATACATACATACATACATACATACATACATACATACATACATATGACCATACATACATATGACCATGCATGCATTCATATGACCATACATACATACATACACACATACATACATACATATGGTCATACATATGACCATGCATACATACATACATACATACATACATATGAGCATACATGCATACATACATACATACATACATATGACCATGCATACATACATACATGTGACCATACATACATACATACATACATATGAGCATACATACATATAAGCATATATACATACATACATACATACATACATACATATGAGAATACATACATACATATGACCATGCATACATACATATGACCATGCATACATACATATGAGCATACATACATACATACGTACATACGTATGAGCATACATACATATGAGCATACATTCATACATATGGCCAAACATATGACCATGCATACAAACATACATACATATGACCATACATACATACATACATACATACATACATACATACATACATACATATGACCATACATACATATGACCATGCATACATACATACATACATACATATGACCATACATATATACATACATACATACATACATACATACATACATACGTACATACATACATACTTATGACCATAAATACATACATACATGTGACCATACATACATGTGACCATACATACATACATATGAGAATACATACATACATATGACCATGCATACATACATATGAGTATACATACATACATATGACCATGCATACATACATATGACCATACATACATACATATGACCATACACACATACATACATACATATGACCATACATACATACATACATACATATATATGACCATACATACATACATACATACATACATACATACATATATAATTTTTTTTTATAATTCTTTTTAATTTAAAATTTAAAATGAATTGTGACGTCTTGATGTTATTGAATATTTTTGCATATGTTTATGAAATAAACAATGTTCAAATTGGAAAAGGAACATTCTTTTTCACTTATGCACCATTATGGTACAATGTTGCCTACAGGCAACGAACCCCAAAAACTTCCAAAAATAAAAATAAAAATAAAAATAAAATTTCTTCAGATTATGTTTATTTAGTCTATTTTGAGACATAAAAACACATTTCCCTCACTGGCATCATAATGTGTACCATAGAGGGATATGACCATACATACATACACACATACATACATACATACATACATACATACATATGAACATGCATACATTCATATGACCATACATACATACATATGACCATACACACATACATACATACATATGACCATACATACATACATACATATATATGACCATACATACATACATACATACATACATATATATGTAATTTTTTTTTATAATTCTTTTTAATTTAAAATTTAAAATGAATTGTGACTTCTTGATGTTATTGAATATTTTTGCATATGTTTATGAAATAAACAATGTTCAAATTGGAAAAGGAACATTCTTTTTCACTTATGCACCATTATGGTACAATGTTGCCTACAGGCAACGAACCCCAAAAACTTCCAAAAATAAAAATAAAAATAAAAATAAAATTTCTTCAGATTATGTTTATTTAGTCTATTTTGAGACATAAAAACACATTTCCCTCACTGGCATCATAATGTGTACCATAGAGGGATATGACCATACATACATACATACATACATACATACATACATACATACATACATACATATGACCATACATGCATACATACATACATACATACATACATACATATGACCATAAATACATATGAACATGCATACATTCATATGACCATACATACATACACACATACATACATACATATGGTCATACATATGACCATGCATACATACATACATACATACATACATACATACATTCATACATACATACATACATACATACATACATACATATGAGCATACATGCATACATACATACATACATACATACATACATATGAGCATACATACATATGAGCATATATACATACATACATATGAGCATACATACATATGAGCATACATACATACATACATACATACATACATACATTCATACATACATACATACATACATACATACATACATATGAGCATACATGCATACATACATACATACATACATACATACATATGAGCATATATACATACATACATATGAGCATACATACATATGAGCATACATACATACATACATACATACATACATACATACATATGAGAATACATACATACATATGAGAATACATACATACATATGACCATGCATACATACATATGAGCATACATAAATACATACGTACATACATATGAGCATACATACATATGAGCATACATTCATACATATGGCCAAACATATGACCATGCATACAAACATACATACATATGACCATACATACATACATACATACATACATACATACATACATATGACCATATATACATATGACCATGCATACATACATACATATGACCATACATATATACATACATACATACATACATACATACATACATACTTACTTATGACCATACATACATACATACTTATGACCATACATACATTTGACCATGCATACATTCATATAACCATACATACATACACACATACATACATACATATGGTCATACATATGACCATGCATACATACATACATACATACATACATACATACATATGAGCATACATGCATACATAAATATATACATATGACCATGCATATATACATACATGTGACCATACATACATACACACATACATACATACATACATATGAGCATACATACATATGAGCATATATACATACATACATACATACATATGACCATGCATACATACATACATACATACATACATACATACATATGACCATACATACATACATACATACATACATACATACATATATATGACCATACATACATATATTTAATTTAAAATTTAAAATAAATTGTGACTTCTTGATGTTATTGAATATTTTTGCATATGTTTATGAAATAAACAATGTTCAAATTGGAAAAGGAACGTTCTTTTTCACTTATGCACCATTATGGTACAATGTTGCCTACAGGCAGCAAACCCCAAAAACTTCCAAAAATAAAAATAAAAATAAAAATAAAATTTCTTCAGATTATGTTTATTTAGTCTATTTTGAGACATAAAAACACTCCAAACATTTTTTCCCTCACTGGCATCATAATGTGTACCATAGAGGGTTTAGTTAAGATTGCCCAATATTGCTGCTTCAGACTATACCAGGTACATAAAAAGGTTTATCCAAAGACATTTATTAGTTTCTGACTCTGGAAAATGGTAAAAAAAAAAAAAAACAAAAAAAACAAAAAAAAACTTTCACAAAATCACACACATTTATATGTGATAACCTTTTGATGATGAATACAATAACTAATTTTTAATATATTATATTATAACTAATATCGGAGACCTCCTGGACTGGCCTACCGCGACTTTGAAACCTTAAAGCAATCAATGTGTGATACAACTATTTTTTACAAATGTCCAGTCCTGCTGCGTAAATCAGAACACACTGTTCAGGTCAGGATGTCTTGTGAAATATTCACAGGGTGTTTCAAACATGAAGAATCTCATTTGGAACACAATGTTCTTGTTAGTAAAGATGGTGAAACTAACAGTTTGTAGTATGCCTCTGTCTGAAGAAAAAAAATCCTTAAAAAGTATTCCATATTTTTAGACAGTCCTTAATACATATGCTATCCATTTGACCTCTATTTGTTTTATATAAATAATCCATCAACATACAGCAAGGAGGGACTCTTTCACTGAAACTGAAGAAGTAAAGTTTGAATTGAAACCCTATAAAATCATCCCAGATCCTCTGGAGACGTTCCCCTCCACCTGTCAGCGGGCTGAGGCCGTTCACAGTGTGTTGTAAAATGTGTAAAACTCACTGTGAGTGTCAGCAGGTAAATCAACCTGTCACTCTGAGGCCTGGGAGGCTGCCAGGTGTGAGTGTGTGGCTGTGAATGTGAAGCAGCACGGCGGTAATGAAAAGAGCTGCTGCGGTGCTCAATCAAGCCTTCAGGATAAAACAGAGGTTAACACAAACAAAAGCTGCCTGAAAGTCACAGCTTTCATCTGTTAAAGTGGCTAATCACACGGACAGACTGCAGCAGCGGTGACTCAGCGCTGACTGCAGCCTCCGAGCGCTGTCACCCAAAAAAAAACCACACACACAAAAAAAACTCCAAACACAAATGCAACAATAGGAGCTGCAGTTTGACACGACTGAGCCTGTGTTCAGCTGCAGTTCATCTAAAGGCCACTAGATGATTCTTCAATTTATAGCTAAGGACTGTGAAAATCTTTGTTTTTCCCATTTTCAATTTTCCCAATTTGTTAAGTGAGTTTTGGCCTCCATCATTAAGTTAGTAAAATATACAGGCTGAGCCTTGTTGGTAGATTTTAGAGAAGAAGTAGAATTATAGAGCATCATGATCATTCATTTTTGTTTGTGTCCAATATTCACTCTTTTTTTTAGCTCTGTTTTTGGTCTCCACCACCTCCTGAGGGAACTGTGTGGCTCTTTAGCTGCTGAATGCTCCACTTTCTTCACCAGCTCGTCTCGAACTGTTTCTGCTGTTTGCTGCTCAGCAGGTCGTGTTCTTATCAGTAGTTTTTATTCAAAACAGACTCTAGTCATCGCAGTAACAAACACAAAGTATCAGTGTGCTCATCCCTGCTCAGCACCCATGTGGTGATCAGTACCACACCCTCCCATCCCACCATAGTTCTACATTACACAGAACATATATTTATACATTTATAACACTACAGTTCACTTCAAACACTTCCATTCATTATAATGCCATACATGTAAATATTTCAGCCAGCAGCTGTTTTAACATCTGCTGCTGTGGAGGCCCGGGCCGGGTCGGTCCTTTCTGTAGCTCCATGTGTTCCAGCTTCAAGCTATAGATTGTTCCATGTGTAGTTTGTTCAGAAAAATCATCAAACATTGTTCACAGGTTAGTGCCTTACTGTATCAGAGTTAATGTACATGCAAAGATGCAGAACACAGTGTATTCATGAAATACATTCATGTTAAAAACATAAAATAAAGACTAATGATACTTTGACAGAATTTCTCCGAAATGTACCTGAAAACACATAGATTAAACAAAACTAATTATTTTTAATGACGGCGTACCAGCACAGTACATACCAACACATATATGTAGGTGCTGCATAACAAGATGGAATATGGAAGATGGAAATCTATCTACAATAGATAAATTATATGCATAAAACTCTTTAAAAACACTTGTACATAAAACTCTACAGAATACACACAAAGAATAAACAAATGAAATACACAAAAATATAACATTCAGCTCAATTATAAACAGGTGGAAATATAAATACAAATATACAGTAAAAAGTAAAAATATACAAAAATACCATCAAGATGAAAATATGAACATTCTGTAAAAGAGATGCAACATTCACAAATATTCAACACTTTCATGTGATTCTTTATTAAAATGTAACAGAACATGAGTTACAGTATTGATTACTGCAGCATTAATCTGCCCTGTGTGTGTGTGTGTGTGTGTGTGTGTGTGTGTGTGTGTGTGTGTGTGTGTGTGTGTCGGACAGACTGATGAGTCATTGTATCTGAGAGGCTTTGATGTTGTATCTGGACCTGATGAGGCCGACGCTGCCAAACAATAAACTCTCTCTTTCATCTCATCTCTCCTCCTCCTTCATCCCTCCATCCTTTCTCCTGCCCTCATTTCTCCTCCTCCTCCTCTTATCCCTCCATCCTTTTGTCACCCCCTCCCCTCTCTCCCCCCTCAAATCCAATCACGGTCCTCTCCCTCTTCCTTTCTTCTCCTCCTCTCTCTTTCTTCTTCACGTCTCACCTTCTTCACCTCCTCTGTCATCCCGTCTTCTCACCTGTGAACCACCTCTTTCTCATTAACTTCAATCCTCGTCTCTGTCTCTTCCATCCTTTCTTCCTCCCTCCACGTCTCACCTCTCCCTCTTCTGTTTTCCTCCTCCTCTCATCTATTTTGTCTACTTTGAGTGAAACGTATTCTCGTCCTCCTGCTGATTTAACCTGTTACTTTTTACCCTAGAAGAGTATGACTCTTGCTCTTTGGCAGCAATAAAAGAAAAAGGTGTAATAACCCTTTTTGTCCCCTCCTCCCTTGTCTTCCAGGTGTCCGTCGTCTTCCAGAGATGGACCAGCGTGCCGGCGCTAACGTCCACTACACCCTGCTGATTGCCTGCGTGCTGGTGGCCTTCTTCCTGGGCGCCATCTTGTCGGGCTTCCTGGTGTCGTGTTACTGCAGCCGCAGCGCCGCTCAGCGCGCGAGGAGGCTGGGGAAGGACCCCGAGGCCTCGCTGCCCCACGCCTTGTCGCTGCGATCCCTCGCCAAGCTGAACGGACTGCTGGACGGACAGCCGAAGGTGGGTGGACACTTTGGACGGGGACGGTGTGTGAAGAAGCAATGTGTCATCGTAAACTCTGATTGGATGAAGGAGAAGCTGCCTACAAGAAAAAAAAAAACTCCAGAAAATATTGATTTAATGTGAACAAAGTGACACAGAAAAAGAAATTTAGCAGAAACTCAAGTTGCCAGACTGAAATTGTTTCTTACACTGGTGGTCAGTTTGAGTGAGAAAAATGTTTTTTGAGATTAACAAAGAAAATTGAAGAGATTCCTTTTATTTTACCATCAGACTCTCAAAGTCCCTCTTTCTTATCCAAAATGAAAAACTCCAGCATGTATTTTTATACAAATACTGATTAATATATAATAATAATGACAGACAGTCTGTTATCAGGGAAAGAACACGTTGAATTTGTCCACAAACAGACAAAAATAATTAATTTTCTCCACCACTGTAGAACCTTATAAATAGACAAATCCTTCTTTTAACTTGAGTTCTCTTGAGTTCATTTGTGCACAAGTTTTACTGCCATTTCCATTCAACATCTGGACACATGCATTTACATCAAGAAAACAAAAGTTGAGTCAACTCAGAATTTAACGTTACTTAACGTTATAATTTTTTGAGTTTTGAATCAAAGTCTTAAGTTTTGAAATACATGTTAAAAAGTTTTGCAAACTTGGTGGAGATCATTTACTTTTCTTTAGATTCTTTAGATGAACCTGATCTGTCATTATCTGCATGCTTGAAAATTAAATGGCTTCAATTGAAAATACTTCAGTACAAAGATGAGTCAGCATTAAGATTTTCATGCACGTTTCATTTTTCTCTCATTGTGTAACTGCAGTTCTTTTTACCTACGAGAGTAAATATTACCACAGTTAAAACAAAATCATTCATATGCAGGTTTTGTTTTTTTACATAAAATGTGTTTATTGTTACAGATCACACAAGAATGAGAAAAGATCTGCTGAAAATCTGTTTGCAGAATAATAAAAATGATAATAATCTTTATTTGTAGAGCACCTTTCTAAACCCATGTTAGAAAGTGCTTCACACAAGAACAACGTCCAAGCAAATAAATCCAACTTGCAAAAGCACAGTCAATAAAATCAAAGCAAATAAAAGCCGTTAAAGACAGAAAGAAAATCATCCACAGGAAGTGAAATGAGAAAAAACTCTCACACACTTTTATGTCTGTTGTAAGAGGAGATTTAAAGAAGTCACTGACTCTGCTGAGCTGATTTCTTCAGGCAGCTCGTTCTTTAACTTTGTGTCTCTGACAGCGAAACCTCCATCACCTTGAGTTTTAAACTGCGCCTGAGGAACAGAGAAAAGATCTCAGACTCGTATTCAACTGAGTGGACAGATATCTAAGAAGAAGTTTTAAAAGTCAACAGTAAAATCTTAAAATCAGTTCTAAAACATACTGGAACACAGACGCAGTGAGGTCACCAGAGCTGAGAGCGTGACTTTAAAAATGTACTCTGATACTGTTACTAATTACCTGTTAGAAAAAGTGTAACCATTATTTTCATCATCGATTAATCAGTTGATTATTTTCTCAATTAATCGATTAGTTGTTTGTCTACTTTGTCTTGTTTTGTCCACAACTCAAGGATGTTCACATTTAAGAAGCTGAAATCAGAGAATTTTGACTTTTTTTAATTAAAAAATTACTCAAAATGATTAATTGATGCAAAACAGATGCAGATTCATTTAATAATCGATCAATAATAGATAAATCTTTGCAGCTCTAAGTGTTTTATGTTGGTTGTTTAGTTTATTAGTTTGTCCAGCTATTCCTTGCTTTGTTGTGTGCAATTTATTCCTCGTATAATTGATTTAAAGATAAAAAGTGTTTACATTTCCACCCAGTGGAGCATTTTGTAATCTGATACAATCCAGTTCAGTGATAGTTACCATTTTTTGTATCCAGATTACATAATCCCGATACATGTAATCCATTACTCCTGAAGCCGTCACTTCTCTTAGGTCTTGTTTAAGTGATGATGTCGTCATGTGGGGCTGCAGTTTACATTAGAGAAAAATTAGTAAAGATGATGTGAGTGGAGCAGATCACAGTTTGAGGGGAAGTTTAATAATTAACTCGTTGCCTCGTCTCCATTTTAGACCCTCCTGCGGCAGATTTAGTGGGTTTTTGTTGTCGAAGAACGAGCTGAGAAGCGGCGACGCGGTCAGCAGAATTCTGAGCAGCCGTGTTAATATTCATCTTCTCTCGGGGGGAGACGTGATAAGTTAATAGCTTCACTTCAGTCTTTTATTCAGTCATTACAATCGACTGTTTCATTATGAACTCCATCCTTTTTCAACGTGTCCTTGAGCAAGAATCTGAGTGTGTGAGCTGCTGCCGGCTCCCCGCTGACCTCTGACCCCTCTGCTCAAATGACTTCCTCATTATTCTGCGTGGAATATGATAATTGAAAACCAGCCTGAAACACAGTGAAGAAGTTTCCCCTCACAGCTCAGGTCCTCGCTGTGTATTGATATTTGTGTCACTTTCACTCTGAATTTATCCTCCCAAACTTTCAGTGCTCTTAGTCTTTTGCTTTGTCTTCCCTCAGGAGGACAAACTGGACGTGTCCACCCCAAAGATGTACAGCTCCTTCATCCCCAACGGACGCTCGGAGCCTCACCTCCACACCCCCGGACACCAGGGCCTGCCGCTGGGAGACCCCGACCTCAGCCTCTCACAGGTAGGACAGCTGTTATGTTTCATCTGTTCACAATTAAAGGAGCACTCCACTGATTTTTACACCTAAAGGTTGGTTTAACACTCCTGCTAGTTCATCATGTTGTCTTCTGTGTCAACAGAAGCAAATATTGCAGCTCGAGATGCTTAGAGTCTATTAATTTATAACAAGAAACAGTGTTGCCAGATGCAAAATACAGCAATGTTGTACTGTGCCTTTAAAACGATCGTATTTTAATAAAAATGATCATACATACAGAAACAACCTGGGATGAAGCCAGGATTCTACACCAGATGGCAAAAGATCAATCAGCCACCTGTCAGAACTGGCAGTATTTGTTCTAACTGGTTCGATTACTGGTCTCTATAGCCGCTTTTCCACTATCACTCCAAACATGAGCGTGCCCCAGCCAGTTCTGTTTCCATCGTCACCTCTGGTATTACATCGTGCCTCCGAGGGGTAGTTTCCAGGTGCTGATGGCCCGTCAATTAACCCAGCAGGGCTAACCAGGGCCTGAGGTGGAGTCAAGTGTTATAGGCAGGGATTACCTGGCTTTGGGTGCGAAGACGGATGCAGGTAAATTAAGAAGAGATGTCAAACAAGGACATTACAGCTCTGGGGCCTCATTACAGAAACTTCCTAAGTGAAAACCCCAAGTAAAATCCTCTCTTATCTCAGCTTAGGAAGGCATTTAGGATGTTTGGTATTAAAGAAGTGTCCTAACTGAAGGTAGGGATCCCTAAGATGACATACACCTAATTATTATGACTGAAAAGTTACTTAAACTGAATGAATGATGCTTTAAATATCCAGGACCATGTTGAATTTGATCAGCCTGCCATTTCCATTCAAACCCTTATCATGGGTTGATAATTGGCAAGAAAACTTTCAAAGTAGGTGGTGTTTCTTCTCCTCCATGAGATGACTAATTCCTCTGAGCTACCAAAGCTTAAAGTGACCACCCGTCTCTTCTTGTTCATTCACAAGCTAGCCAGTGACAAGTGAAGTGAGACAGCTGTTGTCATGGATACATGCAGTCTTTTATACATTTTAAACACAGATACAGGCCTGACGGGACCAGTACCGATTAAAGAATCATGTTTGCAGCTCTAGTCAGGATTTCCTAAATTAAGATAAGACATGAGGTTAGGACCTGCTTCTGTAATAGGAAGATAGGATTTTTTTTTCTATCTTGGAAACTAAGTCTAACTATTGATAGCACAAGCACTTAGGAAAATATCTTGTAATGAGGCCCCTGCTCACTATCTGGGCAGAGGATGATGTCCTACAACAAAATAGCAGCATCTGCCAAAATAAGGATGTGATGGAATATTTATATAGCAGGAGAACTGACAGCGTTGGGAATCTGACCCACAACGGTGCAAAAACTGAAGAACCTGAATCCTTCCAACAAACAACCTGCTGTTTCAGCTTCCATTGTTCGTTTTATGAACAGCTTCTGCAGCAGGGTGTTAAATCCTCAGATTGACCATCTGTGTCCTACTCACATGAAATTGGCGGGATAAGTGACGTTTACAGCAGGGCATCATGTTATAGTTGGATTTTAGGGCAATACTGCAGGGCTACTGGCGTGATAGTGGAAATACTAATGTTTTTTTGTTCTTGCACCTTGAGGCCTGAGGTCATTAACTAGGGCTGCCCCTGACTAAAGATTTTTCCAGTCGACGAGTAATCATCAGTTAAAGCCAACAAAAACAACTTTCGACTTTACAAAAACAAATACTCACGGACTTATCAATGCTACGGACAAAGTGCACTTACAAATTAAGTCACAAACTCACTCCACAACCACTTCAAGCTTCCTGTCCCGTCTGAACCTGCTTCATTGTAACTGCAGTCAGAGCTGCTGTAACGTTAAATCCCCTCAGGAGCTGTATTCCCTGTCAAACCGGCCTTCATCGGTCTGTACGGCTGTATCCCATAGGACTGCTAACTGAGCCAACTTGCTAATGGCAGCAGCAGTGCACCAGAAAAAAAAGAAGTCCAACTGACATGGAGAAGCTCCTGTGTCCTACACTTAGACTTTAACTCCAACTAACAGTTAAGTGGACTATAGCAGGCAGCCCCACCATTAACACCTGCTGAGTCAAAGATAACCCTAGCTCACATTGACAATATAGTCCAAAAGCAGCTTATAAAGGCCATTTCGAAGAGCTGATCAGGTGATGAAGAGGCAGCATCTGAAACTGACACCAGCAGGTGCCAACTGTGGTTAGAGTTTCTGTTTAGCAAAGCTCTGAAGAGATTAGAAAGATTTAGAAAAGCCAAACGTTGGTTTAACTCAGCGAGTTATGAGTCAAATGCTAATCATTTGGGAAAGAGGACTGCAGTAATTATCAGCTAACTGAACAATAACATCTGACATCTTTTCATGGCAACAACGTAGAAGAAATTCAAGGTCTGACAATGAAAGTAAAAGATTCTGCATATCATATGTATATCCATTTACTGCTGAAACAGGTGTCAAAAATGATTTTGACAATGGACTGACTGTTGATACAGATTATTATTTGTTCGTTTTACTTCTCAAATTTGAGGATTTGTTACTTTTCTGTTTTATTTCATTGTACACTGAATATCTTAGGGTTTTGGACCTTTGGTCCAACAGTCGTGTTTGACTCTACAAGTTTTCACTGAACTGATTAATCAAGCTGTTGGTTGCCGCTGCTCTGCTAGTGTTAGGGCTGCTGCAGTGATGTAATTTCCCTTGCAGTTATTTAGATTGGCTCAACTGCGTGGCTTTGTCTGATTTTTAAAATTACTTCCTATCACTCTTGTTATTTAGCTTCAAATGTGGCTTGATGATAGTCCAACAGGTTACCTATGAAATAAACAGTAAAACAACAGAAAACATGACACAACTTACGGCCTCCAAGTTTGATGTTGGGTCTCAGACAACGGTATCGGTCCATCCTTGAGCTTGAACTGTTACTGGCCCTTGTATTGTTTTTGGAAGCGTTGATTCATTCATTTAAAATGCACTGAGGTGTAAAACAAGAAGAGAAAAAACAGATATAAACATGAATGATGCAGTTATTGCAACAGCCCTACAGCTACTGAAGTCCATTTTCCCAAGTCATTAGGAATTTTGTGGCAAGAACTAAAAGTAACAAATCAAAGTTCAAAGATGATTGTAGATTTAAGTTAGCTTCATCTTTTGTCATGGTTATTATTCAGACCCAAAAGTTTTGGCTTGTATGAAAAGATCATTCCTGCAGTGCTTTTAGGCAAAAAGGTTTGAAATGATGACCTCTTTGACATGAGAACTCTCTAACCTCTAACCTCTGTTTAGTCTCTGTCTCAGGCTGACGGAGAGCTGTCCGGCCTGCCCACACCCGACTCCACCCCGGAGCTTCCCATCAAGAACATGAAGGCCCTGCGGCACCATCAGTACGAGAAGAACCAGAACTGCAACAACGCCAAGGACAACGCCCCTCAGTCCGGTCCCAGCTGCTCTGGCTCCAGTCTGGGCTTCATGGCGGTCGTTGGGAACTCTATGACACAGCAGGTGTTTCCCTTCTCTCATCACCACAGCAAGAGTTTCAGCAACGGAGCGGCCCACGGAGCGGGCGCTTCTTCGACGTCACTGCACCTCCCCGAGGAGAGGAAGATCTCGAATGATGAGAGAGCGATGGCAGCGGCAGGAGGAGGCAGCAGTGGTGGAGGAGTCCCCCATCACCACCACTCCCAGCAGTCCCTTCCCCAGACGGTGGTGGACGTGTCAGCGCTGGACGAGCTGCTCAAACACATCCACGAGGTCAGCGCGTCGGGGACCGGAGGCATCAAGGTCCTCACCTCTACGTCTTCGTCCTCCCTGTTCCCCGGGCCCTCCTCATCCTCCTCTGGAGGACATAGTCATCATCACCATCACCATCATAGCCACCACGGCCAGACCCGCACCCACCACTACAACCACAGCCATCACCATAGCAACCACCATAATAATAACAGCAGTAGCAGTGGTGGAGGTCACCATCACCAGCAGCAGATCCCTGAGACAGAATCAGCTTCGTATTACAGCAACTCCACGCTGCCGAGGGACGGCCTCCCCAAGCGCCTGGACGGACCTCTTCAAAACTCCACCTCCTCCTCTGCCACCTCCTCTTCTTCCTCCTCCTCATCCTCCAACAACCCCACCTCCTCCACCTCCATCCCTTCTTCCTCCTCTTCCTCCTCCTCCACTCCACTCCAGCAACAGGTGATTCCAGAGAGACCTGGAGGAAGCAGCGTCTCAGTGACACGCCACCACTCCCAGCGCCACTCCCTCATCAAGATGGGCAGCGGGGGCGGCGCCGTACCGCGCCACCACAGCTTCAACCAAAGGGGGGCACAGCACGCACACTTTCTAGCAAGGATGAACACCAACAGCAGCAGCAACGGCCCCCCGAGTGCCAGCGGGGCGGCTAACGTGAACACCAGTACCAACGGCGAGAGCCAGCGGCCATCTGTCGCCAGCTCTTGCCTGACGCGGCAGCACAGTTACAGCGAAGGACCACATGTGCAGCGGGCGGCAATCGTCCGGAGAACAGCGTCACTGAAACCCCAAGTCCCACCAAAACCACTGTTCCTTCCGAACACGGCAACGTCACCGGTAGCAGAAGCCGGAAAATTCAACTACTGAGACTGTGGGAGGACAACATGGCTGCTACAGTCCTCAACAAGTACAGCACTCCGAAATGTCTGCGGGGCTTGTGAGAAATGACAAAATGAGAGCACTGATGGGATGAAAAGACACAAAGAGACTTCAGAGCTTTTTGTCACCATCACTCCTCATCACGACCCTTCAGTTGTGGTTATTTTCCTGCTGCTGAGAGGACGCCGTCCGTGTCACGACTGCTGCATTGTAGCTGCTTCGCTCAGAGCAGAAACCCATGAAAAGAGCCACAGAGACAGACAGAAAGACACTCTGAGGACCGACGAATAAACAAGATCTCTGACTCATTTCTTCGGGCAGGCGGGGTCGCTCGTGGCGACTTTCCCCTCACGACAGACTGCGGATCAAAACCGGCTCAGACGAGTCTGAGAAACATTCCAAAAGCAGGGCGAAAGATGTTAATGATTCAAAAGGAGTCCCCAAGGCTCGAGGTGGCCTCAAAAATTCTTGATTAAAGCAGTTTTCTTATGAGCGCTTTGATCTAATGTCCCCAGTTGTTGCACCTTGGCACCGGGCCCGGATTTCGCTTGCAAAGATTCATAAAAGCAGAGAATCGGACTGCTGCAGATCTGACACGAACTGAAACTGGGACCGCTGGGAGTGGACTTTGAGTCAGACGGTGGCATTTCTCACCACAGGAAAAATCAAACAAAAATCACACAATGTCACAAACACCCAGAGGGGTAATTCTTTCCTTTGGAAGTCTGTTTGTCCCTCTGAATGTGGTCGGGAAAATTGAAATTGAGAGGAGAGATCACTCTCCTCTTCCGTGAGAAAACTGAGTCCCAAAGGACATAAAAACGGTACAATGAGGTTTTTGTTATCACATCCAACACTTCAAGACGACGGGACGTTCACGAGATGGAGATTTTTGTATACCAACACATCAGCAGCACTTTGAGGACAGTGAGAAGAGAAAGACGGTCATGAGCTGCGGTATGAAATCTAAATGTCAAAATAATCCTGACAGAGCTGTCTCTTTCCACCCTGACAGTACATACAAACCAGATGAATGTTCTTTTTTATACCATATTGGTATCTGAAAAACAAACAAAACATTGATAGAGTGTTGGTTATGTTTTGTACGGAGCCCAGTAGGCGGTGGAGGGAGGATTTCTGATAAATTATTCCTTCAAAACAGAAATTCAAGCTCTCAATACACTTAATACTCCTTCAATTTGTATGTTCAAATTATTTCATTGATCCTGTTGAATTAATAATTGCCCTCAGATGACTAAATGTGCCTCCTCCCTTCACTCGTTTGCATCCGTCTTTATCTGTGAACAGCTCTAAAACATCAGAGCTGAAGTTTTTTATGAACTGACATCTGCAGGATCTATAAAATCTGTTTAAAGGGATGTCAAAGAAGTGAAAGTGTAGTAAATCCAAGAGGTCTGCTGGTGACTTCAGGGTAATCATTAAGAAATTTGAGGGGAATGTTTATCAAAAAATGTTTCTCTACGCCTACTGAGCTCTGCAGTTTGTCATGTAGTTGCAGCAGTAGAACAGGTGAACCTGCCAAAACAGAAGAAGCAGCTCACAGAATTAAATGTATAATAAAAGTTTACCCTTTTTCTTAAAATGTCAGTTAACCCGAACTAGTGCAGTGGTTCCCAAAGTGGGTTTGTTGGCCCCCCGAGGTTCCAATGGTAACGCAAGAGTCGTTTTTACTGTGCATTTTACCAAAAGTGACATTTTTATTAACTGCAGTTTTATATTGCATTTTCAAAGACAAGAAATATAGCTGAGTGCTGCAATAATCAGGGTTGGAAAAATTACAAAATTTGACATTGTAGCGCAGACCAAGTCCAGCTGACTAAAAGAGATTAAAATGAAAGAATTTGGACTCTAAGCAAAGCGCTTTTTGAGATCACTGTACAAACATAAATTTGATTTAGTTTACAGCGCCACCTTGAGGTCCCTGATTGTAATTTTACGTGCCTGAGTAGTGGGTAGAATTTGCACCTCATCGGCTGATTTTGGTAACTGTTGGTTTTGCTGCACGAACACTTCCAGCAGAGAAAACTAAGAAAGAAGTGGAGAAATGAGAACAAAAACTAGGAGTCCAGCAGTGACCCCTAAAAATAAGCAATAAAAATGAAAGTTACCATGGTAGCAAGACTAAGAATCCACAGCCAGACTGACCCGAGAACTGAAAATGACCTGCATGACATCATATATACAGGCATGTACTGTATGTTTAACTGAAAATGTATAGATCAAACATGTTACATCAGTGTTGTTTGTTTTATTAGTTTGTTAAAATAAATTCTAATAACTGATAATTGTGTCATTTTACCTGAAAGGGATATTTTAGTGTGGTTGTGAGTTTGGAGAAGCAGCAGGAGCACCAGTGAAGGAAGCTAAGCACAGTCTGTCTGACAGCAAGGTAACGTGGTGAAAATATTCTAAATATAGCAAACATTTAAACTGATATTGACTTTTTAAGCTGTCTAAAATACGTGACGCTGCTGACCCTGTCCACAGCGGGACATTGCTTAGCCTCGTACACTGGTACTCCTACTGTTTCTCCAAACTGGGGACACGTCTCATACAACCACACTTCAAAAATCCAAACTATCCTTTTGAAAAATTTAGCATTGGCTCTCCATATTTCATGCACGTCAGTGGGGAACACCGTGTTGTGGGATTTAAATCCGTTTGGGAACCGCTGCTCTAGTGGCGTCTAGCTGTACAGATAGTTTAGGTTTCTTTTTTTTTTTTAAGTCTTCATTTGATCATTTCTCACTGGTTGTAGTAAATATATTCTTTTTGCACATTTGTCCCACGTTGGGGAAACATTAAGAGGGGTGGGCAGTACCAAGGATTGTTGAAAGGCTCGAAACGAGTTTTTCAAAGAAGTTTAGGAAAAGACGAATGAAGCCAAAAGACACTGAACCATTAATCAAATCAAAAAGTGCTGGACAAATTGTTATATTTCTGTCAGATTAGGCGCTCAGGTGGACGGTGGGCGGAACCCGTTTGCACGTATCAAAAAACATCTATTCTGATTAAATGCTTTGAGGCATGTAAATGCATTATTATTTAGTGTCCATGTAAAGTTGAGCTGCTAAAACCTGTAGTGAAATAAACCCAAACTATCTGCATGCATAGACGCCACGACATACTATATGTTTATTTGTGTTGTAATTTGGGTGAACGTTTGGCTTTCGAGCCACTTTGCTCCACATTCATTCACTTTTCCAGAGTTTTCAGTGCGACCACAGTCTGCAGTCTGTGGGAGTGTTTCTTCACAGATGGTCTAAAAATACCCGACTGTGAGGAGAATCTGCTGCTTCCCGTTTTACTTTTACCTCCCAGTGTTCGTCAGCGGTCAAGAAAACTTTTTGAATTCTGTGGCTGCTTCTGCTGTCTGGGCACAAACTGACGGGAAAACAAACCGAACGAGTGCAGAGGTCAGAGGTTAGCGGTGCAACACACAGGCGACATTGTGAGGCGGTGGAGACGAACAACACAATCAGCAACAGCAATAAAACTTTGTGACCAGGAAAAAAAACAACTGAAAATAAAACAACGAGCTGCATGGAACCAGACACTGAATAATTCATTGTTGCTTCAACTTGTTGCCATGTAGGTTTGGTAAAGTTAAAGATTTGGAAATCATTACATTTGCTACGACCAATCTATAAAGATCTGCACTGGTGGTTCTACATGTTTTAGCTGCAAATGGTTCACTTTATTTTACTGCTGACCAGGTTCCTTTTAGGTTTCTAATCTTTTTATCGCAAAGAAACATCAATTATTAAAGAAATTCAGCCGTTAGAAAACATCTGTACAGCAGAACAATTAAAAGACGCAAAGAATCAAAATTCACTCACCCTCATGTTTCTCTGTTGAGTTCTCATCGTGCGGTAAAGAAGCTGTGAGGCCGCGATGGTGAGTTCAGGGAAGCTCTGACTTCTTAGACTGCAGAAATCTTCAAATTCATGAGATGCACTGGAACAGAAAAATAAAGTCAGGACACAAGTAATAATCCAGGACAATTTGAATTTGGGAATGATAATGTAAAGTTCCTGGGAAAGAATGAATCAATAGAACTTCCTTTGGTGAACGGGACGTTCCTGTTTCAGGGTATTAATGTTAATGTTATAAATATTTAAAAAGGATAGGCTATCCTGTATAGATGCTACCACATCCTTCAACTAAAAATACACTGCACTAACAAGTTCCATAATGTACAGGGCCAGGTACAATACCAGTACTTCACTTGAACCATTTTTTCTACTTCATTTAAATCCCATTGTGTGAATGGAAGCATTTCTGAAATATTTTTTAGTAGGGATGTTCCTCCTCCCTGTTGATTAAACGCAAATTTTAATTTAGACTGGCTGACTGGTCTAATAGCAAGAAAACACTCAGAAAGCAGCTAAAATTGAGCACAACTGAGGAAAGTGTACAGTCACCAAGTCATATTTTAAATGCAGCTGAAATGTGTGACTTCGTGCAATACGAACTTTTCACATTAACCTACAAAACATTACAACAACTCACTAAATGCTTCAACTTTCCAAACTGAGAAGGATCACAGTTGCAGCCTGACACAGTGTGGCTAACGTTAGCGGTGCTAGCAGCAGCAGCTGCTCTGCTTGCAGGTTAATGTTTATGTCTGAGGTGTCTGAGTGGTTATATACCAGTTTATTCTGACACAGACTACATTAACCTTATTTTCATTTTCTAGATTAAAACTCTGCCAAACCGTGCTGGTTTTACAAGCTGTCATCTGCACAACCTCGCTGATAAAAACATCTGGGGTTGCCTGGGCCATCAGGGCATTTGTGTTGGGCGAGAGGGGCTGCAGCCCAAACTAGTGGCAGGCAGCTGCATAACATCCTAAAGGCAAGAGTTAACTGGCATTGTGCATAAATAAAATATTGCTAAATAGTTTAACTGACCAGTATTTCTAATGCCAACCAGCGAGGATGCCGACATTTAATCGTGTCATCGCGCACATTTTTTGGATGGACACGCTTTCAAACTTTTAGGAGGCATCTCACTGAACTGACAACTCAAATGTACTCTGTCCTCGACTTCACCACACCACAGACTGTTGCATTAAATTGAAGAACACTTACAGTGATTGGCTGTGCACAAAAACAAATATTAAATACATTTTGTTCCAGATCTGTACAAAAGGGATTGAATGCAGGTATTGTTTGACAGTAGAAGTTCAGCTGATACCTGAAATATATCAAGTACCAATAAACAGCCCTAATAATTGACTACAGACGTGCTAAAATGAAAATAAGATCACACCTCTAGCAGCAGGTTGTGACACACATGAAAGAGACCAAGAAGGTTGGTAATCGATCTAAAACTGATGGTCTGCAGTTTGACAAAAAGAAAAAACATTAACTCCAGGTTCACTTACCAGCTGTTTTCAGAGCCCTCAGCTTCATCTGTGGTGTTCCTCAGTGAATGGAGTTTTCTCAGTTTCTGCTGAAGAAGACCATGAGATGTGGTTAAAAGTCTGGGGAAAAACCAGCCTTTGCTGTCTAATTACATGTGAAACACCAGTCTGAGTCTTTAATGAAGAAAAGTTGGCAGCTGAATCTTACAAACACTGAACTCAAATCCTGTCAGGAAATTCAGAATGATCAAAACAGAAAATTCACTTTCAGGTGATGTGGCTCAGAGAGACAAAACTCAACAAACAGTCAAAGCAGTTGATATCAGTAATTCAACAAACTTTTTTCAGTGAATTTTTAAGCGTCTGTTTGGTTCCCGGCTGCCGGTGAAGCAGATAAACATCCAGCAGCCGGTTTTAGTTTTATCTGACTCGCTCAGCCGGCCGGACACACACTCCCAGCGCAGATTAAGCAATAACGAAGCCGCGGTGATGCTGCAGCAGGGTTTTAGTGAAGCATCCCTGTCTGCTGGAGACGGCCGGGCAGCCTCTGCACCAAATGATGCAACTTTGAGTCCGCCAGCACCAGACGATCGACGGGGGAGGGAGGGCTGGGATGTGAAGCGCCTGCTGAACGAGATGTGCCGTAAACGTCTCGCCGTCAGGCGTTTGAATGATCGTTTTGTTTGGTTTAATAAGGGATTGATTTCTACTTGGAGTAAAGGGCGGATCTGTGTCACAGTTTGTGTTTTAAGAGGTTACATCACCCTCATCATCCGGGGCCTGAATCTCTCTTCTGACTGGAGCTGTTTGATAGTTATCAGAGATTACTGTTGTTCTGGTCACTGGGACGAAGCTGCCTGCATGAATCAGAGTCTGAATTAACGGGCCGCGTTCTCATGAGAACAGCAGATCTGATCTTCAGATCTCTGCAGCAGATTTGATGGCGTCACAGCAGAAGAAATAACATTTTGTAAAGGTTGGATTATAATGAGGTCAGCTCCTCGCCACAAAACGAGTTACCACTCTGTGGTCTTTTTGTGGAATTTAAAGGAACGTACTGCTGCTTTTGAATTTTTTACGCCATTAAATACAAGTTGCATTTACTTAAACATTCCTGGTGACCAATTCTTGTTACAACAAAGTTTTAGATTGTTTTCCTTCTGTTCTTTTCTATGGAAGTCAACATGCAGACACTTCAAACTTGCTGCATGCAGACAATTAAACACTAAGTCATCTTTGTTATAAAACTACATGTGGCTGTGCAGCTCTAAGCAGTGACCACTTTGTCCATCAAAAGTCAGAAAAGTCACAGTCAGCTGGTGAAATATGTTGTTAAATGTAAAATATAAAAGACAAACTATACTTAGACTACATAGATTAATGATTAAAAAACATTTGAAGGGGTCATCTTGGAAAATGTGATGGGCATATTTCACATTTTTCTAACATTTCACTCAGTAAATCACAGAAGAATGGAAAAAATGAACAGTTTTAATGGGAAAATTAAAAGCTGTAAGTGGCTGCAGCTCTTGTTCAGATAATTCTGTTACAGAAACTCACATGTTCTGAAGAACCGTGTTCAATTTTGGTGCCAAACAGAAAGTGTCTTTAAACTTGTATGAAGCTTGTTTGAAATGTTCTTCCCTCAATAATTTTCTGTTTTAAATCAGAAGATTTGCCCATTTTAACCTGTTTTTATTCAAACAAAGTTGTTCTACAGCTTGCTTGTGTTTATACAACATTTAATATTTGAGAATTTTGGCTGCTTTTGTCGTTGTAATTACAAAAAATAAAGAAGGTTTTGTGATGTCTACAGAAGAGTATTAGGGCCAGACAAAAGGAAAAAGGTCAACATTTTAAGGATTAAGTAGAAAAGTCATGAATTAAGTCAAAATGTTAAGAATTAAGTAGAATAAAATAAAAAATGACTTTATTCTCAACATTTCTACTTAATTCTTAACATCTGGACTTTGTTATTGACAATTCATCTTAATTCTTGATTTTTCTACTTACATCTTAAAATGTTGACTTTATTCTTAACATTGATCATTTATCGTTTTCATTTTCATAAAAGAAACAAAAACAATAAATGCATTATGATTTATTTACTTTTAAATCTTCCTCCTCTCATTTTTTACCCTTTGCCTGGCCCTAATAATCTTCCATAGCTATAAACTAAACTATCACTGTGGTATCAGTACAGAAATGCAGGCAACAAATAAAGTACAAATTTGAAAGGACACCCAGCCCTGGGAAACAGTCAGTGGTGAAGAAAAGAAAAGGCAACTTGTAGTTAACTGGCTCAAAAACAAAAGTAAGTACCTGTATGGTTGTTTCAATGGTTCCATGAGGCCTCTCAGCAGTATTGTCACTTTCACACTGATGAAACAGCCGTGTGGTTTCCCTACAATGCAGAGAGGGTTCAACAGAAATATCAGGTCAGTATTTTTCACTCTGCCGTGTACAGAGCAGAGGTCATCTTTTATAAATGTTTTACACTGAAATCTAAGCATGGTCTGGTTCTGAAGGAGACAAAAATATCAGATATTTCATGAGGAAAACTAACTGCTCTGCATTTATAAAGACTCTAAAGACAAAGTGTGGAACAGGAATCTCCATCTGTCACAAACAGAATCTGTCAGAAGGGTGTTGAAACTTGACTGAAAAAAACAAAAGACGCTGGTGTTCATTACTGATCTGACTGACTCTTTCAGTAGGAAGGTTTTCACTGGGTGCTACTACAGGGACGCTGCAAAGAATAAAACACTACGGCTCATTTTATAAAAAGGGGTTTTGTATGACGATGCACTTGTAACCTTCAAAATAAATTTGTTTATTCATTTCGTGGTTCTCGGTTCTCGTCCTCTAAACGTGCTCTCTGTGATTCAGCCAGAGAGACGGAGGGGGGAGCGGAGACACTGTGACAGCACTGATGATGGACTCACAGCGCCACCCGGTGGGCCTCACCACAATGACAATGTAATAATGTCAAAAGCTATTATGTTTACCTTACTGCTATTAATTAACAATGTGGATGACGGTGTAAATAAAGGCTACTGTGGAATATTAGTCTTATTTCTGTGGACTCTTATTTTGAAGTTGTGAGCTGAAAACTGAATAAAGAGCTGCAACAGAACTAGAGTCATACTCACTGAGGTGTAAAAACCTGGAGTTCTTGAGGGGAGCCGGAAGGTCTTGTGGTGATTTTGGGAGTCCTTGAGGTCCACCCTGGTCCCAGGCAAGGCCGATGTAGTCCAAGGAGGAGTTCAGGAGGTTTTATGGTATCCTGAGGCCATTAAGGAAGTTCTAGAAATTCAAAAGGTTTAGAACAATTTCAGGATTCCTGAAAAGGACTGGAACCCCTTCCAAGACTCCTGAAAGTGTCAAGGGAGTTCTTGAAATTCTTTCAAAAGTCCTTGAAAGGGTGTCAGAGGTTCAGTCTACTTACCTGTTTTGGTCCGAGTTGCCAAGTTTTGGAGGTTGTCTGTAAAGATGTTTGCCTTCTCTCCAAAATACTGCAATTACAAAACCCAGTTCCAGTAAAACATGAATAAAAACAGAATGCAATGATTTGCAAATCATTTTTGAATTTGATGCCTGCAACATGATTAAAACAGCTGGGCGAGAAAAGACCAGAAAATGTTTGGAACATTCCAGGTGACAGTATCATGATTGGGTATTAAAGGGGCTTCCTCAAAAGGCTCAGTTGTTCACAAGCAGGGATGAGGTGAGATTCTGCATGGGCAAATAGTCCAACATTTTTAAAACACAAAACTGCACTAATTTAGAAATTTCACCATCTAAAATGCATAATATCATTAAAAGATTAAGAGAATCTGATTATACAGACTGTTAACAGCCCAAAGATTAAAAGGCAGCACCTGTGATGGTATCAGGGTGTGTTAGTGCTCATGGCATCGTTGGTAACTGAGGGCATGATTGATTCTTAAAGGTACATAACGGTTTTGGAGCGACATATGCTGCCATCCCTGACGTCTTTTTCAGAGACGTCCCTGCTTATTTCAGTGAGACGAAGCCAAAACACATTGTGGACGTGTTCCAACAGCATGTCCTCGTAGTAAAAGAGTTCAGGTACTAGACTGAGCTGCCTGCAGTCCAGACCGGTCTCCCGTTGAAAATGTGTGGTGCATTATGAAGCACAAAACACAACAACAGAGACCAAACAGGACTGTTGAGCAGCTGAAGTCGAATATCAAGAAAGAATGAGAAAGAATTTCACTTTAAAACTTCAACTATTAGTGTCCTCAGTTCACAAACACTGACTGAGTGTTAAAACAAAAGATGATGTATCACAGAGGGAAACAGGCTGCTGTCCCATGTGCCCCTTTTTGAAACATACTGCAGGCATCAAATTAAGAATGAGTATATTTAGAAACAACAACACAGTTTATCAGTTTGAACATCTTGTCTCTGTTCTCTATTTAACTGAATGTAGCTGAGATTTTTTTACTTACAAATCATTGCATTATGTTCTTATTTGGCCTACTTTCTAATTAGTGTCCCAACTTCAGCTGTGTCTCTGTTCAGAAATCACAACCAGGTTACTTAATATAATCCACAGACGTTGTTGCTCTTTCTTCCGAGCTACACCCACCATAGCACCTTGCAGAAGTAAATTTGCATCTACCCATGGACAAGAGGCTACAGCTCAGCTGATAATGTTTACATGCCATGGTAGATGTATGCTTCCTTGCACTGCGATACGACTGAAGGACAGTATGATATAATAGTTCCAACATGAAAATGCTCACAACAAGGTCTGTGGATAATCTTGAGTAACTGGGTCATGATTTCTGGAAAGAGACATGACTGTGGAGCTTTTCAAATGTATTTTTCATTTGGTGCTTTCAGTTCCACAAGCTGAGTGCCATCTAGTTCCATTATATTTGAGAGAAGGTAGACGTCTCTATGGCTGCTATCTCCAAAACTTTGCAACTCAAACCAAAACTATCCCGATGGATAATCAGCACTACAGGTAAGAGAAGAAAAACATGTGTTTTTTGGGGTGTGAAATGTTCCAATTCTTCAAGGTGTTGCATTAGTCTTTGGGTTGGTTCAAGAGTTCTTGAATAGGCTCTGGGGGGGGGGCTTTGGGGTGTCCCAAGGGTGTCTGAAGACATTTTGGGGTCTATTAATACTCTTTGATTGTTTCAGTAGTCTTGAAAGGAACTGGAATCCCCAAATAATTCTTGGTACCTTTTTCAGAACCCTTGAGTTTTTGCCATTGTCTTTGACGTTATTTCAAGAGTTCCTTGGGGAAGCTCCAAAGACCTTAAAGTTTTCAAACCCAGGAGTTCTTCAGGGCATCCAGAGGATCTTTATGGGTGTCCCAAGAGGTCTTTAAGGAATTTCAGGGTACCAGGAGTTCTTGATGGGGATCTTTAACAAAGGTCTTGAATCACACAAACTGAACAGAAGATTTTCCTCCATAACCAGTTACTTATAATGAGCAGCGTATTTTATATTCTGCTGTCATTGTCAGCAGATTAAGTATAAAACCCGTCTGCTTATTAATGGATTTTTTCCTTTCATTCCAATTTTCATTTTTGTCAAGTTAATCAAAGTATGTAAATTAGTTTTTCATCCCTCCTGAGACAAACAGCATCCAATGTTACATCATGGTTTTGTTGGAATACAGTGCAGTTCAGTGATAAAAGTTCTGAGGTCCACCTGACACATGGGTCAGTCTTTAAAGGTCTTCATACTATCAGTTTTGTGGTTCCTGTAGTTCTTGGGGGCGCTGAGGGTCATCACATGGATTCCTTGATGAAATTTCAAGCAGTTTGACTCAAATGCTGGTGATCCTTTAGAGGTTTTCTGGGTGAGGAGGGATTCTCTGGGTGAGGAGGCCAGAGAGTCCTTAAGATGGTTACAGGAGTCAGAAGTTTAAGAAAAGGTTTCAGAAGTCACTGATGGGGTTTCAAAAGTTTTGGAATTGATTCAGGAGTCATTGAGGGGCTACAAGTCCGTGAAGATGTTCTAGAAATCTTTTTCACCATCCGACCCATTGGTTGATTGTCCAAACAGTTCTTAGAGGAATTATGGGCTGCTTGAAAGAGGTCTAGGGATTCATGAGGATGTTCTACAAGTCCTTAGTATGTGCCAGTTAGTTCTGGTGAAAGTAGAAAGGGTTCTTAAGGATGTTCCAGGGGTCTTCCAAGAGATTCAGAGTGCACAGAACAGGAATCCCAGAATAGTTCAGGGGCTCCAAGTCTTCAAGAGGGTTGTTTGGCAGAGTTTCTTGAGGAAGTTACATGTATACTGCAAAACTGTGAAGTTGGAGGAGTTGCAGGAGTCACTGAAGTGGGACAGGTCTTTGCAGATGTTCTTGGGATCTTGACTGTATCAGTCTTTGTGTCCTAACAGTACTTGGAGGAATTATGGGCCGCTAAAAGAGGTTCAGGGATCACTGAGAATGTTCTACAAGTCCTTGGTGTGTGCCAGTTAGTCCTTTTGAAAGTAGCGAGGGTCCCTGAAGATGTTCCAGGGTTCTTTCAAGGCACTCAAGAATCTTGAAAGAAGTTCAGAGGGTGCATGAGGAGAATCTCAGAATAGTCCAGGGACTCCAAGTCTTCAGGACAGTTCATTGCAAGAAGTCCTTAAAGAAGTTTGAAGTCTGGTACAAAACTACTCAACATAGCAGGGTTTTCCCTTCAGGTCTTTGTTTAGTGGAGGAGGTCACATACTGTTCATAAGGAGACTTTGTAACAGGCTTTTCTATTACATGTCGACGTCAGCTCTGTCAGATTAAAAACTGGAGCTGACAAAATGTTAAATTTCTAATTTCACAGCATAGTCATAGTGAGCAGCCATTTTATTTTTTAAAGTGTCTCAGAGTCTCTTCATGTTAATGAAAATACACATTATTAAACCATAATTCTTACTTAGCTTTGACTTAGGACTACAGAGTCGACATGTTATGGTTGAGACACATCTTATAGAAATATTATTAAATGATGATTGAGATAATGAGATAATAGCACATTTGCAAATGTGTTATCAGTAGGTATTCTTAGTTTTAGATTTTGAAGGATTTTAACACCTTTTTAAATGCTTAAAGAACACATTTTCACCAATAAATTAGAATTACACATTAAAGTTTTTCTATTTCTCTAGTCAGTCAAGGTAAATACCTACAGACAAAATATAGTCTCAATTCTGTGACTTTCTCTGCAGAGCTGCTCCCTACCACTTCATTTTTAATTTCTTCTTTAAATAGGTAACCTGCAGTGTTTTATATCTGAATTGCTGAATAATTCATCTACTGTAATACATTTTATTGCTGAATATGAACTTCCTCATCAACAAGAAACTGTTTTAAATAAAGTGCTCTGCTCCCACCTGCTGGTGTAAAATAAAAAACATAAAATTCAGATTTTATAAATCTTTGGTTTCATAAACATTGTGACAACACATAGCGTTTGTTTTAAAATAAATTAGATTTAGATCTTGACTTTATATCAAAAGGGACTTGTTTTGCTTTAAAAAGTTGAAAGCAGGTCAACAGACACACAGAAGTTTTTTTAAGTGATAAATGCGACAAAAACGTGAAGCAACAGAGAAACATAATCCCTCTCATGTCACCGTCATCAAAACTCACCTGAAGGAAAAAAGACTTTCTTAAAGGGTAACTTTGGTATTTTTCTGTTAGGACCTCAGTTTCCCATATTTGTGTAACAGCGTTGTTTTGAATTGGTCAGTTAGTGTTGAGCGACGGCGCTGATGCTGACAGAAGTGAAACTGAGCTGCAGTGGAGTCCTGTGGACTGTCAAAGTGTGTCCTCTAAAAACGTCTGTTTCTGTCGGGCTCAGATTGATGTTCTGAGTTTTTGACAACATTATAGAAAGGATCCCTGCAGAGGAGGAGCCTTTTTTTAAAGAGCAACAGCCCTTTTGTTTAACCACAAACTGAGGCTATAGATCGCTCTGTTCAAAGACACCAGACTCCATTGAGTGTCATTTTTACTCTCTGGTCCTCTGCTGCCTCAAACATTTTTAACCCTTTAAAAAGACCAGAGGTGGATTACGCTGCAGCTCAGTTTCACTTCTGCCGGCAGCAGCAGTCTTGTTCAATCAGAAGAATCATTCAGCTCTGCTGGTGGACGTCTGGACTGTCAGCTGTAGGTTTCATTACTGCCGTCTGCATTTAGACCAATTATCAGAAAATTTTCCAAAGTTAAATCATATCTAATAGGGACAAACTTTGCAAATTATCACTAAGACATTTTTGTAGTTTGTAAACTGTGATGATCAGAGCTTTGTTTCATCAGGAGAAACACACAGCTCTGATGGAGTCTTCAGTTTTTCTTCACTTTTCTGAACTGAAGTCTCACAGAAAAAAAAGCCAAAACTGGAGAAAAAAGTCTTTTTGTGTCTGTGGCTGAGATCAGGGAAAAAAATTATGACACAATTAAATACAATTAAAATGTGTCTCTTGACCGCCAACATCATTTTTGTGACAGTTTGATTTCATGCTAAAACATAAAGCTAAAAGGTTTCTGTAGTTTTTTCATCGGTCCTGTTACCGTCTGTTTTCATGCTTAATGTCAAGTTGCTGCAGCAGAGACGTCTCAAATAATGCTTCAAAAATTAAATAATTTAATAACAAAATGACAACTAAAGCTGCAACGATGAATCTATTAGCTGACAACAATTAAATTAAATGCCAACTATTTTCATAATCTGAGTTATTTTTAAAGCGAAAAAAGTGTAAATTCTCTGATTTCAGTTTCTTAAATCTGAATATTTTCTGGTTTCTTTCCTCTCTGACAGGAAACTGAATATCTTTGACTTGTGGACAAAACAAGACATTTGAGGACATCATCTTGGACTTTGGACAGCAGTGATCAACATTTTTCACATATTATGGACACCACTAATCCATTAATAAGAAATTAATCAACAGATTCATCGATGTTGAAAATAATTGTTAGTTTCAGCCGTAATTTTAACATCTGTTGGATTTTGGAACTAAAACAATCAAACTGTTTGAATCACTGTGAGAAACATGAACTTGAGTTTTTAATCGTGTGAATTTATTACTTCAGTAAAAGTGGTACAGTCTCATTAAAGCAACACTGATTTACTGTCGACCGAGTCGGCAGCCGTGTTTATTAGAGTTGACACCCTGAACTGGGATTCATTGTTCCTGACATCCCAAAATACAAACTCCAGACGTTTAATCAGAAAGATGGTGGGCGGATGATGTTTGTGCTGCAGCCTCCTGCACCTCGTCTCCACCACCAACAAAAAAATAAAATCCTGAAACGAACTGCGTCGAGGACTGTCGGACATGTTTGATGCTTCTATAAACTGCAGCATCTCCACTTCCTCCAGTGTAAATGTCTTCTTTTATAAAAAAATACAATATATGTGTCTTCTTCTGTGTCCTGGTCCATGTCCACACCAACGTGGATAAATAAGAGACATCCTTTTATATGCTGAAGGTCCCCTGTCCATTTTTCTGTCCATGATGAAATGTCGAGGTAAGAAAGAAGCTTTAAAATCCCGTCAGTCCTCGTCTCGTCTGATGGCAGCTGGTTCCTTCGCTTCCTCTCTTCAGTGAAGCAGTTTTTGTTTCTCTGGTTTGAAAAACGGGGAAATTAAAAGTAAAACCTGGAAATATTTTAACTTTTGTTTTTTTACTCCGGAGTTTAAACCGTGGGAAACAATATAGGACTGTTCCAAATGTGTTTTTTTAAGTTGAGATTTTTGAGTGAAGCTTCACGTTTGTCGTCACCCACCTTAAAAAAAAACAACTATAAAAATCCTGGAATAAAGTGATTATAGCCGCAACGATTATTTGATTAAAAGAAAATTTCTTTTTGGGTTTTAATTACTTGTTTCAGACATTTTTCAAGCGACAATGTGAAACACTGGCCCTCGTGCAGGAACGGCTCGTATGAACAGGTTTGTTCTGAAGTGGTGAGTACGAGACACTGTCATCCATCGATCTGTGACTGAGGCGAGTCGTTTTTATCCTCTGAAGTCATTTTCATATCGAGACATTTCTTCTTTATTTCAGTGACAGTCTGACTCTCAGGTAACTCGTCATTAACAGTACTGAGTTTTCCTTTTCCGTTTTTTAATTTCACTGCTGACGCTGTTAAAATGACAGATTTTCCTTTATGGATCCCTGAAAGCAGAACATCAAACTCATTTTCATGAATGAACACTTCCTGACAGATGAAGCAGGAAGCACAGCCATATATGGTATTACTGAGGGGTTCCTTATGCTAATTTACAAGCCTCATTCTCGTTTGTTGAATCTGGAGTGACGTGTTCAAACGAACAAAAACTTTGCCTGAAGCTCGTTGTCTGGTTGCAGCTTCTGAAATGTGCTGCTTTTCTTTGTCCTTTCTGACAGTAAATAAAGAGTCTCTTTGGGTTTTGGACTGTTGGTTGGACAAAAGAAGACATCTGAGGACGTCAGTTTGGACTCTGGGAAACTGTGATGAGCTTTTTTTTTTTTTACATGTTATAGACTAAACAATAATGACTGACATCAACTTGTTTTTAGTTTTGTCAACATGAATGTAGTGTATGCTGCTGTTCAACCACACAGTTAATACAGATGTGAGCCTCTTTTTCTGTGCAACAATCTGTAGAGCAAACTGTTTTTAGACGGCGGTGAAAATGTCACATCTGAAAGGATAAATGCAACAAAAATGAACTGAAGTTTAACATTTTGTTAATAAAAACATGATGTGAGCTTCTGAAATGATAACATCTATCTTTCTTAATAACTTTCGGACTTCACAACAGAAGTTGTTGGAAATTGTTTGGATCACATGAGTCAGAAACAACTGCAGCCACCACCAGAATCTAATTCTACAAACAGTATAATACGATTATTTTTAGTCCAGCCTGATCTTTATCTGCAACTGTGCAGAAATAGAGTCTTTAAACACAATGAACAGACATGGAGCTGCGTTTTAACCACCGGAACTTTCCCCTGAGACAAGGAACCTTTAAAGGAACTCTGCAGCACAGAGACCAGGAGCCTCGTCCCAGAAATATTCCTGACTGCTTGTCCTACCTGAAGTATCTTAAGCAGCCCTACAAAGGAATGACTGTGTCTTGGAGGAGAAGAAACGCCAACATTTTTGGGAAGTTTTGTTGCCAGTTATGGACCGGCATGTTGATAAAGTTCTAAAAGAATCGTCCTGACACTCTGTCGGTACTTTAATATGTGGTCATCATCAGCAGGTTTCTTTCAGCCTTTCAGTCAGAAGATTTTGTGCTGATGTTGTTCCTCATCTTCACAAACTGATCAACAGTGGTGCTGTTGTTTCTGACTTGTTCTGACTTTAGGACAGGATGTTTTTCTAAATTCAGTCAGGAAACATGTTTCTGTCCAAAATCACAAATGTCATCTCAAACTGAGAGAAGAGTTTCAGACCGAGGAAGACTCTGTGATGAGGCCTGCTCTAAATAAAGTCCCTGCTCAGGGGGGGAAATTACTTTCTAAAATTAAAGGATCTTTGGGGGTGGGGCTTGACGCGCTGAACATTTCTGATTGGTCGAGCGCTCGCAGCATTTTATTTCAGTCGCTATTTTTAAAAAAACTTCTGTCACAAACCAGTTGGTTGTTCTTTTTGCTTTGTCATCAATATGGAGTCATGAAGATGAAAACACAGCCACTTCTTCATACATCAGGAAACTAATTTAGCTGATCTTCAACAGGCAACAACAAACTGGAGGAACCTTCCAGTTCCTTGACAACTAGTTCTTCGGACAAACAGTTCTGGGTTCTTTGGGTGGAGACGCAGCATTAGAATTTGAATTTCAAGGTTATGAACGAAGCTTTGAACTATTGGGCACAGCCCCGGTGAAATCATGTCTTATAGTTTGCAGTGTTTTTGGAGGGGGGCTTAATGAAAAATGGACAATGTACATTTTAAAAAAATAAAGAAGAAAGACATCAAGGCTGGAGGACAGGCAAAAAGGCAATTTTACATGAGGGTGGACCTGTCTCCGCTGTGTTTTTATGACCGTCATGTGCACAAAACCTCTTCTGATGAAGGTCTGACAGTCTGTCCTCGTCCATCAGTGTCCATCCTCGTCCCGCAGCCTCAGCTCTGCTGCGTTTTCTGTCCCATGTGTGTGCGGATGTGCCGTTTGTAGTTGGAGTTGTCACTGAACCTGCGGCCGCACTCGTCGCAGCAGTACGGTTTCTCACCCGTGTGAATCCTCAAGTGTTTCTGATAACCGTCGAAGCGCGTCAGTTTCTTCCCGCAGATGTCGCACGTGTACGACTTGTCCGCTTTGGACTCGACCTTGCGGTGAACCTGGACGTGTTTGGCCCAGTGACCGCGCTGAGCGAACGCGCGGCCGCAAATGGTGCAAATGTACGAGTCGACCACCTCGGACAGCTGCGCCTCCATGTCGACGCAGTCCAGCTGGCCGTTACCTGAAGCCGGATCTGAAGCCTCAGCAGCTTCCTCGTCGAGGTCCGAGCAGACCTGCTGGACCGACGTGCCCGGCTGCTGGTCCAAGTCCAAGTCCTCCAGGTCCTGGCGAGGCCGCTTCGAGAGTGTCGGGGTCATGCTGTCCTGCTTGTCCCTCCGGAACAACGCGAACTTGACGTCGTTCCGCTCCTCCGTCTGAGACGCCTGCTCCTGGTGAGGCTGCCAGAGCTCCGCCTCCTCCTCGTCCTCCTCCTCTTTGATGTGAGGGGACTTGACGTCATTCAGGTCCAGACTGGAGCTCCACTCCTGCTGCTCAGACAGAGCTGCCAATCACAGCAAAGACGAGAGTCAGGACACCTTTCAAAACTGCACAAAGAAAAGCTCCAAATGTTTGAAATAAAAAGGAGGTCAGTGTCTTTACAGATAAGAGATTTTTTTTTTGCATAACCTTGAGGCACACAATGATTCAATATTATTGTTCACAAAAAGTCTAAATAAATCTTGATGAGAAGCTGCAAAACTACAGATGTTTTTTTCCTCTGGCCTGTAGTGCTTTTTATCCATCATGATGTTTGTGGTGTGATGAAGATAACAGTGCTGCAACTTATTTTCATGATTAATGATTAGTCAAAACATTTGCAAAAAATGCTCATCAGTTTCCCAGAGCCCATAGTGACGTCTTCAAATGTCCTCTTTTGTCCACAACCAAAAGACTGTTGTTTGCGCTGCAACTAATGATTATTTTATAGTCTTTTAATCTGTCAACTATTTTTTAATTAATAATTGTTTGCCTATAAAATATCAGATAAAATGTCCACGACCCAAAGATATTCAAATGACGAGTAAAGAAACCAGAAAATATTCCAGTTTAAGAAGCTGAGGAGAATTTTGACTTTTTGTCTTCTAAAATTACTCAAACTGATTAATCAGCTGTCAAAATAGCTGTCGATTCATTTGATAACAGATTATTTGATTAATCACTGCAGCTGTAATTGTCATAGATAAAGAAAAGCAGCAAATCTGAAGATCTGAGAATCTGGAACAGGACTTTTTTTTTCTTTTTTTACATTTCTGCTTGAAAAATGACTGAAACTTTTAAATATCAACTATCAAAAAGTTAGGATAGTCTGATCAATTGATCAACTAATCCTCGCAGATGTAGAAATCAATAGTTGCTGCCATAAGGCACAGCTGAGATTCGACAACTCAAAGATCCAATCAAATTGATTGAACAATATGTAAGAAAACACTCGTTTAACTTGCAGATAATGCGGTCAAACAATTTAAAAAAGCACCTTATTATTGTTCAGCTGTGATTTTTCTTCACCATGAAGTGATTTTGCTGCTTTAGTTTGAGAGATTTCCTCGATAACTGCTCGGTTTCTCACCTGATCCGTCCAGCTGAACGGAGATGTGCGGCTTCCTGCTGAGCTCCAGCAGCCGCCGCTGCCGCTCGATCTCCAGCTTGGAGCGGGAGATCTCCTCCTCGTACTCGGCGATGGTTCTGCCGAAGACCCCGAAGATCTCCTCCGCGGCCTCGGTGAGCCGCTGGTTGATCAGCAGCCTCAACATCTCGATCTTCGACATTTTAACACGAGTCTGAAGATTAAAACACAACACAACTTCTTTCTCCGAGGCGTCGTGCTCGCTCGGTTGTTTATTAGCTACACTTCCGGGTTAGTGTTCGCGCGCATGCTCAGTGTGAGTTTTATCACGGGGACGCGTCGTGTGAGATGTGCTTCTACCGCCACCTGCTGGACAGGATGTCAGCTTTGAATTATTTTGAAGATCTTTCCAGTGTCTTCCTGTCTGAGGCTCTGAGTTTGTCTCACTGGTTTAAAGTTTGTCCCCGTGTCTCTCCTGACAGACAGCGTGCAGACAGCAGCTTTGTCTCACTGCTTATGAGTTCAAATAAAATAAAATATCCATCAATGCATTTCACACCCTGTCTTACATTAGTTCAATAGTAAACCTAAATACACAACATCAAAAATGTCATCCACATTAAATAAAAATAATCTAAATTAAAAATAAATAATAAATAATTGAACTCTGCCCCATGTTGCATTACTGATCTTTTTTTTAAAGAATGAGTAGCCTGTGGTCATGAAATAAAAAAAAAGACAGAATCTTGGAAAATTAGTACTTTTATTGAGAAACCAATCAGTAAACTGCACACAGAACCGTCCGTCCAGCTCTGATAGGTTCATTCATTTTTCAGTGTCTTCCTCTTGGTATAAACTCCCATCTTCTAAAATATTTTCAAAAAAAATAAAAGCAAATAAAACTAATGAATACAAATATGAGACAGTTTGATTTTATCTAAACAAAATCTGGTACTACTTTACAATAAGACTTCTCTTACAAATATGTGTCAGTTACACACGTGTTCAACGGCACTAAAGAACTACAGAAGCAGCACATGGAAACACATTTAATGTGGACATGAAAGGTAAGTCTTTAAATACGACAGCTATACTTGGTTTCATTTATTTAATTTGAAGTCAGAGACAGATGTCAACTGAATTTAATGTTCATCTATGTAAAAGAGTAAAAAGAAAAATTATATTTTTAATGAAACATTTATGGTTAAGCATCAAAACATCAGATATACTGATTATACTTGGCTGAAGTTTGCTTTAAATTTAGTGCAGCTTTTACCAAACTTTGTTTCATAGAATTATACTAGCAAAATATTCACATAACTGTAAAATAATACAGGGTTTTAGTGCTTTATGTCAAAACAAGCATTGTGTTTGTGTTCATTTCCAACTGTGATATAAACATGTGCTTGCATATACATCTGTGTGTGTTCATTTATAAGGTTGTATTTAGATAGAAGTAATCATGGCATCTCATCACTGAAGAGTAACGGCAGCTATAGTGGATTTCTATGAGTGTCAGGCCCATAACAAAGTTTATTTATTCTTATAATTCAGCAAAACTGTGGTTTAAGTCCAAATCAATAGCTCTTGTTACTGAAACACAATCAATCCCTTTGTGTAAAACCTTCCCTCTATTATATAGGCCACATTTTTACACTTTTACTTCAATTGCACTTCATTTAACAAAATAAGACACTATTTCCCCCATAAATTAAACATGTCAAACTGTCACAAATCCAGGCAGGTCGTTTAACAACAGACTAACATCTGTTCTGAAGTCATCAGAGACTCTTCTGTCCTCAAAAGTAGCTCATCTTTTTTGCAGTAGATTTAAACCAGTGAAGTGACGACACCTCGCTTTGCTCCAGTCAACCTGAGACAAAAAGAAAAACACTTCACCATTGAAAGTTTTAGGCAGTGCAGGTTTTATAAAACATAACCTCATTTACTCACTATTTGTTTCCATCAGGGATGTGTTTTAGCTTCCCTGTATGTAAAACTAATAAAACAAACTATTAGTTCTGAACAATTTGTTCAAAAACTAATAAAAGCATGAATTGCTCCTGAACATCTTTCTGTGATCTCATACCTACTGAATATTTTTTCTATATACATACATTTTTTTGTATCTTTTTTTGACTAAAGAATAATCTGAGGGCCTCATCATCCAGCTCCAAACAATTCTTGAAACATGAATATGTACTGGGGCTGTCCATTACTACAGTTTTCTTCAGCTGAATCAGATTTGTCTGTCTACGTGAGTATTTGACTATTGAATAATTGAATTGTTCCTTTTTTTACAGTTCACTGTGCCGTAGCAAATTCCTACATAAGCCTACATGAATATGTTTTACCAGTTAGACTTGTGTTTAATGATGTTCGTCATCATCTGTGGTGTGAAAATAACAGATTTTCACACAGTCAAATAAATAAAAAATGTGTGTCCTCCTATAGTTCATTTATTAAATCACTGGAACTGTGCAGCTTCTGTCCCGAGGCTGCTGTCCAGCATCACCTGCACTGCACGCTCCACACTCCTATACACTGTGAATAAAGGCTTTATTTGAACCAAACCAGAACTGGTGATTGTTGCAACAGTGGAAAGGCATTTTTGGTGACTTTTATTTAGTTTCTGAATGAAGCTGATGATGATGCATGCTGTTTCTGGTCAAACAAAATGTCTCTTCCTCTTAAAAAAAAAAAAGCTCTCTCACTGAAGTGATCCTTTCCATAATGTTGTCAGACACTAACAAGAACAATCTGACCAACAAGCAAGCGTCACCTGCTCTGTGCGCTCTGACGATGCATCAGCTGCACTCCGTTTCTATCACTCTTCTCTGCTTCCATTACAGTTAGTTTTGTGGTTTGTGGTGATTTAGAGACTTTGTAAAGTTTACAGCTGTTGCATTGCTCTGTGTACAATGACGCAGATAAAAAACAAGAGCTGAAACTTGTTTACCAACCACTCCTTTATCTTTTCTCATCAGTCAAAAGACACAACATGTTGGTCACCAGGAGATTTTTGAATAAGAGCACCAGCTAACATAAAAATATATTGATGATTCCCTTTAATTTCACATGAAAATATTCTACCTGTGCAAGAAATGAACCAGTCCCGAATTCACTTGACAACAGTCAGAGACCACACCTTCAAGGAGGACCAAGGCAGTGGTTGTCTGGTCTGCTTTAGAGTTCCAGTCCGGTGTTCACACCAGCCCAAATGAACCGCATCCAGGAAGAAAACACTCCAAGGTTCAATTCAACCAGACTAAACAAGGCTTGTGTGAACGCACCCTAAGAACAGCTTTCATCAGTAACTCTAATGTTGTTATTTTTTCTTTTTCCTTTTTTTCCCCAATCAGAATCACAGTAAGTCTGGATTTTAGAATGAAGAGCACACAGCCCTGCTTCTGACTGGTTCAGAGACTCCACCAATGAAAGTCTGGAGCACCTCTCACCAAATGTTATGATCATTTTACATCAAACAACACAGAAAAGAGCCTAACACACAAAAGGTGTTTTCTTTTCATGTCTCAAGATTTTACACCAATTTTTCAGTAATTGCTCTGCTCGTGCTCAGCCGAGGCTCTGTGTGGTGGTTGGTTTTGAAGGTTTTATGAGGAATAAGTGATCCATGGGGGAAGAAAAAACTTTGAACCATTCAAACCAAATTTGTTAGAATATCAGCAAAATACTACCCAATCTACCCAAAGAGAAGTAACTTACTGGATGCACAGAGATCTGTATGGAATCAGGTTTCTGGATTCAGTTTCTCAGAGAGCTCAGTGCTGTCAGGAGCTGGAAGGTCAGTAATACATTGTTAACACATTTATTTTGTACAGAGAGTAAACCTGGCGAACAAAAAATACCAGTAAGACAAGTAAGTGCAGAGTGTAGGTCAGACTCGGTGAATATCAGGGAGAAACAAAATACTTACCATTCGAAGGGCACTTGGCTGAAATAAAAAGAACAGAAAAAATATATATATATCACAGTCTTTTGCAATTTTTCCTAACAGCATCTGACTCACAAGCTCATTATGAAGGTGCCGTCACTTTGAGTCTCTTAGTGCTCAGATGAAAAGATTTTAGCTTGAAACAGAAGGAAAGCAGGACATGAATGCAGCTCTGGTGTGACAGAAAATAATCAGGAAACAATAAAAAAAAAAGATCGCTATGCAAAAATATAAAAAAAAGAACAGGAACGAAACTAAACTCCAAACACAGAGATTCAGGTTGAAGCTACAAGATTACTGAGACCTGAGTACAGACTCAACAGACTCCAGCCACCGATCTGAGCAGCCACACGTCATTTTGGTGGGTGGAGTGAGCGCCAGAGGATATATTTACTACCATGACATCCGAATGTTTTGTCTGTCTAGAGATCTCTTCTGTTCCGTTTCAGTATGGACAGTGCTGCACCCACACAAACACCCTCTAATTAAGCCTCTAGTGTCGAGCTTCAGGGCACACAGGAGGGAAGTTCTGACACATTTTTTTTCTCCAAGTGAAGAAATACAGACAGCTCACAGCTCATTTTTAAATCATCATCTTTAAAGCTAAAGAAAGTATTTTGTGCACTGAGAGGTGTCTGTGAGGCGACTAGACGGACAGGCAGACAGGGAGAGCGCTCTGACTGCTGCATAATATTCTCAAGTTCAACAGGATGAAACTATGAATGAAGTCAGTCTAACATTTAACTGTCTGGTTGGTTATAATTGACAAATGCATGTAAGCATGTCACAGTGCAGCAGTTGGTTAAATGACCTGAAATGAACCACAGTAAAAGCACGTGTCTGGATGCATGTGCACGTTATTGGTGCGCTCTGGTAATTAAACAAATAGCACTAAATGTCTGAATTTAACCAAAATTATTTCACTATTTCAGAGCAGACATGACCACTTGCTGTGCCTTGAGGCTCACAGTAATCATCAGATAACATTAAATATTACACAAACTTTATTTAAAGATTTTGATAGTGACAAGGCACTGGATCCAATTAAATAGGTGTTGGTCCTAATCTGCCAGGTCCTGTATTCTGTTCTGGATCTGGCACAAGTTAAATCCTGTGTACAATATTTACTTTGCTCACTGTCGTAGTTCATCATGTTAGCATGCTAACATTTAACATCTAATTAGCAGTAAACTCAATGTACAGCGGAGCACCACCCTCATTAGTTTTGCAGGTATTGGGTCATAAACAAGACATTAATATTTTGACCTGATGAAAAGTCACCAAAGTTATTACAAATCATCTTGAAGGGAATGTGAAGGTCTGAACCACATTTATCAGAACTGAGCTGTCAAGAGACTTTAGTCTGGATCAAAGTGGTGGACTGAAAGACTTACTGACACCTCCATCATTGAGCTGCAGCATTTTGAGCCTCTCAGTTCAGAGCAAGATTGAACTTGTTTTGCTGTTTCCCTGGACCCAGGGGAAAACCACCAGGACCGCAGGTTGTGTTCAGGTAATTTTCACACAGAATGAGGACTGAGGATTTTGAACATCACCTTCTACAGTACAGATCACTTCACAGCCACAATGGACAAGAAGAATGACAACAAAAGTGACAAGTTTCACCTTTTTTCTTTTTGTAAACTGTGACTCCGGTGGCCACTGTGAAGATGACAGCCACTGCGACCACTGCAGACAGGATGCTGGGGAGTGTTGTGGGCTTCACAACTGAACAAGACGGCAAAGAAAGACATCAGGAGACAAGAAAACATCCATCCACCCATCTGCATTCAATTACTATTTCCATCCTGCTGTCTATCAAAATACATATGGTCACATTAGCAGGTGGGACATGGAACCAAACTAAGAAAAACCAAAGCACACATCAAATAAATGTTCCCCAAAGATGGTTTCTGTCAGTTTAGGTCATTCTTATCACGCTGATGTTTGTTCAAGTGCTTTTTCTCATCAGTTTGGTTTTAATTAGTTATTTGATGACATAAAAAGGAGGTTTCACATCATGATTGACAGCTGAGATGTGCTTGCCATTGAGTAGTCCAGCTGTGTGGACGGGGCCTTGATGCCACAGCTCCAACAATTACTGCACAAACTCTGGCTCCAACTGATGTCACCAGAACAAGATGGCAGCACTCATATCAGAGATATTTGAGCTTAATTTTTGCCCAAGAGGGCGGGAGAAGAGAGGGGACGCGGCGGCCATCTTTACTTACAGTCAATGATTTTTGCACTTCTTTTTTTTGTACTACTTAAATAAACAAGATATAGCATATTAATCAGTGAGCTTTAGAAGTAGAGCTTTAGATGCAAGGCTAGCTGTTTCCCCCTGTTTGTTCAAGCTAAGCTAACCAGCTGCTGGCTATAGCTTCAATTTTACTTTACAGACATGAGAGTGGCAAGAAAGTAAGTGTTTTCCAAAATGTCAAACTATTTCTTTAAGTACAGTACATGTACTTAGTTACTCTCACACCAGAGTGAACATCAAGAAATGCAGAAATGAATACATGGAAGGAGATCAAGACTCTGAAACCTATTGATGCAATGATGATGTATCTAAAATTAGCCACAAATGCTAGCTAGCTACAATGTTTGTTGTTGGTTATAAAAAAAACACAAAACTGTTTCATTTCAGTCCATACATAAACACAAATGTATCAACTGAACATCAGACAAATCTAAGATGTCTACCTCTGCTACTTACTCCAGTTTGTCTTGATGATTGCAGGGTCCAGCTTGGTGACGATGTCAACCTCAAGACCAGACAGCTGAAACACACACTCATACCTCTGCCAGTCATCAGGTTTCACCAGTGAAAGATCCAGGTCCACACTCATCTGGAAGGTCTCATCATGGTTGTGGAGGAGCTCACCGTGGTCCACGTTCTCGTGAAGCTCCTCTCCATCTGTGCGCCAAAATATCATGGCTTTTTCAGGGTAGAAACCTGTGGCATGGCAGCTTACTGGGGACGAGGGAGTCTTCTGGAGGAGAGACACAGAGGGACGCACTGGACAGAGAGAAAGCAACAAAGAAAGGTAACAGAAAAGGATTTGCCAATACCATGCATAGATTAACTTAAGATTGACTTCATCTCCAGACTTAACAGTAGCTGGTTTAGGAAATTAAAGAACCTTCGGAAACATGAAACTATATATTTTTGAGGTGTTTTTAAAGATTTACACATACAGACAGGAAGTCAGACAGTACTGAGAGATGGACAAAAAAAAAAAACGTTGGCTTGCTGACAATAAAAAAAAACATATGAAATATAAAATAACACGTTATCTGTTAAAATGATGAACTTAAAGCATGTTGCAATCTGGAGATCTTCACCCATCCTCACATCAGCACAAGGTGTGCAGATATTGAGAGAAATTTCATTTTTGGGTGAACTATCGCTTTACTTGATGTGAATCAGGACCTTCAGTATTTGTTTGAAGCAGCTGGTGAAATATAAGGTGTAAAATCAGCAGGCCAGATCTTTTATTTGAATATTTCTGCCTTCTCAGACAAAAAATCTTCAACAGGATTAAGATTGAATTAACATATTTGATATTGCACTTAAATTTTGCTAAACATATATTGTGTAAAGCCTATAATTATGCATATATGCACTCTACTTTTACCTGCACTCAGCAGAGTGCTCCTCCCATACTCCAAAGTGTTCTTCAGCCTCACAGGACACTCCTTGGTCAAACGGTGCTCCATGAATTCTAACCAGCTCTTGTCATTATTCCACTTATGTTGACTAATCAAAAGCTCGGGTTTTATGGCGATCCATCTCTGTGCCTGCATGTCCAGTATTAGGATGTCATCTCCGTCATAACTAATCAGACCAAAACCATTAACGTCTCCAGTCTCATCATCCCATTCACAGCCATTCAACACCTGGATCACATGGATACCTGACAGAGATGCAGAAACACAGACTTTAGTAAGCCCTTCATGTCAAAAGCAGGTTTGGAATCAAAATGAACATGTTTAGTTTGTTTAGAGTTAAAAAATGCAGTACCAGTGACCAGAGATAAAAGAAAAATCACTATCTTGGTTTAGTGTTTTCTTGGTTAGCATCCTAATATTTGCTAATTATCAGGTCCAGCTGTGGCTGATGAGAACATCATGATTCTGCAGGCATTTGGTCATAAATCAAAGTATTGGACACATTAAAATGTTGACCTGATGATGGCGCTACATGGAAAGTCACCAAAGTTATTATGAGTTTTTTTCCTCTGGAGAACATGAATATCGACACAAAATGCCACAGCAACCCACCCAGTAGTTGTTGAGACATTTCAGTCTGAACCAAAGTGCTGGTCTGACAGTCCCAACCAACAGAGCCATGCCCCTACATGACCTAACACCCTCTTCGCAGTAAGAATGAAACACACCTTTAGTCTGGTTAAAGCGTGACTTTAAAGTCTCGATGTTGACTCTTCCTATCTGCTCTTGACCTTCCCAGTATGAAGTTTGTCTGTTCCAGTACTCTGGATCATCTGCTGTGACTCGGCTCATCCAGGCCTGTGTGGGGACTGTTTTCTTAGTATTGCTGTCGTAATGATCCGTTTGAATTCCATCGACAAACACAGTGGCCACAAATTCTGGGAAATTTGGGACCTCAGAGGATGCAGTGTAGACGTGCTTCAGGGAGTGTATCGCTGTAGAGAGAAGCATTAATGTATAGATTTCAGGCCTCCAAATGGTCATACAGTACAGTATTTGTTTACAACAATTCACACACATTCAACTAATCACCGTGAATTCTGCACAACCATGCAATTCTGTCTATTATATTTATACTGCTTTATTTTGTCACAGGTACTGAAAAGAACACAAGACTTCTGTTTGGTCTTTATCAATGACCTGTGCATTTTTTATATAATTTTGTGCTGTTTTGACTGAATTTGAGTTCCAAAAAGATTTTGCTTCTTTGTGAAATACTCCCCAGCTTCACTTCCTCATTTACAAATGAAGCAGACGTTGTTAGAATTTTGTAATTTTATTCTCCCTGCAACAAGCTGTCTTTAATTTTTAATTAATTATACATAAAAATAAAGATTTTTTTTGCAATTTTCTCTTGGTACTGGAAAACTTAAGAAATCATTTAAAGGGTTAGTTCGCCCCAAAATGAAAATTCAGTCATTATCTAATCACCCTTACATTGATTGAAAGTCAGGTTTAGTTTTTTAGTCCACAAAACACTGCTGGAGTTTCACAGGAAAATAGTGTTACAGAATCTCCCAAACAATGGAAGTGAATGGTGACCAGTTTTCAACTGGAAATAAAATAACAGAGTAAAAACATGAAACACCTCCATACTGCTTGTCTGCTGTAATCCAAGTCTCCTAAAGTCCCAACATGCCAAGCTGACTAAAAAAATATTATTTACACCATGTTTTTATCCTGAATCTTCACTGTAGATCTTTCGATCTTTAGATCTTTAGTTTGGAGCCACGTTCACATGCACACTGTCTGAACTGTGTGTGTGGTGTGACAGTGTGCAAACAGCATGTTGGGACTTTAGGAGACTTGGATTACAGCAGAAAAGCAGTATGGAGGTGTTTCATGTTTTTTTTCCACTTGTTTTTTACCTAAACTTCATTCATCATGAGGGTGAGTAGAAAATGACTGAACTTTCATTTTTGGGCAAACTATCCCTTTCACAAGGCGTAAATGCTGTATCTTTGATTATTAAGTGTGTAAAATGCATTATTATTGAGGTAAAAGTGTTATGATAACTTTTGAATTTTATTTAGTTTTATACAGGTCTGCACAATATGGTAAAATAAAATTCAAATGAAATCATATTGTGATTATTTTGACAGATATATGATTCTCAATTAGTGGAAGTGAAGTTTTTTTCCCATCACATTCTGCATTTTTATAGAAAAAAATCGATTAAACTCATGATCATGTCACATTTGTTGAGGTCTGAACCAAACAAACATGTTTTCTTTCATCTGGAGAACAAAGATTTGTAGGTCAGGATATCACTGCAGCTTCTACAGAACCTCATTATAATAATGTTTGTCACAAATTTTCATATCACATTTTGCCAAAGAAAAAAAAATGCACCTTGTGCAATTTGGATGTTGCACTTGGCCAAACTGGGATTTGGATGATATTTCAACTAACTGCGCAGCCCCACAGATACATATATACATGTAGGTTATAGAGCTCGTGCTGCAACAACATCCTCATCTTCAAGACAGAGCAGCAACAACACGTCACACTTCATGGCGTCACATGAACATAAGTCACTTCTGGAAGCAAACTCGCCAAAAAGTATTTGTGCTGCATTTTAAGAGAACCGCAACTAAAACAATAATCAAGTATCGTCACCTGGGAACACACAGGTACCAGTTCAGATCAATATGACATCGTTCAAAGACAACACACACAAACACAACTCCGGCGGTGAGACTGTAAATGGGATCTCTTACCAGGAGACACAACACGACATGAAAGCAGAAGCAAAATCAGCTGCTTCATCATCATCATCATCATCATCATCATCATCGTCATCATCATCATCATCGCGGGGCTAACAAGTTCCAAACAAGAAAAGGAGAACAGAAAAAAAGAGGAACGGAAGAATCCACAGCGATGGTTGAATAACTTCATCTACAACACACCCGGTCATATGATGACGCACTTTAAGACCTGACGTTGATTCTGAAAGTGAAACTATGTAGTGTAACACAAAACCGACTGTCACTCCCACCGCAAGCTGTGATCGGTCAGCCGTGCGGAGACGAAAGAGAAAACTGGTTTGAGCTTCTGCCTCTGTTTCACTTTCCATGAGAAGAACTGAGGTCAGCACCATCAACTTCTTCACGTCTGCCTCCTCTTCTTCTTTTTACTCATAACAGGATTATGTAATCTGGATACAACAGTAACGGATTAAAAAATAAGTAATCAATTTACAGATACAATTATTAAAAATGAGACTATTAGCAGGATTACAGTTTTAAAATAAAAGAAATCCTACCATGCACAGTTCACACACAGCTGTCAATTCTTTATCATGGCCTCTAGTGAAAAAATGATTGACTGGGTGGAAATCTTTGTCTTTTTTGTCCAAAGCACCTTTTATTTTTTCTCCACTTTATTAGTTTTCACAATCAGGAAAGAAACATTATAATAAAAAAGTATAAGAAAAAGCAAGGCACCTTTGCAATCAGAGGTAGCTTACTGTTTTAAAAACATAACACTGAATTTAACACAGTTCTTCATTCAGTTTGTCTCTCTTAAATTCCCTCTTAAACAGCCTGAGTCGTGTCTCTGTGGTTAACAACAGACAGAAGAAATGAACAGGCCAACTAAGGAAGAACTACAGAAAATGCACAAAATTCGCAACCCAAGTTTGGAGACGTAACTGAGACCACCGAGCAGCAGAACAGCAGAGGAACAGGAATCATTTAGACTGAAGATCTGCAGAAACAGTGAGACTGAATCTACAGGCAACATCTGGTCATTTGGTTTGTCTGTGCAACACAGAAGAGGACTGACTCCCTCTGTGGACATAAAGAGCTGGAGGACATGTTCCTCACATGCATGGTAGATGTGTAGTGTCCATGTGGAGAAGTCTGCAGGCAAAAAAAGCTGACAGACATTTTTAATAAGGATCCATAAATTTGATTCTTGAAGAATCAAATGTCACGCTGAAAACACAACAGTGAAGCTTCAGACTCGTTGTGGACAGACTTTTGTCTTTCACTTTGACTGGATCATCAGTCAAATACTTTCTCTGCTACACAGGCAAAAAGGAACTTTAAAGGAACAGTCCAGCAATTTGAGAAACACTCTTGTTACCTACAGTCAAATGAGAAGATAAATAAGCTTTAGATTTATTGGGTTTGTTGCTACAGAATGTTTGTCTCCTCCCATCATGTCATCATCTGCTTAATACGTCACAATACAGGGTCAATGATGGTTTTTTTCTTTGGAGTAAATCACACAATTCTCTGTGTTATAATTTATGTACAGTAATAATTTAACATGCAGCATCAACACAAGTAGAAGAAAGTTGTTAGTTGTTAGATTTGAGGCGAAATGGTTCAATTATATTTGGTTAAAACCAAAATTACTAACATATATGCAAACCAAGCACATTTATGAACCTGAATCTTTAAAAAAAAGATCAATAAAACATCTGTTCCAAATCCTTCTGTCTGTTCTGGTGGTCTGATGATGACAGAACGCAGCAGTTATTTAATTTGAATGTTTCTACATGTGTTAACAAAAATGACCAGAGATGCACAGATGACAGTTTTCTTGGCCAATGAGGATTTCTGATTCTTTAATAGTCTGACCTGCTGATTACAATTTTGGCCAATTCTGATTTTCTTTCTTTCTAAGAACTAAAATTGACAGAATAAACAAACATTTTTGTAACTTTTTACAATGTGAATATAAAATGTTCATACACTCTACAACACTGACAACAAATAACAGTTTTCTCAGTTCAGGTTCAGGTTCAGGTTTTATTATATCACTCAGATTATGTAGCAGAGGAGGAAGATGTTTGGAGAGATGAGGTCTTCAGAGAGAACAGGAGGTGAGATTTTAACTGTCAGTCTGTAGTAACAGTATTTGCTGCTAGCTAACGTTAGCCTGAAGAGTTAGAAAGTTCAGTGTAGTTTGGAGACGCTGTCAGCTGCTCCTGTCTCCTTCAGACTGACGATGTCAGAATTAGCTGCCAACCAATTTAACTGTCTACAGTTTGTTCATTACATCACTGTGCATGTTTGTGATGCGGTGAAGCTCAACTAAACATTGTTTTTCCAGAACTTATGGAAGAAGTGAGTGAGTCATCTTCACGTTTCTTCCCATCTCTGCTTCGACCACAAAGTGACAAACAAAGCAGAGCTAAATGACTGAATTCTGGGAGCATTTTACCCTCAACACAGCAGAGAGAATGATTACCTGCAAGATGGTTTATCATGGGATCCCGTCAGTAATTCACAAACATTTGAAGAGGAGTAGCAGTCAGACAGCTTGTTAGCTAGTTTCCAGTTAAAAGCCAAGACAGTCTGTCTGGACCTGCATGACGGTTTCAAAAATCAAGACCAAAAAACTTGGTTTGAATGTCAGTGTTTCCCAAACACTCCTTTATTCGTGGTGACCTGCACATTTAAAACATGACTGCCACACGCTGATTTTATATTTTCTCTTTCAGTCGTGTCTAGAAGGGAACTCTTGATTTGCTGATCTCTCATGAGTCCAGTTCCCTTCTAGACACGACCGTCTCTGCGTCTCTGTCTCTGTCTCTCTTGTATTTTTTGGGCGACTTAATGAAACATCCTGCTGACGGAGAAAGTCAACAGATCAGACACAGACAGTGTGTGTGGTAACAGAGGGGTGTGTGTGTGTGTGTGTGTGTGTGTGTGTGTGTGTGTGTGTGTGTGTGTGTGTGTGTGTGTGTGTGGAGAAAACAACAGAAGAGGAAAGAGAGGTGAGCTGATTAAAGTGAAATGATGAAATATGAAATAACCATCTATAAACAGGGTGAGATTTCCTTTGAAATATTTTCAATCAAATCAGCAGCAAAGTTTATTGAGTGTTTTTTCATAAAATAATGAAGTATTCATCTTTTTTTGACTTCATTGTTAATTGACACACGCAAAAACAACCTTGAGCTAAATTTAAAAGCTAAATATGATCCACTGAGTAACCGAGTGATTCATAATCTGATTAGTTGATAAATCCTTTCAGTGATCAATAGTTTGAGCCCTGCTCTCTCCTCTGTCATGTCCTCTGTCCCTGAACATCATGTGGTAACTTTGATCAGTACAGAATCAGATATCTGACACTGATCGACCCGTCAAACTGAAGACTGTCTGATTCTGGTCTCTGAACCGTCGGTCTGATTCTGGTCTCTGAACCGTCGGTGTGATTCTGGTCTCTGACCTGTCAGTGTGATTCTGGTCTCTGACCCGTCGGTGTGAACCTGGTCTCTGACCTGTCGGTGTGATTCTGGTCTCTGACCTATCGGTGTGATTCTGGTCTCTGACCTGTCGGTGTGATTCTGGTCTCTGACCCGTCGGTGTGAACCTGGTCTCTGACCCGTCGGTGTGATTCTGGTCTCTGACCTATCAGTGTGATTCTGGTCTCTGACCTGTCGGTGTGAACCTGGTCTCTGTCGGTCGGTGTGAACCTGGTCTCTGTCGGTCGGTTCATACAGCAGCTACATCATAACCAGACTGCGCTGTATTTTCATGTGTTGTTTAACATCAGGATGTTGAGTTTTGCTGACTCGTGATCATGAGGGGAGTTTATTTTATTTTGAAAGTCTGCAGGCTCTCTGTCATGTTTTGGGGCAGTCGGTGCTCAGGCCTCTCCTCTGACACGGGTGTTTGTAGAAGCAGGACAGCTGGCTGAAGCGTCGGTCGCAGATGTTGCACCAGTATGGCCTCTCGCCGGTGTGCGTCCGCAGGTGCACCGTCAGGTTGCCCTTCTCCACGAAGCCGCGGCCGCAGTACGTGCAGACGAACGGCTTCTCGCCCGTGTGGCTGCGGACGTGCCGCACCAGCGTCGCCCTCCGGCCGAAGCTCTTCCCGCAGACGGTGCAGCCATACGGCCGCTCGCCCGAGTGGATCCTCATGTGCGTCCTCAGGTTCCCCCGCAGCGTGAAGCTCTGACCGCACACGCCGCAGCGGAACGACGACTCTCTGTGAACTCGCAGGTGGAGCTTCAGGCTCTCGGGATGCTCCAGATGTTTCCCGCAGAGGCCGCAGTCTCTCAGATGTGCCGCTGCGTGAGTGAGGAGATAACTGATCCTCTGGAAGGACTCGCCGCAAATTTTACAGCTGAACACGGACGGAGGCTGATGGGACGGATCGGCGGAGCTCCTCACCTCTGCGCTCAGAGACGAACTTTGTCCTTCTGCTTCTTCTTCTGTCTCCTCTGGTCTCCACAGTCCTGCAGCGTCCCTCCAGTAGTCTCCACTGTCTTCAGTCTCAGAGCAGTCGGCGAGCAGTCGGCCATCGCTCACTCCGTCTGAACCGCCGGCTGGATCAAAGTCGCCGTTTGGTTCAGATGCTCCCCCAAAGTCGCCACCACCGACTTCTGTTTTAATCTGAGCGGCCGAGGTGCCGGCGTCCGTCTCGTCCAGACTGCCTGTGTGGTCCAGCTGGACGCCCAGGACCGGCTCATCAGGACACTTTTTTATCCAGCAGGACGTCTGCAGAGGGTCTGGAGGGAGGGAGAGGACAGCAGGGAAAAAATGATTTAGATTTTTTCTAAAACCTTTTCAAGACAAAATATAAAAGATATTTAAAATCATTTTGGCTTCAAATCTTGACAGAAAGCTGCAGCTGATCCAACGTCATCTATTTCTTCAAAATGAAAATAAGCCAAAGAGTCCAAGTACTCCGTCTAAACTAACACACAGACATGTTGTAAATTTTAAAACATTGTTCAAGACATCCTCACATATACTCTGACATCTCTGATTCTAAAATACACAGATTTGGGTGTTTTTGAGAAAAACTGTTTGACACATTTTGCCTTTAACAAATGTTGCTGGGATTTAAAAATTGCAGAAAGTCATATTGTGATTCTGATAAAAATTCAATTCAGCTGTGCAGCTGTACCAGCCACCAAAATAATGATTATTTATTTTATCAGCTAATTATACTATTAGCTGATAAACTTTGATCACATTTTTAAAACTCCCAAATGATGTTTGTGGTAATTTTTATATAACAGCTGAAATGAGCTTATTGCAGATATACTGGTATGTATCAGCTGATTTATTATTATAAAATGTTATAAACTCTAGAATATAAACAATAATATCGATAAAACAACAACGAAAACACTGTCAGATCAGCTGCTGCAGATCCAAATACATACACAACACTGTGATTTATAGATGGTTCATAACTCATTTTTTAATGAGGCTGTAAAAACTTTATAAATTATTAATAAACAGCGACGTGTTGCTTGCCAAATATGAGCCCACATTTATCTCTAATGTTCAGCTCATTACTCACACTTAACCACATCATCGTCATTATCATTATTATTATTATCATTATTATTATTATTATTATAATTATTAACATTATTAACATTACTGTTATTATTATCATTATTGTTGTTGTTGTTGTTGTTGTTGTTGTTGTTACTTGATTGGAATATGATGGAGCCTGAAAGGTTTTCATCTGCAACAGTTGTTTATTTTCTATTTTTGATCTGATGTTTGAAGGCTATTTTTTAACCATCATTGTCAATATTTCTTAATTATTTTATTTTATTAGTATATTATATGAAAGCAAAGACAAATACTGTACCAGTTGTTTGCTATATGTCTTAATCTTTCAATAAAAAAGAAAATGGAAAAAAACCCCAAAAAAAACAGTTGTTTATTTTCTCAATCAATCAATTAATAGTTATCTGGTCCATTAGATCAAAGGGAATTGTGACTTTTTTTCTTTAAACTTGACTCAAACCAATCATCAAAATAACTGGTGTTTAATTAAATAGCTGATTAATATTCAATGAATCGCTGCTGCTCTGATATAAGATAAGTTAAAATAAATATATAATTGAAGAAAATGACAGTAAAGTAACATAGAATACAGAATATTAGCTAATCAATATTGGAATCTTTTTACTAATATTGGCATCAGCCCCAGAAACACATTAGTGGTCAGAGTCTTAATGTTAGTAACTTGTTAGTAAGATTAATAAATAGTAAGAAGGGTCCGACTGATACTGGCCGATGCTGATACTGATATGAGAGGGTATATATATAAAAAAATAAATAAATCAGATTTTGATATATCAGAGAGTATTATTTATATATATACATATATATATATATATATATATATATATATATATATATATATATATATATATATATATGTTAAATCCAGAATTACCATTCACTGGTATTTTTAATGATTGGAAATAACTGTAATTAAAAAAACACAAAAAAGAAAGAATCATCATTAAGTTCTGGAAAACTAATGAACAATATAATACCGATATAGACTGATATGTTAAGGCTGGCCAAATATCGGCCCAATGATATCGACCACACGATAAATCTGTCTCAGTAAATCTGTCTCAGTAAATCTGTGTCACTCTTGTAGGAACCAGTAACTGGATTTTGCCAAATAGTGAGCCGACACTGATGTATGAAAACTGTGTTATTATTTAATTCTCCATTAATGATGAATAAAATGTATGAAATCAAATTAATAACCCATTTAGACACCATTCATAACTGAATGTAGTTTTATTGTAAAGTGGTATCCAGTTGTGACTGACGTTTACACTGTTTTATTTGATCCATTCAAAGAAATGTTAAAAATGTCTCCGACCTGCCGCCGGGCTCCAGCTGACCTCCTCGGTCCTCAGCCGCTCCAGCTGTCTCTGCTGCCGGTCTATCTGCTCTCTGTACCGGGACACCGTCTTCACGAACACGCCCAGGATGTCCTCCACCGCCGCCGACAGCCGCTCGGTCACCAGCCTCCTCAGAGAGTCGATCTCCTCCTGCGGGCTGCTGCTGTTCTCCGCAGGCTCCTCCGCCCCGGAGCACAGAGGGAACAACAGCTGCTGCTGCTCCGACATGACGCTTCCGCTTTTTATCATCAAAAACTAACAAACACTTCCGGTAACGTCGCTGAACGTGAAGAAGAAACGCACAGAAAAAACGTCCTGACGCCCAAAACACCGAAAACAAACCGATAAATATTAATACATGAAGGTTTTCTGTTCGCAGGCACAGAAGAAAGTAAACAAAGTGGCTGCGGTCCGACACAGACAGGAGTCCGACGGAAACAACGTCTGGTCAACAAAGGTTCCGAACAACCACAACAACAACATTAATAAAAGTAATAATAATAAATAGGAAATATATTTACTATATGTTTTTTCTCAGAATGAGAAACAGTTAAGTGTATTATATAAGATTATAAACATGTTATTTGAACATGAACATGAAATCACTCCTTGAATATGGTTTAATATGAGAATGAGAATTATGTAAAAATGATAATTCCCTCCAATTATATGGCAAATGCAATATCACCAAAAAATAATCTTAGAGTTTGTTTTGTTTTTGTTTTTTTTTCCAAAATCATTCAGCCTAGTCAAACAAGTCACAGCAGTATTTTTCTGTAGGATAAAAACCATCAGTGATCTGATTCACATTTTATATATATATATATATATATATTTATTTATTTTTTGTATATATATATATATATATATATATATATATATATATATATATATATATATTTATATATATATATATATACAAAAAATAAAAATTTAAATTTGTAATTGCTGTTTGTAGTAAGTCAGGGTATGTTGTTTCAACATTTGAGAGCTTTAACACAAAAATTCAATGAGTTATAGGTGCTGAGTAACACTAGAACAGCCACGTTTTCAAATTTATATGTGTTTTTTTTTCTTTTAGCAAAACATTGAAGATTATACCTTTAAGTATCAAAAGTATGACTGTGTTTGGACAGAATGGCTCAGAGTTTAATTACTTTATAAACTCTCTGAGTAAAATCAAACTAAAAGAAATTTTAGCTGAAAAATATATTTCCCTCTGAACTGTAGTTAAGTATAAGTCTCAATTTGCATTAAATTGAAATACTTTGGCTAATCATCAATCATATCATTACACGTATAAATATCATATAATCAGGTTCAACACCTGGTGATGTGATTGACCACACTGAAATGACTTCAGGTCTATTTACAGTAGATTCCATTTAAATAAGAAATTCTACTGTGGATCTGTGGCTGAAGTGTGGAGTCGAACCACTGAGTGGCAGCAAAGTGACGTCAGTGTGAACAACCTGCAGGTCGACTCTGTTTAATCAGATTTAAAGAGACAAATGTTTCTGTTATCCTGGTTAACATGACGGATTTAAGCCATGTGTGAGATTTAAGATGAAACTTTAACATAAGAACGGGGTCAGGAGGGTTACTTTAGACAAGTACTCAGATACTATTACTGATTACCTGAACAGGTAATTATTTTGAAACTGTAATCCTACAAATGATCCTCATTTTTACTAAATGCATATGTAATCCGATTACCTTTGTTTTAATGTGTAATTGTAATGGGATACGGTTACCATTTTTGTGTGTTCAGATTATGTAATCCTGTTACAGGTAATCTGTTACTCTCAAAGCCTGCATAAGAACAACAGCAAATGTGTTAACAGTGTCTAATGGAATAACAATAGAAGTCAGATAAGTAAAATTAAATTAAATTAAATTAAATTAAAACAGTAATACTGGCAATGAAATTGAAAGTAATTAAAAGTTAGAATTTTTGCACATGACATTAAAACATTAGATTAAATGTCACAGAAAAGTAATATTGCACAAGACAATGATCATAATATTACTCTTGATATTAAATGTAGTATTGTACATAGTAATTATTAAAGTAATGGTAAAAAGTAATACTGCATATGATATTGGTATTATTATTATTATTATTATTGATATTATTATCTGATATTAGAAGGATTTATTGGCAGAATATGTCAGAAATAGAAAATAACGTATAAGTATGTTTTTACTGTGGTATAATCACCTAAAAACAAAAAGGATTGTGTTTTCATGACCTTACAATGATCCCCTATATCTATCTGTCTATATATATTATATTGTAGAGTAATATCATATATATATTTTATATTGGCAGTGACAATGTTCGGGAACAAAATGGCTAAACTTGCCTTTCTTTTTTCCACGAGTAGTTAAGAATTGAACTGCTTTTCTGTTTTTTTTGTTTTTTTGTTTTTGGATTTATCTTTGGAAGATGAATTTTGAAAACAATAATTGAAACAAAGAATAAAGACATTTGTCCTCAGTGCTGAGAGACATTTGGACACTTTGAACCTGATTAAAGGAGTGAAAATCAACTCCACCCTGTTGGCTGCAGCAGAGGAAGCTGCTGCTTCTGTTGGTCCTCCTCAAAATAGATTAAACTGGTCTCGAAACTGGTTTCACTTCCTTCTCTGTGCTCAGTAACCATGGCAACAGACAGGTGTCACTGCTGAACCATGGCAACAGGCAGGTTTTCAGTCCCGGAGATAAAAGTATCTGAAGGTAAAATATGTCTCGCTGCACTGTGCATTTGGTCACCAAGTAAAAGCACTAATCGTTGGTGGTTTAACAACACCTGGAAGAAAAGTAGCAGAAGCTGCACTAAAATGTTCCAAAATAAATGAATAACTTACTACATACTGGGAATTTCTGTGAATTACCATGAGTATGACTGAAATCTTGAGTGGTCCCAGCAGTGAGGAGGAAACATCATGATATGATAAGTGTTCATAAGCCGCAGCATTAACATTTGACTCAAAAAGACGCCATTTACACCATGTTTTTGGCATAAATGTCAGCTGTAGCCTTTCAGACCAGATCCTTGTGCACACACCTGAAGCGGGTACACAGGCTCTCGCCCAAGCGGCGTGGCTGCAGCAACGAAATGATGTTCCTCTATGTCGAAGTCCTTGGACATTTTCTTCTTTGTTGAAAGTTTTCAAAGTCAACTGTGCACATAACAAGTCATAAGTTCTGACCAGATCTCGCTCTGTTGTCAGAGACGCTTCCAGGTAGCATGCAAGGACAGGTGTGAATATCTTGTATATCTCGTGTCGTGCCACTTGGGCGAGAGCTTGTGTACCTGCTTCAGGCGTGTGCACGAGGATCAGGTCTGAGAGGCTACAGCTGACATTTAGCTAACAATAAGTAACAAGTATGCAAATCACTTAACATCATGTGCAATAACCAAAAACTTTTCCCTTTTCCTTTCAGGTTTAACCAGACAGTCACCCATCAGGTAAGTATTTAATTTGCGTCTTATGATTTTGTTTAGATGCAATGCTATTTTAGTTCACTATTTTAGTAGTAAGGCACTCATTAAATTATTTCCTATTTTGTCTTATTATGGTTTTGTAAATCCTATTTAAAGTGCCTCTATCTCGACAGGTGACTCCTTTACCTTTTGTTTTTCTCTGTTTATAACTCAACCCAAGTACTAATTTGGTCCGTTAATGGAACTTGATAACACCCCAGGAATTCTATTGGTGTCGCTCTTAACCTGTATTTTCACACAGACAACAACTGTATATGAATGTAGAAATGTAGGAATATAGAGATTCACAAAACTCTAGTTCCCCTCCTTGAACCACCATCTTATCGTGGTGGAGGAGTTTGAGTACCTGGATGATCTTAGGAGCTATGTTGTCAGGGGCTTATTGCCCCCGGTAGGGTCTCCTAAGGCAAACAGGTCCTAGGTGACAGGTCAGACTAAGAGTGGTTCCAGTTCCCCTAATGAATAGTGTGACAACAGGGACGTCTACGTCGCCCGGATTGGCGTCACTGGGGCCCCACCCTGGAGCCAGGCCCACAGACAGCGGTGGTAAAATACCCATAAGCAACACATATCTGCACATCTCTGCTCAGGTAGAAACAGAAAGTACCGTACCTGTTGTCTCAATGTGATTTTAACTATGTGAGGGGGGCAGGCTTGACCCTTTGATTGATGTAGGTAACGTCACTAAGGTTAACCATGAAGTATTTTCACAATCAGTTCCTCCACCATAGATTCATCTTCCCACAGTTTTTAATTATTATTCCATTGATCATTTTTGCTTATAGCAACATTTTATTATCTGCATGTTATACTATTTTCAATACCCACCTCAATTTTGTTACATTCACAGAACACTCATGGTTATCCCACTTTTTTCTTTACAGTGAAGTAGTTTCACATTAAATCAGATATCTTGGGTTTGTTTTAACTAAGGATGATAATCAGATCTCTGTTCATTATGGCAGAAAAAGTCTTATTAAGGCATTCATTGATTGTGACAACACATCATGAGCCAACACTACAACCAATGTTTTTTACTATTCAAATATCTTTGATGAGTTTTGTCTGTCTGTAAACTTTATTGATAGACAATATATAAAAATGCTACGTGATCTTACAGATTATTTGCAAAATCATTCAAATTTTCTTTCTCTCTGGATTTAATACAGTCACTGACAGCATTAAGAGAAAATGTATTGAGACACTTTGATGATAATAAAGATGAAAACAAGTGATTTGATGAACACGTCTTTATTCTGTTGAAACAGTGAAATAATATTGAAACAGTGCAACAAGCTAGTAAATATTGCTACTGAAAGATGTCAAATGAAAGAGAGAGATAGTTACAGAGTGCAGAGTGAGAGCAGTAGCAGAGTAAAACCAGCAGCAGAGTCCCAGTGAGTCAGGTCAGGACTGGGAACACTGGTCTCTCCTCAGTGTCTCTGAGAGTGGAGTCTGGGAGCCCTGGGTGGCCTCACAGGTCACAGAGCCCACCTTCCTCCACTGGTCTGCAGGGAGCCTCAGGGTGCTGCTCCAGCTGTAGCGGCCGTCCTTCTCCAGCACCCCGGGGCTCCTGCTCTCCTCCCAGCTGCTGCTGCTGCTGCTGCTGCTGCCGTCCACCTTCCAGGACAGACTCCAGTCTGAGGGGAAGCCCTTGTTGGCCAGACACATGAGCGTGGCCTTCCCCTGCTGCAGCTCCTCACTGGAGGGGGGCAGCACCGTCAGGGTGGGACGAGCATCACCTAGGAGACACCAATCAGATCAGAGGACGGTTCATTTTGTCCTTTAAGGACTTTCTGTCAGGTGTTTTTTCTGCTCCACCAGTCACTCACTCACACATTGTTTCACTTCCCTTTAAGAAACCTCTCATGCATATCAGCACAGAGAGAGTCATCGTACAGAATGACATGAAATATATCAAACTACACTCACAATAAAATATCTAAACTTTTCTCAGCAAAATCACCAAAACCTCAAATATACATTTATATCAACTATTTATTGGAAACATGAACAAATACAGAAAATCAACTGACTACAATCAAATGTTCTTTATGTGGATTTCAATGATCATCACCAAACTCTTTAGAATATTTTCAAAACCTGAAACAATGAAGAGATTTTGCACATTTTAAAATACTCATTTTTATCTTCACTCTTCCAGCTTTCTTTCAATCATTTCATGTGAATTCATTCAGTTATTACTGAGGTAGAAAATGAAAAACTAATCTTGTCATCAACATCTTTACAGTAAGATTGAACTTTGATCTTTTCTACACTTCAAGCTCTTTAAATTTCAGTCTGACAGGAATGTTTGAAAAATGTTTAGTAAAGCTGCTGAGTCAGTCTCCACGATAAAGGAGGACAAATACAAATATCAATCAAAAATACATTTCAAAAATGTTTCTTATGTTTCTCTCTCATCAACAATCAAAAACAGAATCTAAAACATTATTTACAATATTTGACTCAGTGATTGTTCAGAAACTTACTTCCAAACTCCAGTCTGGTTCCTCCACCAAAAGTCAACCACAGTGATACAAACTGGTTGAGTCGCCGTACAAAAACCTCTGACTGTAGAGAGACACGGCTCTCTGACTTTGACACACTGAAATAAATCTACAAGACTTCAAAATGCAGCCGACTGCTTCAGTTTGAAATTATGATTCATTGTCTGGATTAATACTTTAGATTTAGAGCAATGAATTTTTTGAAATTCAATCATGAAGGTGAACTTTGTCAGTGCAAAATATTACTGCAGAAATTACACATTTACATGGAAAAGCAACTGTTTCTTCTGATAGATTTAACATAAATGTTAAAAAACAAAGCAAAAAATCTCCTAAAATCATAGAAAATGGTGAATATTCGACTTACTTCCAACATCCAGTCTGGTTCCTCCACCAAAAGTCAACCACAGTGATACAAACTCATTGAGTCGCCGTACAAAAACCTCTGACTGTAGAGAGACACGGCTCTCTGACTTTGACACAAACAAACTCAACAAAATGAGTCTCTGTTTGTCACATTTTATCAGCTGATGTGAAAAATGACAATAGACACCAACTCCCAGAAAGTTTAGTTTTTATTTTAAAAACATCAGTTTTACAACAAAATATCTGTTAATCTGTCAGCAAAAAATGTTGAAAAGAAAAGACACATTTGGAAACAAAACATATCTTTAAAAATGAAACCAAGATCAGATTAAATCAGTATCTGAAAATTCCTATTAAATATTCCAATACTCATATTGATCGATTGATAACTAGCATGATGAGAGTAATCCAAGTCCCTGAATGTGTTGAATTTTTTTGTCATGGTGGCGTCTGAGGCTGCAAAGGCTTGTGACAGTTACCGTTTTTCAATCCAAAATACGCTACCTAGGATATCAGGAATAGCAAATATTCAAAATAAGTTAGCGTATGACGATCAGTATCTACTGGAATTATGATCATCCAGTGATCTCAGCTTCATAGACACGATTACTCTGGAGTGTTTACGAGCCTTGGTGTGTTTCACTGGCAAGACCCAGAGGCCGACGGTGCAGCAGACTCACCTGACAGCACAAGCCGACAGAGGAGTAAGCAGAGACGGTGTGACCGATAGCGGAAGCATGGCTGTCGAAGCTAAAAGCTAACCCCTACAAAACACCACTTCCATCCATCTTCCTCTCAAAAGTTTGCTCCCTGGAGAAGAAAATTGACCATCTGCAGCTGGAATTAATGACAAAATGTGAGATGAGGAACTGCTGCACAGTAATTCTGACAGAGACGTGGCTCAACTCATCAATCCCAGAAAATGCTGTTAGCATTAAGAGGCTAGCTGTATTCCGGGCCGACAGGAGCTGCACTCTCAGCGGTAAATCCCAGGATTGTGATCTGTGTATCTACATCAACAACAACTGGTGTAAAAATGTTAGGTTTGTCTCAGGTGGGAGGAGGTGGTCAGCAGCACCAAGTTCCTGGAGGTTCACATCACAGACAACCTCTCCTGGTCTGTGAACACCATGTCTCTGGTCAAGAGAGCACAGCAGCGTCTGCACTTCCTGCACAGGATGAGGAGAGCCCACCTGCCCCCACCTGCCCCCACCTGCTCCCACCTGCCACCACCTGCCACCACCCGTCCTCACTACATTTTACAGAAGCACCATAGAGAGCATTCTGACCAGCTGTATCTCTGTGTGGTGTGGAGGCTGCAGTGCCTCAGACTGGAAGAATGTGAGGACAGAGGTGAGGACAGCGGAGAAGATCACTGGGACTTCTCTCCCCTGCATTGCTCCTATACGCTGTATGTCCCGATCCAGAGACATTATTAGGGACCCCTGACACCCCCACTTCAGACTGTTCTCCCTGCTGGCCTCTGGAAAGAGGATCTGTAACATTCGGTACAGGACCACTAGGTTCTGCAACACTTTCTTTCCTCAAGTCATCAGACTGCTAAACTCAGAATGATAACATGCTGCTCAACCATTTTTATCTTTGTTACAATTTCACTGCATCACTTTTTAACACTTTTTTATTATTTGCACTTTAATTGTTTATATTTTAGTCCTGTGCTGAGCCAAGTGCAATTGAAATTTTCTCCTGTGTACACTTGTGTATACTGAATGACAATAAAGTTTCTGTCTGTCTGTTGGAGTCAGTCAGAGCATTTCCATAGAGAGTCACTTTGCATCAGCAGCACCATGCTCCAGTGCTCTGGGAGAGTTTATAGTCCTGAGAGTTGAACACTGGATGACTGACAGCTGTCCTTCATGACAACAGAAGACACAGAAATCCTCCTCATCAAAAACATGACTTTGACCTCCGTCCTCATCTGGACTCTCCTCTGCTGCTGCTTCACAGGTAAAGTCCAGAGAATCAAACTCCTCTCCTCTATCAACATCTGTCCCTCTGAAATGAAGCCCACAAAACCATGACACTGCTTTATGTTTTTGTCTCTGTGTCCTCAGAGTCCAGAGGACAGGTCACAGTGACTCAGCCTGGAGCAGTGAGCTCTGCTGTGGGACGCTCCGTCTCCATCACATGTAGGACCAGTCAGAATGTAGCTGGTGATTGTGGCTCCTCGTCCAACAAGCCTTGTCTATCCTGGTACCAACAGAGAGATGGAGAAACTCCTAAACTGCTTATTTACTATGGTAGCAGTCGAGCATCAGGAATTCCAGGTCGTTTTTCTGGTCGTGGATCAAACAGAGACTTCACTCTGACCATCAGTGGAGTCCAGACTGAAGATGCAGCAGTTTACTACTGTCAGAGTGTCCATGAAATCAACAGTCAGGATGTGTTCACACAGTGAAAAACAGTCGTACAAAAACCTCCCTCAGTCAGACTGAATAGAAACTGAACTGACTGCTGCAGCTGGAAGCTCCTGCAGAGACTGATACACTTCACTGAAGACACACACACACACACACACACACACACACACACACACACACACACTAAACATCAGTGTCCACACATCACACTGAAATCTCATTAAATCACATCAAGTTTATTTATAAAGAACATTGAAAAACTTTAGTAAACCAAGGTGCTGTGCAATAAAATGAGAAAAGTTAAACAGAATAATATGGTAACCAGATTTGACTTTGGTGATGTTTGTGATGCTGACCACACACTAGAAGATTTTGAAAAGACTTCTGGTCGACTTCTGTTTGACACCCTCTCAGATCTAAAAACAGTTTATTAGCTGTCACAGAGGTTTAAGTCACGGACTGAGATTTTGCAGACTGAATCTTGCAGGGTCACAATTTACAAAACACCTTTATTTTGGTCTTCTTTCCATTGTTGTATTTTTTTTTAGCAATATGTCTCTTTGTTTATTTTCTTTTCTTTGATTCTTCTATGACAGACAAATTGTCTCCCAAGTTCTTAGGTGTGAGGTCAGCATAAGCTAGGAGAAAGATAACTTGTGCAACAGAATTTATGTGTTTGTAGAACTGAAGATGACACTGAGATTTCTGGTGTGCATTTAAGTTAGATGCCAGGGAACCAAAGACCGAAGTGGTCAACTATGCCCCTGGTGGAGTTGAGGACACAAAATCAGATCTCAGGATGATGAATCTGCAAAGCAACAAATGAAACAGTGACACTGTCATAAACAGCATGTATTCAGTGACACAGTTCATTCAGTACATGTCAATACATGTCACTGAACAAACTGTTTCTGCTCCAAATGCTTCATATGTCAACTCACACTTCATACTTAATGAGGACAACAGCAGAGGAACAAGGGAGTCAGATGCAGAGCTGGTTCAGTACAAGGATTTAATTGCAAAGGTCAAAGAACAAAAGGTCCACAGGACTGGTCTAATCCAGAGAAAGCTTTCCAAACAGGCAAACAAACAGGGAGCAGGCAAGAATCAAAAGTCCAAGAAAACAGGCAAAGATTTAAAAAAAAAACACCACTAGAAAGAAACACAAGATGGAAGCAGGGTCAGGCAGCCTGGGAGATTCTGGATGGAACTGGTGATCTCAGATTAACAACCAGGGGGCAGGTCAGAGTCAAGACAGGAAGGCAGAGGAGGACAGCATCTGGACAACAGCAGGTCTGGAGGGTAAACAAGAGGCAGGGCTGAAGGAGAGAGAAACTCTAGAGGTCGATCAGATGTCAGGGAAGATGGGCAGAATCACTGAGAAGGTTGACGAGACAGCTGGGACAACTCATGAGGACAGGCAGGAGGATGACCAGACAAGTGGAGCTATTCTGGATGAACTGGAGGACAACAATGTAGGTGTAACAACTCTGGAGGTCAGTTGGATAGCTGGGGCCGTTCTGGAAACTGTTAGTGTAGATGGGACGCCTCTGGAGGCTCCCAAGACAAACCTTATTATTTAATTACATCAGCATGTCTGCATCAAATGATTTACAAAATATACAACAGAAAAATCTTTGGGTATTAGTTTCATATCACTTCTTATGGATAGAACCAAACACATCAACACTGAGAATTAATAATAATGATAATCTTTCATTTCTTCAACTATAAGCACTTTGAGTCAGTTGTCCCAGCAGTGAGGAGGAAACATCATGATATGTTGAGGACAGCTACAGTTGACTGACTCTGTGTGTTTGCATATGTGTCCTGCCTCTCTGCTCCCAGACGTTAAGAGGACAGTGTTGATCAGTGTCTGTCCAGGCCTTTCAGAGACACTGACACGCCGGCAGCACAATGATGATGTCACTGATTCTACTGCTGGCCACCCTTGGGCTCCTTGTTCAGGGTGAGACTCTCTTGTGAAAACTTTGCTTCAGGATGTAACCAGGTTCACCACAATGATGTTCTGCTGTGATGGAGAAACACTGAAACAAGCAGCATTGACCTTCTTCCATCTGTTCTCCATGTTAAAGAAATGATTCTCTTCTGTTTGGATGTTGATCATCTTTCTCCAAACTGGATTTGTCTCAATAATTCTTCTCCTCTTTTTCATGTTTTCCAGGTTCATCAGGACAAATCAGCGTGACTCAGTCTCCTGGATCTCAGTCTGTTGTTCCAGGACAGACTGTCTCCATCACATGTAAAACCAGTTCAAGTGTTTATAGCTACCTCCACTGGTACCTTCAGAAACCTGGAGAAGCTCCTAAACTCCTGATTCGTTCTGCTACAACCCGTCAGTCTGGAGTTCCTGATCGTTTTAGTGGAAGTGGATCTGGGACTGACTTCACTTTGACCATCAGAGGAGTTCAGGCTGAAGATTCAGGAGTTTACTACTGTCAGCAGGGTTACAGCAGACCGTTCACACAGTGATACAACGTCGTACAAAAACCTCCCTCAGCTGGAGAGGAACTGATCTGACTCAACAGCTGCACTGACACTAAAACAACAGAGGTTTGACTTAGAAAAACATCTAACAATAAATCACAGTGTGCATTTTAACACTAAATATTCAGTTTTAAAAAGTTATACTTTAAATTATTTCATTAAAACAGGGTCTGAAACAGCTGCACATTAAAGGAAACTTCTGTCAAAGTTTGATTTCAATTCTTTCATGAGTTTAATCCACAGAGTATGATAACTGTAAAAACTGTAAATATTATTTATTCAAATTGATTCATTTGTGTTTGTGTTTATTTTGTTTAAAGGGACAAACACATTAATTAACATGAATACTTAAATCCATAATGTTAATGTGGCAGATTTAGTCATTAAAGGTCATTTTTATCTGCAGTCCCTGACAGGTTTATGGCAGATAAAAACCATGAAAAGATGACAAATATATGAAAAGTTTTGATCAAAGCTGTAACTGTCCTAAATTCTGTCCTTTTGTCATTTCTTTCATTTCTCTTTGTGCTTCTTCAACAGAAACAGTCTGTAAATATTTCCAGGGTTTGAACTGCAGATCACACTATTATTCAACCTTATGCTGATGATATTCTGCTTTTTATATCAGATGAAGAAAATATTTTTTAGACTTTTGTAGTTTTGCTGAAAGGATCATTCATGTTCTTTGACTGCACTGTATGGAATTACAATATTACAGTCCTAAACATTAAGACACTTTAGTAAAAAGAGATGATTGGATGATTTCTTGTTGAAATCTTCCTGACATGGGTTTTGTTCGAAACGTTTATGATTTCAGACAAATCTATAATGACTATAGCAGGAACAGTTTAACACTGCTGAAGACATTCATATTGATTGTGACAACAAATTCTGCAATTCTCCTACAACTGTCACTGGTTTATACTGATCAAACAATAATGAGGAGTTTTATCTGAGAATAGATACAATATATGATAATATATTACATATTCTTGAGAAATGAAAACATTTCTCTCATCTCATTTTCTCTCTGGATTTAATACAGTCACTGACAGCATTAAGAGAAAATGTATTGAGACACTTTGATGATAATAAAGATGAAAACAAGTGATTTGATGAACACGTCTTTATTCTGTTGAAACAGTGAAATAATATTGAAACAGTGCAACAAGCTAGTAAATATTGCTACTGAAAGATGTCAAATGAAAGAGAGAGATAGTTACAGAGTGCAGAGTGAGAGCAGTAGCAGAGTAAAACCAGCAGCAGAGTCCCAGTGAGTCAGGTCAGGACTGGGAACACTGGTCTCTCCTCAGTGTCTCTGAGAGTGGAGTCTGGGAGCCCTGGGTGGCCTCACAGGTCACAGAGCCCACCTTCCTCCACTGGTCTGCAGGGAGCCTCAGGGTGCTGCTCCAGCTGTAGCGGCCGTCCTTCTCCAGCACCCCGGGGCTCCTGCTCTCCTCCCAGCTGCTGCTGCTGCTGCTGCTGCTGCCGTCCACCTTCCAGGACAGACTCCAGTCTGAGGGGAAGCCCTTGTTGGCCAGACACATGAGCGTGGCCTTCCCCTGCTGCAGCTCCTCACTGGAGGGGGGCAGCACCGTCAGGGTGGGACGAGCATCACCTAGGAGACACCAATCGGATCAGAGGACGGTTCATTTTGTCCTTTAAGGACTTTCTGTCAGGTGTTTTTTCTGCTCCACCAGTCACTCACTCACACATTGTTTCACTTCCCTTTAAGAAACCTCTCATGCATATCAGCACAGAGAGAATCATCGTACAGAATGACATGAAATATATCAAACTACACTCACAATAAATCTATCTCATTTTAAATAAAGTTTTTTTTTTTTTTCTTATCGTATTACATTGTATGTGAAGAAAACAAAAAAAATCTATATTTATTTTCAGACATTAATCATTTTGTTCAAAGTCCTGGTACATTTATAGAAACATATTTACTGTTTAAAGTCACAACACGGAAAAAAGTTGATCAGATTCACTGTTAAAGGACATTATCAACCAAAATAGTAATATATAGAATATATAACAGCTACAATCTTAATATGACACATTTAGAAACTAAACAGCCTCAGAAAACTGTTCAGATTATTTCAAACTGATGGAAAAAATATGATCAAAAACATTATTTCATAAATTTGGTTGCGTTTTTAACATTCTCTCTGTTTAAATCACTTTGAACTCAACTTCTAAACAGATTCAAACAGAGAATTAAAGGCTAAATTGAACATTTGTAAAGTCGGATTGTTGTTGTTGAATCTTTCCTACAGTTCAAGCTGTTCTCAACTCACTAATTAACTGGAACATGTCATGAAAAGTTCAGTGAAGCTGCTTTGAGTTCAACTTCAAGCTTCAACAGGAGACAAGAACAATAAAATAGAGTCTTTAAAGTGATTTCCATCAGTCCAGTGGAAATTGAAATCTACTGCAAATGTTCAGACACAGAAATTCAAACCTTAACTGATGATACCAGATTTAATATTTGAGACAGAAACTTACTTCCAACATCCAGTCTGGTTCCTCCACCGAACGTGTACCACAGTGATACAAACTGGTTGAGTTGCCGTACAAAAACCTCTGACTGTAGAGAGACACGGCTCTCTGACTTTGACAACAACAAACTCAACAAAATCAGTCTCAGTCTGGAAAACACAACTGGCTCATAAGAAAAATGAACTGAGTCACACAAATTTACAAATTTTATTCATTTCTTTCATGTTTATTAGATTTTTAAACATTTCTTGAATCAAAACTGAGGAACTGAGAGACAAAACTAATCACGACACATTTCAGAGAGAAAAAAATCAGTTGAGAGGCATCAAATCCATTTACAAAAAGGAACAATGACACATTCCTAATCAATACTCTGATAAAGTGATTGATCCATTGATAACCAGCATGATGAGAGTAATCCAAGTCCCTGTTGGAGTCAGTCAGAGCATTTCCATAGAGAGTCACTTTGCATCAGCAGCACCATGCTCCAGTGCTCTGGGAGAGTTTATAGTCCTGAGAGTTGAACACTGGATGACTGACAGCTGTCCTTCATGACAACAGAAGACACAGAAATCCTCCTCATCAAAAACATGACTTTGACCTCCGTCCTCATCTGGACTCTCCTCTGCTGCTGCTTCACAGGTAAAGTCCAGAGAATCAAACTCCTCTCCTCTATCAACATCTGTCCCTCTGAAATGAAGCCCACAAAACCATGACACTGCTTTATGTTTTTGTCTCTGTGTCCTCAGAGTCCAGAGGACAGGTCACAGTGACTCAGCCTGGAGCAGTGAGCTCTGTTGTGGGACGCTCCGTCTCCATCACATGTAGGACCAGTCCAGAGGATGATGGTGATTGTGGCTCCTCGTCCGACGAGCCTTGTCTATTCTGGTACCAACAGAGAGATGGAGAAACTCCTAAACTGCTTATTTACTATGGTAGCAGTCGAGCTTCAGGGGTTCCAGATCGTTTTTCAGGCAGTGGATCAAACTCTGACTTCACTCTGACCATCAGTGGAGTCCAGACTGAAGATGCAGCAGTTTACTACTGTCAGACTCTCCATGAAATCAACAGTCAGCTTGTGTTCACACAGTGAAAAACAGTCATACAAAAACCTCCCTCAGTCAGACTGAACAGAAACTGAACTGACTGCTGCAGCTGGAAGCTCCTGCAGAGACTGATACACTTCACTGAAGACACACACAGACATGCACATGTTTTAAAATTATATTCACAAAATGATTATATTCACAAAATTTATTACCATTTTTAGAAAAACAGATTTTCTGGCTAACAACACAAACAGCAGAGCTGCAAACTGTAGAAACAGAAAGTTAGTTTGTCAATACTATGAACATTTATTGTCCAGACTCTCACCACACATCTTTTAATATTACCCAAACTGAATCATGTAAACACAAGAGTATATGTCAAAGTGTGAGACAGACTTTAATCTGTAGCAGCTGGCAGCTGAAGAAGACATGACTATAGTCAAGAACTGGACACAAAGCAGCTAACATGTTTCTTTTTTGTTGAAAATTTAAATAACTAGTTAGTCAGGAACAGAGCTCCGTCTCTCACTCTCATTGAAAAAAGCCCCAGTAGCATCACATAAACAAGCTGGAATTTAAAGGGTTAAAGTCCTGAAAATGAAGATGAAAATGTTTTTTATGATCGACACGTAAGTTGAAAAAAAAACATATTTATGAAAAAGTTTTTTGAAGAATACATTAATATCATATGATGAAAAATATGTTCTATACTAACTTTTAAAGACACAGAGATCATTTGAAATCCTTCCATGTCATCATGTCTGGATTTCAGCCTTTTTACCTTCCTGAAACAAAAATCTATTAACAGACTTCAGAATGTTCTGAAGTCAGCTGCCAGGCTTTGAACCACAACTAGGAAACACCATCGTATCACTCAGTTTTAGCATCATTACTCTGGATCCCAGTATGTTTTGGAATAGATTTTAAGATTTTACTGAAGACTTTTACACACCAGGACATACTGTGAGATCATCAGGCAGAAGGTTTTGGTCTGCTCCACAGGCCTGGCTGAAAACTAAATGGGACATGGCCTTTTCAGTCAGGGCCTCGAGGCTCTGGAAAGATCTGCCCAAATAAATCAGGTCATCCAAGTCTGTCATTAAAATCCCTTCTTAAGGTATACTTTTATCAGAGAGCCTTTCCTGATTTGATCTGAGTTTTAGCTGGTTTGAACTGTTGCTAACAGCAACCTATTTTTAATCAATAGTCAGTCAGAGCATTTCCATAGAGAGTCACTTTGCATCAGCAGCACCATGCTCCAGTGCTCTGGGAGAGTTTATAGTCCTGAGAGTTGAACACTGGATGACTGACAGCTGTCCTTCATGACAACAGAAGACACAGAAATCCTCCTCATCAAAAACATGACTTTGACCTCCGTCCTCATCTGGACTCTCCTCTGCTTCACTCAGGGTGAGGAAAATCATTTTTCTGTCATGTGAAAATCATTTGGAGTGCAGCTGAGTTTCACCTCACCATCTCATGTCCAGTGTTTCTTCTGTCTCCTCAGGGTCTGTTGGACAAAATGTTGTCTTGACTCAGTCAGCAGCCAAATCAGTCCAGATCAGTCAAACTGTTTCTATTGACTGTAAAGTCAGTCCAAAAGCTGCTCAGTACTCTGGACCACAGTATTATCTGGCCTGGTACCAACAGAAAACAGGAGAAAGTACTAAACTTCTGATCTACAGAACATCAGAGAGAGAAACTGGAATCTCGTCCAGATTCAGTGGAAGTGGAGCAGGGAATGGAGTCGACTTCACTCTGACCATCAGTGGAGTCCAGACTGAAGATGCAGCAGTTTACTACTGTCAGAGTTATCATTACATCAACAGTCAGCGTGTGTTCACACAGTGAAAAACAGTCGTACAAAAACCTCCCTCAGTCAGACTGAACAGAAACTGAACTTACTGCTGCAGCTGGAAGCTCCTGCAGAGACTGATACACTTCACTGAAGACACACACAGACATGTTAAAAGCACAAAGAGACTTACCAAATATTAATGTCCAAACACCCAACTGATGGAGAAATTAAGCTGATTTAAGTTTTGTTACTTAACCAGAAACATATCATATCCAGAAACCCTCAAAGGCACTGCATTTAACGTAAAAATATGCTCATATAGTGACATGACAAACCCAAGTCTATCAGACACAGATGAGCATATTGACCTGCTCAGTTTAACATTAAGGCCAAAACACACTGAAAATGTCGTGAGAAAAGTCAATTGAAGCTTCTATGGAACTGCAGGCTTCAGATTTAAAATTCAAACACCACAGAACCAGCAATATTTTAGGAAAAAGTCACTATTTATGTGCATTTCTTTCTTTCTTTAGTATTATTATTATTAATAATAGTTTATTTCTTTAATAAAATCTTGTCCTCTGAGGAGAAAAATCCTCTCCTGTATTCAGCTCAGTCTGTATAATGATGAAACAGTGTTTTTGTATTAATGCAGCAGGATCATTTCCATCAGTGAGGATGTTTTAGACCAAAGCAGACAGTAAACTGCACACAGACACACTGAGGACATGAAGAGGAGAGACACAGTCTGGACTCTTCATCATGACTTACAATAATGCAGCACAGTGACAAACGTTTTGTGGAGGAGACGAGCGTCTGTCAGTTTGGTCTTTACAGAGACAGATATTTAAATGTATAGTTTAAACCACAGAACTGTACAGTAACATCAGGATTCATCATCAATAAAGTATTATAAAAAATAATTAAGTATTTAAAAGTACACAAATCAGACATGGAGTGAAAAATCACACACCACAGAAGTGTACAGTAACATTATGATTCATGATCATAAAACGTTTTTATATGAAGTCGACATATTCTCATATTCTCTCTCTCTGCTGGGGATCAGCCTTATTTTTACTTTTACTTGGTTTCGGGTGGAGCTGCAGCTCCATCAGCACTCAGCTCATCTCCCTCCTCATATACTTCTGTTTCTTTGCATTGAGCCAGTTGCCTAAACAGACAAACCTGTTTACACTGTCAGGTGACAGAAGCTCACATCTTCTCAGCTATGAGGTGATTCATTTCCAGCAGCTGATTCAAACTATGGGTAAGGCCAATATAAGAGAACGTGCATTAATGGCACATAAAAAAAAAAAATAGTGGCATTAAAATGAACTTGAACTTTGAGACGGCTGAAGTGGTTTTGAGACATCACTTTAATAAATAATCAAAGTGTTGTCCTGAAAAACAACGCTGACTTGTTTTAGGGATGGAAGGTACCATATGAAAAGATGTTTGGACACATACAGGACCTGGAGTTTTTCAAAGAACTGCTTCATATTGATCTCAAGATTTTAAGTTGTTTCAATAATTAGAACTTTAGTTTTGTCTTTCATCAACTGCAGGACATTTGTGACATTAAAATAAAGACAACAATGAACTCAGTATTTTCTGTGTGTGGTTCAGTTTGTCTCATCCAGTTCAACACGTCTCCTTCACACGGAGTTGATCAGATTGTTGATTGTGGCCTGTTGGATGTTGGTTCTCTCCTCTTCAGTAGCTGTGTGAAATTACTGGATGTTGGCAGGAAGTGGAACACGCTGCTGTAAACTCTGATCCAGAGCTTCCAAAACATGTTCAATGAGTGACATGTCTGCTAATGAATGTTGATCAATGAACATCATGTCTGTCTGACTGATAAGGACTGAACCAGTTTAACAGTGTGACACAGAGGACAGCATGTCTCTGCAGTCTGTGTACATGAGGATGATTGAAATGTTGAGTTGTCCCAGCAGTGAGGAGGAAACATCATGATATGTTGAGGACAGCTACAGTTGACTGACTCTGTGTGTTTGCATATGTGTCCTGCCTCTCTGCTCCCAGACGTTAAGAGGACAGTGTTGATCAGTGTCTGTCCAGGCCTTTCAGAGACACTGACACGCCAGCAGCACAATGATGATGTCACTGATTCTACTGCTGGCCACCCTGGGGCTCCTTGTTCAGGGTGAGACTCTCTTGTGAAAACTTTGCTTCAGGATGTAACCAGGTTCACCACAATGATGTTCTGCTGTGATGGAGAAACACTGAAACAAGCAGCATTGACCTTCTTCCATCTGTTCTCCATGTTAAAGAAATGATTCTCTTCTGTTTGGATGTTGATCATCTTTCTCCAAACTGGATTTGTCTCAATAATTCTTCTCCTCTTTTTCATGTTTTCCAGGTTCATCAGGACAAATCATCCTGACTCAGTCTCCTGGATCTCAGTCTGTTGTTCCAGGACAGACTGTCTCTATCACATGTAAAACCAGTTCAGGTGTTAGCTACTACCTCGCCTGGTACCTTCAGAAACCTGGAGAAGCTCCTAAACTCCTGATTTATTATGCTACAACCCGTCAGTCTGGAGTTCCTGATCGTTTTATTGGAAGTGGATCTGGGACTGACTTCACTTTGACCATCAGAGGAGTTCAGGCTGAAGATTCAGGAGTTTACTACTGTCAGCAGGGTTACATACCGTTCACACAGTGATACAACGTCGTACAAAAACCTCCCTCAGCTGGAGAGGAACTGATCTGACTCAACAGCTGCACTGACACTAAAACAACAGAGGTTTGACTTAGAAAAACATCTAACAATAAATCACAGTGTGCATTTTAACACTAAATATTCAGTTTTTAAATTATTTCATTAAAACAGGGTCTGAAACAGCTGCACATTAAAGGAAACTTCTGTCAAAGTTTGATTTCAATTCTTTCATGAGTTTAATCCACAGAGTATGATAACTGTAAAAACTGTAAATATTATTTATTCAAATTGATTCATTTGTGTTTGTGTTTTTTTTGTTTAAAGGGACAAACACATTAATTAACATGAATACTTAAATCCATAATGTTAATGTGGCAGATTTAGTCATAAAAGGTCATTTTTATCTGCAGTCCCTGACAGGTTTATGGCAGATAAAAACCATGAAAAGATGACAAATATATGAAAAGTTTTGATCAAAGCTGTAACTGTCCTAAATTCTGTCCTTTTGTCATTTCTTTCATTTCTCTTTGTGCTTCTTCAACAGAAACAGTCTGTAAATATTTCCAGGGTTTGAACTGCAGATCACACTATTATTCACCCTTATGCTGATGATATTCTGCTTTTTATATCAGATGAAGAAAATATTTTTTAGACTTTTGTAGTTTTACTGAAAGGATCATTCATGTTCTTTGACTGCACTGTATGAAATTACAATATTAAAGTCCTAAACATTAAGACACTTTAGTAAAAAGAGATGATTGGATGATTTCTTGTTGAAATCTTCCTGACATGGGTTTTGTTCTAAACGTTTATGATTTCAGACAAATCTATAATGACTATAGCAGGAACAGTTTAACACTGCTGAAGACATTCATATTGATTGTGACAAGAAATTCTGCAATTCTCCTACAACTGTCACTGGTTTATACTGATCAAACAATAATGAGGAGTTTTATCTGAGAATATATACAATATATGATAATATATTACATATTCTTGAGAAATGAAAACATTTCTCTCATCTCATTTTCTCTCTGGATTTAATACAGTCACTGACAGCATTAAGAGAAAATGTATTGAGACACTTTGATGATAATAAAGATGAAAACAAGTGATTTGATGAACACGTCTTTATTCTGTTGAAACAGTGAAATAATATTGAAACAGTGCAACAAGCTAGTAAATATTGCTACTGAAAGATGTCAAATGAAAGAGAGAGATAGTTACAGAGTGCAGAGTGAGAGCAGTAGCAGAGTAAAACCAGCAGCAGAGTCCCAGTGAGTCAGGTCAGGACTGGGAACACTGGTCTCTCCTCAGTGTCTCTGAAAGTGGAGTCTGGGAGCCCTGGGTGGCCTCACAGGTCACAGAGCCCACCTTCCTCCACTGGTCTGCAGGGAGCCTCAGGGTGCTGCTCCAGCTGTAGCGGCCGTCCTTCTCCAGCACCCCGGGGCTCCTGCTCTCCTCCCAGCTGCTGCTGCTGCTGCTGCTGCCGTCCACCTTCCAGGACAGACTCCAGTCTGAGGGGAAGCCCTTGTTGGCCAGACACATGAGCGTGGCCTTCCCCTGCTGCAGCTCCTCACTGGAGGGGGGCAGCACCGTCAGGGTGGGGACGACTCGACCCACTGGAGGAGGAGACACAGAGACGATAGAAAGACAAAATCAACTCCACCCTGTTGGCTGCAGCAGAGGAGGCTGCTGCTTCTGTTGGTCTTCCTCAGATTGGATGAAACTGGTCTTCAGCGTTTCACTTCCTTCTCTGAGCTCAGTAACCATGGCAACAGATAGGCATCACTGATCACCCATGGCAACAGACAGGTTTCAGTACTAAAGATAGAACATTCAAACTGCCTCACTTTTACTCCAATGTATATTTATTTAATCTTGAAATGTCCTAAGTTTCATTAGTTGAAAATATGAGATCATAAGATGAAGAATTTCAGGCTTTTATTGTTTGAACTCTCTTCAGTTTTTCTTGTCTCAAGTTCAAACCTCATAACTGATGACATGAGTTTTTTTCTCCTCATGAAAGCAGAAATCATCACTGAACAGTTAAACTTCATCACTGAAACATTCAAATGAATTCTTTTAACTACTGAAATACTTTTTAAACTCATCAAATTCTAATAAAACATGTTGAATGACTTTAAGATCGTTAGTCGGAAAGAAAGATCCAGTAACACTCATGCACATTAAACACTGAGTCCAAAATATTAGTTGAGTTCATGAGAAAGAACATAAAAACTTCTACTTTTAACTCTATTTTCTTTAGACAGATGATGCAGGGGAGTTTTCTCAGAGGAATGAATTGATAAGAAATCAGAAAATTAAAGTGAAATCTTTAGTGCTACAAAATGATTGATTGGAGTGGATTTAAGTCTGTTTAAAGACACTTTGAAGCCTTAAAGAATTACTGCAAATGCATCAAATTTAAAGTATCAGACAAAATATTGTAGTCAGGTCTACAGCTATGAAATTCAAACAAATTATATATAAAATTGCTTTATGAAAGGAGTCAAAAGTACTTACAGTCAACATCCAGTCTGGTTCCTCCACCGAACGTGTACCACAGTGATACAAACTGGTTGAGTCGCCGTACAAAAACCTCTGACTGTAGAGAGACACGGCTCTCTGACTTTGACAACAACAAACTCAACAAACACATTCACAGTTTACACACACATCTTATAACTGCTTATAATATTCAAAAATATGAATGTTTATTGTAGTTTTTCTGTGTGAAATGTCATTTACAAGCTACAAACATTAATTTCCCATTCAGTAAAACAAACTGAAATAAGATACTTCTGAAGAAGAACTCTCAATAACTCTGGTCAAATGCAAATAATTATCATATACACATGTTTATTGTGGATTATGATTCATGAAAAATAAAAACTTTGTTTAAATTTGTCCATCAGTGATGTTGATTAATGTCCCAGTAAATTTGAGAGAATTCACAAAATATTCTGGAAGAAAATTTGTTCATCAAACTCAAATCAAAGTCACAGACAAATGAGAACTGACACATTCCTAATCAATACTCTGATAAAGTGATTGATCCATTGATAACCAGCATGATGAGAGTAATCCAAGTCCCTGTTGGAGTCAGTCAGAGCATTTCCATAGAGAGTCACTTTGCATCAGCAGCACCATGCTCCAGTGCTCTGGGAGAGTTTATAGTCCTGAGAGTTGAACACTGGATGACTGACAGCTGTCCTTCATGACAACAGAAGACACAGAAATCCTCCTCATCAAAAACATGACTTTGACCTCCGTCCTCATCTGGACTCTCCTCTGCTGCTGCTTCACAGGTAAAGTCCAGAGAATCAAACTCCTCTCCTCTATCAACATCCGTCCCTCTGAAATGAAGCCCACAAAACCATGACGCTGCTTTATGTTTTTGTCTCTGTGTCCTCAGAGTCCAGAGGACAGGTCACAGTGACTCAGTCTGGAGCAGTGAGCTCTGCTGTGGGACGCTCCGTCTCCATCACATGTAGGACCAGTCAGGATGTAGCTGGTTATTGTGGCTCCTGGTCCAACAAGCCTTGTCTATCCTGGTACCAACAGAGAGATGGAGAAACTCCTAAACTGCTTATTTACTCTGGTAGCAGTCGAGCATCAGGAATTCCAGGTCGTTTTTCTGGTCGTGGATCAAACAGAGACTTCACTCTGACCATCAGTGGAGTCCAGACTGAAGATGCAGCAGTTTACTACTGTCAGAGTTATCATTACATCAACAGTCAGCTTGTGTTCACACAGTGAAAAACAGTCGTACAAAAACCTCCCTCAGTCAGACTGAACAGAAACTGAACTGACTGCAGCAGCTGGAAGCTCCTGCAGAGACTGATACACTTCACTGAAGACACACACAGACATGCACATGTTTTAAAATTATGTTCACAAGAAAGAGAAACACAAGAACAAAACCAAGTGCTGAATCAAACTTATATAACATAATCTCTTACAATTTTTAGAAAAACAGATTTTCTGGCTAACAACACAAACAGCAGAGCTGCAAACTGTAGAAACAGAAAGTTAGTTTGTCAATACTATGAACATTTATTGTCCAGACTCTCACCACACATCTTTTAATATTAACCAAACTGAATCATGTAAACACAAGAGTATATGTCAAAGTGTGAGACAGACTTTAATCTGTAGCAGCTGGCAGCTGAAGAAGACATGACTATAGTCAAGAACTGGACACAAAGCAGCTAACATGTTTCTTTTTTGTTGAAAATTTAAATAACTAGTTAGTCAGGAACAGAGCTCCCTGTCTCTCACTCTCATTGAAAAAAGTCCCAGTAGCATCACATAAACAAGCTGGAATTTAAAGGGTTAAAGTTCTGAAAATGAAGATGAAAATGTTTTTTATGATCGACACGTAAGTTGAAAAAAAAAACATATTTATGAAAAAGTTTTTTGAAGAATACATTAATATCATATGATGAAAAATATGTTCTATACTAACTTTTAAAGACACAGAGGTCATTTGAAATCTTTTCATCTCATCATGTCTGGATTTCAGCCTTTTTACCTTCCTGAAACAAAAATCTATTAACAGACTTCAGAATGTTCTGAAGTCAGCTGCCAGGCTTTGAACCACAACTAGGAAACACCATCGTATCACTCAGTTTTAGCATCATTACTCTGGATCCCAGTATGTTTTGGAATAGATTTTAAGATTTTACTGAAGACTTTTACACACCAGGACATACTGTGAGATCATCAGGCAGAAGGTTTTGGTCTGCTCCACAGGCCTGGCTGAAAACTAAATGGGACATGGCCTTTTCAGTCAGGGCCTCGAGGCTCTGGAAAGATCTGCCCAAATAAATCAGGTCATCCAAGTCTGCGATTATAATCCCTTCTTAAAGTATACTTTTATCAGAGAGCCTTTCCTAATTTGATCTGAGTTTTAGCTGGTTTGAACTGTTGCTAACAGCAACCTATTTTAAATCAATAGTCAGTCAGAGCATTTCCATAGAGAGTCACTTTGCATCAGCAGCACCATGCTCCAGTGCTCTGGGAGAGTTTATAGTCCTGAGAGTTGAAGACTGGATGACTGACAGCTGTCCTTCATGACAACAGAAGACACAGAAATCCTCCTCATCAAAAACATGACTTTGACCTCCGTCCTCATCTGGACTCTCCTCTGCTGCTGCTTCACAGGTAAAGTCCAGAGAATCAAACTCCTCTCCTCTATCAACATCTGTCCCTCTGAAATGAAGCCCACAAAACCATGACACTGCTTTATGTTTTTGTCTCTGTGTCCTCAGAGTCCAGAGGACAGGTCACAGTGACTCAGCCTGGAGCAGTGAGCTCTGCTGTGGGACGCTCCGTCTCCATCACATGTAGGACCAGTCCAGAGGATGATGGTGATTGTGGCTCCTCGTTCGACGAGCCTTGTCTATTCTGGTACCAACAGAGAGATGGAGAAACTCCTAAACTGCTTATTTACTATGGTAGCACTCGAGAATCAGGGGTTCCAGATCGTTTTTCAGGCAGTGGATCAAACTCTGACTTCACTCTGACCATCAGTGGAGTCCAGACTGAAGATGCAGCAGTTTACTACTGTCAGAGTTATCATAGCATCAACAGTCAGCTTGTGTTCACACAGTGAAAAACAGTCGTACAAAAACCTCCCTCAGTCAGACTGAACAGAAACTGAACTGACTGCTGCAGCTGGAAGCTCCTGCAGAGACTGATACACTTCACTGAAGACACACACAGACACACACACACACACACACACACACACACACACACACACACACACGTTAAAAGCACAAACATATCTATATTTCAAACATTTTATTGAGAGTGAAGTCCAGTATGCACAATTCATTCATAGATTTACAGACATAGGGATTACTGATGTATGAATATACTGAACTAATCAATAAGAAATATACATTACTCATACACACACCAACCTCTTTACAAAATTAACAGAAAGCAACACAGTAGAAAAATAAAAAAAGAAAAGTAAGAAAAAAAAATAAACAAAGGATAAAAAATCCCAAACCCACTCACACCCTGCTGCATCACTCAAAGGATCTACTTTATAGCAGAAACAAAGACTTCTTATAAGCAGAGTTGAACTCTTCTTGTTGACCTCTCAAGATGAATGACAGGTTGGCATCAAATAAATTCACCTGATCATCCTGATATATCTGATCTTTTCCACCTCAAGGGTGTTGATGAGGTCATTAAACCACATTTTGACATCTGGAATGTCTTTAACCTTCCACAGCTTCAACAAACATTTCTTGGCAGACATAAGGCAATACTTAATAAATTGTCTATGATCCAGTGTGAAGTTGTTTAATCTCACATTAAGGACACATTAAATGACAGAGTACAAGAATGGCATCATTAAATGACACTTATCACACAGAGAGGAAACAGAGGAGAACCATTTATTAATCTTACATCTGGAAATGTATCATCTATGTACTATTTGAAGTTGTATTAGTGTCTGACATTGATAGAACATTAATTAATCTGTATTAAACTACGGTTCCATTGTTTCTCTGTAATCTGGATATTTCAGTCTTGTTCTCTCTGATGTGAGATGTGTCCACCTTTTCATCCTGCAGAAGTGTATCAAGTGTAAAGTGTTATTTCATTACCCTGGTATTTTGATTTGAGAAGTGTGGAAGGTGATTAGAGGACAGTCCCTGGGTTCTATGGGGAACAGTCTTCTCTTTCTAATAGCAGCCCTTCATGAGAGGCAGTAGGAGAGTGGAAGTAATACATCCATACACAGACATTTACAGGCCAGTACTAACGAGTAACGTTGGGTAGAGCTAAGCCTCCCTCTGTTTTGGATTTGCATGAATGAATCTTTTGTCTTCTGGGACGTTTGATATTCCAAAGAAACTGGGTGTTGATGGAATCTAGTTTAGAAAAAAGGCCTTTCTTAAATTAATTAGGACATTTTGAAAGAGATAAAGCAATTGGGGTACATGAACCATTTTAATTGTATTCACTCTGCCAATAAGTGAAAGAAGCAGAGTCCTCCAATATTTGACACACAACTGTAATCAAGAACTGAAAGGAGAAAAATTTTCTTTAAATAAATCCTGGAATTTTCTGGTATTTGTTAGGAGTCACTTTAAAGAGTAAGGGCTTTGATATATCATGGTTGTGCAATCTAACAGGCATACAGAGGACTGACAGTCTCAGTACATGGGACACACATCCCACCAACTGGGCTACTGGATCGTCTTACACTCCATCCAGACGTAAGGTGTCTTTGGTATTGTGCTGTGTGATGAAATTTTATAGTTGTGTTTTATTGTGAACAGTTCAAGGAAACTCTGTGCAACTGTCATGATATCTGCTGATATTTTTTATTGAATATAATTAATTGAAATTTAAGAGAAAGGATGACTTTAACATAAACCTGAGCAACAATTAATATTCAATACAAAACTGAACACCAACAAATACTATAGCCTGATAGTAAAGAATTTTTGAAAGTTATATATTGTCATATTACCATACCAAAACATATATCTACAAACCACTTTTAAAATTATGGTACTTAAAATCTGCATGGCTACAAAATCAATTAAATGTCCAGGAATGTTGAGAAACACAACCATGACAAGTGTGAACAACAGAGGACCCCGGATGGAGCCTTGAGGGACGCCATCATTTATATTGATAGAATCTGATGAATGTTGATCAATGAACATCATGTCTGTCTGACTGATAAGGACTGAACCAGTTTAACAGTGTGACACAGAGGACAGCATGTCTCTGCAGTCTGTGTACATGAGGATGATTGAAATGTTGAGTTGTCCCAGCAGTGAGGAGGAAACATCATGATATGTTGAGGACAGCTACAGTTGACTGACTCTGTGTGTTTGCATATGTGTCCTGCCTCTCTGCTCCCAGACGTTAAGAGGACAGTGTTGATCAGTGTCTGTCCAGGCCTTTCAGAGACACTGACACGCCGGCAGCACAATGATGATGTCACTGATTCTACTGCTGGCCACCCTGGGGCTCCTTGTTCAGGGTGAGACTCTCTTGTGAAAACTTTGCTTCAGGATGTAACCAGGTTCACCACAATGATGTTCTGCTGTGATGGAGAAACACTGAAACAAGCAGCATTGACCTTCTTCCATCTGTTCTCCATGTTAAAGAAATGATTCTCTTCTGTTTGGATGTTGATCATCTTTCTCCAAACTGGATTTGTCTCAATAATTCTTCTCCTCTTTTTCATGTTTTCCAGGTTCATCAGGACAAATCAGCGTGACTCAGTCTCCTGGATCTCAGTCTGTTGTTCCAGGACAGACTGTCTCTATCACATGTAAAACCAGTTCAGGTGTTCGCAACAACCTCCACTGGTACCTTCAGAAACCTGGAGAAGTTCCTAAACTCCTGATTTATGATGCGACAACCCGTCAGTCTGGAGTTCCTGATCGTTTTAGTGGAAGTGGATCTGGGTCCGACTACACTTTGACCATCAGAGGAGTTCAGGCTGAAGATTCAGGAGTTTACTACTGTCAGCAGGGTTACAGCTCGTTCACACAGTGATACAACGTCGTACAAAAACCTCCCTCAGCTGGAGAGGAACTGATCTGACTCAACAGCTGCACTGACACTAAAACAACAGAGGTTTGACTTAGAAAAACATCTAACAATAAATCACAGTGTGCATTTTAACACTAAATATTCAGTTTTTAAATTATTTCATTAAAACAGGGTCTGAAACAGCTGCACATTAAAGGAAACTTCTGTCAAAGTTTGATTTAAATTCTTTCATGAGTTTAATCCACAGAGTATGATAACTGTAAAAACTGTAAATATTATTTATTCAAATTGATTCATTTGTGTTTGTGTTTATTTTGTTTCAAAGTGACAAACACATTAATTAACATGAATATTTAAATCCATAATGTTAATGTGGCAGATTTAGTCATTAAAGGTCATTTTTATCTGCAGTCCCTGACAGGTTTATGGCAGATAAAAACCATGAAAAGATGACAAATTTATGAAAAGTTTTGATCAAAGCTGTAACTGTCCTAAATTCTGTCCTTTTGTCATTTCTTTCATTTCTCTTTGTGCTTCTTCAACAGAAACAGTCTGTAAATATTTCCAGGGTTTGAACTGCAGATCACACTATTATTCACCCTTATGCTGATGATATTCTGCTTTTTATACCAGATGAAGAAAATATTTTTTAGACTTTTGTAGTTTTACTGAAAGGATCATTCATGTTCTTTGACTGCACTGTATGGAATTACAATATTACAGTCCTAAACATTAAGACACTTTAGTAAAAAGAGATGATTGGATGATTTATTGTTGAAATCTTCCTGACATGGGTTTTGTTCTAAACGTTTATGATTTCAGACAAATCTATAATGACTATAGCAGGAACAGTTTAACACTGCTGAAGACATTCATATTGATTGTGACAAGAAATTCTGCAATTCTCCTACAACTGTCACTGGTTTATACTGATCAAACAATAATGAGGAGTTTTATCTGAGAATATATACAATATATGATAATATATTACATATTCTTGAGAAAAGAAAACATTTCTCTCGTCTCATTTTCTCTCTGGATTTAATACAGTCACTGACAGCATTAAGAGAAAATGTATTGAGACACTTTGATAATAATAAAGATGAAAACAAGTGATTTGATGAACACGTCTTTATTCTGTTGAAACAGTGAAATAATATTGAAACAGTGCAACAAGCTAGTAAATATTGCTACTGAAAGATGTCAAATGAAAGAGAGAGATAGTTACAGAGTGCAGAGTGAGAGCAGTAGCAGAGTAAAACCAGCAGCAGAGTCCCAGTGAGTCAGGTCAGGACTGGGAACACTGGTCTCTCCTCAGTGTCTCTGAGAGTGGAGTCTGGGAGCCCTGGGTGGCCTCACAGGTCACAGAGCCCACCTTCCTCCACTGGTCTGCAGGGAGCCTCAGGGTGCTGCTCCAGCTGTAGCGGCCGTCCTTCTCCAGCACCCCGGGGCTCCTGCTCTCCTCCCAGCTGCTGCTGCTGCTGCTGCTGCTGCCGTCCACCTTCCAGGACAGACTCCAGTCTGAGGGGAAGCCCTTGTTGGCCAGACACATGAGCGTGGCCTTCCCCTGCTGCAGCTCCTCACTGGAGGGGGGCAGCACCGTCAGGGTGGGACGAGCATCACCTAGGAGACACCAATCAGATCAGAGGACGGTTCATTTTGTCCTTTAAGGACTTTCTGTCAGGTGTTTTTTCTGCTCCACCAGTCACTCACTCACACATTGTTTCACTTCCCTTTAAGAAACCTCTCATGCATATCAGCACAGAGAGAATCATCGTACAGAATGACATGAAATATATCAAACTACACTCACAATAAAATATCTAAACCTTTCTCAGCAAAATCACCAAAACCTCAAATATACATTTATATCAACTATTTATTGGAAACATGAACAAATACAGAAAATCAACTGACTACAATCAAATGTTCTTTATGTGGATTTCAATGATCATCACCAAACTCTTTAGAATATTTTCAAAACCTGAAACAATGAAGAGATTTTGCACATTTTAAAATACTCATTTTTATCTTCACTCTTCCAGCTTTCTTTCAATCATTTCATGTGAATTCATTCAGTTATTACTGAGGTAGAAAATGAAAAACTAATCTTGTCATCAACATCTTTACAGTAAGATTGAACTTTGATCTTTTCTACACTTCAAGCTCTTTAAATTTCAGTCTGACAGGAATGTTTAAAAAATGTTTAGTAAAGCTGCTCTGAGTTAGTCTCCATGATAAAGGAGGACAAATACAAATATCAATCAAAAATACATTTCAAAAATGTTTCTTATGTTTCTCTCTCATCAACAATCAAAAACAGAATCTAAAACATTATTTACAATATTTGACTCAGTGATTGTTCAGAAACTTACTTCCAACATCCAGTCTGGTTCCTCCACCAAAAGTCCACCACAGTGATACAAACTCATTGAGTCGCCGTACAAAAACCTCTGACTGTAGAGAGACACGGCTCTCTGACTTTGACACAAACAAACTCAACAAAATGAGTCTCTGTTTGTCACATTTTATCAGCTGATGTGAAAAATGACAATAGACACCAACTCCCAGAAAGTTTAGTTTTTATTTTAAAAACATCAGTTTTACAACAAAATATCTGTTAATCTGTCAGCAAAAAATTTTGAAAAGAAAAGACACATTTGGAAACAAAACATATCTTTAAAAATGAAACCAAGATCACATAAAATCACTATCTGAAAATTCCTAATCAATATTCCAATAATCATATTGATCGATTGATAACCAGCATGATGAGAGTAATCCAAGTCCCTGTTGGAGTCAGTCAGAGCATTTCCATAGAGAGTCACTTTGCATCAGCAGCACCATGCTCCAGTGCTCTGGGAGAGTTTATAGTCCTGAGAGTTGAACACTGGATGACTGACAGCTGTCCTTCATGACAACAGAAGACACAGAAATCCTCCTCATCAAAAACATGACTTTGACCTCCGTCCTCATCTGGACTCTCCTCTGCTTCACTCAGGGTGAGGAAAATCATTTTTCTGTCATGTGAAAATCATTTGGAGTGCAGCTGAGTTTCACCTCACCATCTCATGTCCAGTGTTTCTTCTGTCTCCTCAGGGTCTGTTGGACAAAATGTTGTCTTGACTCAGTCAGCAGCCAAATCAGTCCAGATCAGTCAAACTGTTTCTATTGACTGCAAGGCGAATCAAAGAGTTACTCACTACTCTGGCTCACAGTATTATCTGGCCTGGTACCAACAGAAAACAGGAGAAACTCCTAAACTTCTGATCTACCTAACATCAGACAGACAATCTGGAATCTCGTCCAGATTCAGTGGAAGTGGAGCAGGGAATGGAGTCGACTTCACTCTGACCATCAGTGGAGTCCAGACTGAAGATGCAGCAGTTTACTACTGTCAGAGTCTCCATAGCATCAACAGTCAGCTTGTGTTCACACAGTGAAAAACAGTCATACAAAAACCTCCCTCAGTCAGACTGAACAGAAACTGAACTGACTGCTGCAGCTGGAAGCTCCTGCAGAGACTGATACACTTCACTGAAGACACACACAGACATGCACATGTTTTAAAATTATATTCACAAAATACAGAAACACAACAACAAAACCAAGTGCTGAATCAAACTTCTTCATAATTTCTTACCATTTTTAGAAAATCAGATTTTCTGGCTAACAACAGAAACAGCAGAGCTGCAAACTGTAGAAACAGAAAGTTAGTTTGTCAATACTATGAACATTTATTGTCCAGACTCTCACCACACATCTTTTAATATTACCCAAACTGAATCATGTAAACACAAGAGTATATGTCAAAGTGTGAGACAGACTTTAATCTGTAGCAGCTGGCAGCTGAAGAAGACATGACTATAGTCAAGAACTGGACACAAAGCAGCTAACATGTTTCTTTTTTGTTGAAAATTTAAATAACTAGTTAGTCAGGAACAGAGCTCCCTGTCTCTCACTCTCATTGAAAAAAGTCCCAGTAGCATCACATAAACAAGCTGGAATTTAAAGGGTTAAAGTTCTGAAAATGAAGATGAAAATGTTTTTTATGATCGACACATGAGTTGAAAAAAAAAACATATTTATGAAAAAGTTTTTTGAAGAATACATTAATATCATATGATGAAAAATATGTTCTATACTAACTTTTAAAGACACAGAGGTCATTTGAAATGTTTTCATCTCATCATGTCTGGATTTCAGCCTTTTTACCTTCCTGAAACAAAAATCTATTAACAGACTTCAGAATGTTCTGAAGTCAGCTGCCAGGCTTTGAACCACAACTAGGAAACACCATCGTATCACTCAGTTTTAGCATCATTACTCTGGATCCCAGTATGTTTTGGAATAGATTTTAAGATTTTACTGAAGACTTTTACACACCAGGACATACTGTGAGATCATCACGCAGAAGGTTTTGGTCTGCTCCACAGGCCTGGCTGAAAACTAAATGGGACATGGCCTTTTCAGTCAGGGCCTCGAGGCTCTGGAAAGATCTGCCCAAATAAATCAGGTCATCCAAGTCTGTCATTAAAATCCCTTCTTAAAGTATACTCTTATCAGAGAGCCTTTCCTGATTTGATCTGAGTTTTAGCTGGTTTGAACTGTTGCTAACAGCAACCTATTTTAAATCAATAGTCAGTCAGAGCATTTCCATAGAGAGTCACTTTGCATCAGCAGCACCATGCTCCAGTGCTCTGGGAGAGTTTATAGTCCTGAGAGTTGAACACTGGATGACTGACAGCTGTCCTTCATGACAACAGAAGACACAGAAATCCTCCTCATCAAAAACATGACTTTGACCTCCGTCCTCATCTGGACTCTCCTCTGCTGCTGCTTCACAGGTAAAGTCCAGAGAATCAAACTCCTCTCCTCTATCAACATCCGTCCCTCTGAAATGAAGCCCACAAAACCATGACGCTGCTTTATGTTTTTGTCTCTGTGTCCTCAGAGTCCAGAGGACAGGTCACAGTGACTCAGCCTGGAGCAGTGAGCTCTGCTGTGGGACGCTCCGTCTCCATCACATGTGGAAGCAGTTATGATCTTTGGGACTGTAGCAGCGCTAAGTGTTTATACTGGTACCAACAGAAAGATGGAGAAACTCCTAAACTGCTGATTCGCTACACAAATGAGCGAGTGTCAGGGGTTCCAGATCGTTTTTCAGGCAGTGGATCAAACAAAGACTTCACTCTGAGCATCAGTGGAGTCCAGACTGAAGATGCAGCAGTTTACTACTGTCAGAGTTATCATAGCATCAACAGTCAGCTTGTGTTCACACAGTGAAAAACAGTCGTACAAAAACCTCCCTCAGTCAGACTGAACAGAAACTGAACTGACTGCTGCAGCTGGAAGCTACTGCAGAGACTGATACACTTCACTGAACACACACACACACACACACACACACACACACACACACACACACACACACACACACACACACACACACGTTAAAAGCACAAACATATCTATATTTCAAACATTTTATTGAGAGTGAAGTCCAGTATGCACAATTCATTCATAGATTTACAGACATAGGGATTACTGATGTATGAATATACTGAACTAATCAATAAGAAATATACATAACTCATACACACACCAACCTCTTTACAAAATTAACAGTAAGCAACACAGTGGAAAAATAAAAAAAAGTAAGAAAAAAAAAATAAACAAAGGATAAAAAATCCCAAACCCACTCACACCCTGCTGCATCACTCAAAGGATCTACTTTATAGCAGAAACAAAGACTTCTTATAAGCAGAGTTGAACTCTTCTTGTTGACCTCTCAAGATGAATGACAGGTTGGCATCAAATAAATTCACCTGATCATCCTGATATATCTGATCTTTTCCACCTCAAGGGTGTTGATGAGGTCATTAAACCACATTTTGACATCTGGAATGTCTTTAACCTTCCACAGCTTCAACAAACATTTCTTGGCAGACATAAGGCAATAGTTAATAAATTGTCTATGATCCAGTGTGAAGTTGTTTAATCTCACATTAAGGACACATTAAATGACAGAGTACAAGAATGGCATCATTAAATGACACTTATCACACAGAGAGGAAACAGAGGGGAACCATTTATTAATCTTAGATCTGGAAATGTATCATCTATGTACTATTTGAAGTTGTATTAGTGTCTGACATTGATAGAACATTAATTAATCTGTATTAAACTACGGTTCCATTGTTTCTCTGTAATCTGGATATTTCAGTCTTGTTCTCTCTGATGTGAGATGTGTCCACCTTTTCATCCTGCAGAAGTGTATCAAGTGTAAAGTGTTATTTCATTACCCTGGTATTTTGATTTGAGAAGTGTGGAAGGTGATTAGAGGACAGTCCCTGGGTTCTATGGGGAACAGTCTTCTCGTTCTAATAGCAGCCCTTCATGAGAGGCAGTAGGAGAGTGGAAGTAATACATCCATACACAGACATTTACAGGCCAGTACTAACGAGTAACGTTGGGTAGAGCTAAGCCTCCCTCTGTTTTGGATTTGCATGAATGAATCTTTTGTCTTCTGGGACGTTTGATATTCCAAAGAAACTGGATGATGATGGAATCTAGTTTAGAAAAAAGGCCTTTGTCAAATTAATTAGGACATTTTGAAAGAGATAAAGCAATTGGGGTACATGAACCATTTTAATTGTATTCACTCTGCCAATAAGTGAAAGAAGCAGAGTCCTCCAATATTTGACACACAACTGTAATCAAGAACTGAAAGGAGAGAAATTTTCTTTAAATAAATCCTGGAATTTTCTGGTATTTGTTAGGAGTCACTTTAAAGAGTAAGGGCTTTGATATATCATGGTTGTGCAATCTAACAGGCATACAGAGGACTGACAGTCTCAGTACATGGGACACACGTCCCACCAACTGGGCTACTAGACCGTCTTACACTCCATCCAGACGTAAGGTGTCTTTGGTATTGTGCTGTGTGATGAAATTTTATAGTTGTGTTTTATTGTGAACAGTTCAAGGAAACTCTGTGCAACTGTCATGATATCTGCTGATATTTTTTATTGAATATAATTAATTGAAATTTAAGAGAAAGAATGACTTTAACATAAACTTGAGCAACAATTACTATTCAATACAAAACTGAACACCAAAAAATACTATAGCCTGATAGTAAAGAATTTTTGAAAGTTATATATTGTCATATTACCATACCAAAACATATATCTACAAACCACTTTTAAAATTATGGTACTTAAAATCTGCATGGCTACAAAATCAATTAAATGTCCAGGAATGTTGAGAAACACAACCATGACAAGTGTGAACAACAGAGGACCCAGGATGGAGCCTTGAGGGACGCCATCATTTATATTGATAGTATCTGATGAATGTTGATCAATGAACATCATGTCTGTCTGACTGATAAGGACTGAACCAGTTTAACAGTGTGACACAGAGGACAGCATGTCTCTGCAGTCTGTGTACATGAGGATGATTGAAATGTTGAGTTGTCCCAGCAGTGAGGAGGAAACATCATGATATGTTGAGGACAGCTACAGTTGACTGACTCTGTGTGTTTGCATATGTGTCCTGCCTCTCTGCTCCCAGACGTTAAGAGGACAGTGTTGATCAGTGTCTGTCCAGGCCTTTCAGAGACACTGACACGCCGGCAGCACAATGATGATGTCACTGATTCTACTGCTGGCCACCCTGGGGCTCCTTGTTCAGGGTGAGACTCTCTTGTGAAAACTTTGCTTCAGGATGTAACCAGGTTCACCACAATGATGTTCTGCTGTGATGGAGAAACACTGAAACAAGCAGCATTGACCTTCTTCCATCTGTTCTCCATGTTAAAGAAATGATTCTCTTCTGTTTGGATGTTGATCATCTTTCTCCAAACTGGATTTGTCTCAATAATTCTTCTCCTCTTTTTCATGTTTTCCAGGTTCATCAGGACAAATCATCCTGACTCAGTCTCCTGGATCTCAGTCTGTTGTTCCAGGACAGACTGTCTCTATCAGATGTAAATCCAGTTCAGGTGTTAGCAACTTGCTCGCCTGGTACCTTCAGAAACCTGGAGAAGTTCCTAAACTCCTGGTTTATTTAGCTACATACCGTCAATCTGGAGTTTCTGACCGTTTTAGTGGAAGTCGATCTGGGAATGACTTCACTTTGACCATCAGAGGAGTTCAGGCTGAAGATTCAGGAGTTTACTACTGTCAGCAGGGTTACAGCTCGTTCACACAGTGATACAACGTCGTACAAAAACCTCCCTCAGCTGGAGAGGAACTGATCTGACTCAACAGCTGCACTGACACTAAAACAACAGAGGTTTGACTTAGAAAAACATCTAACAATAAATCACAGTGTGCATTTTAACACTAAATATTCAGTTTTAAAAAGTTATACTTTAAATTATTTCATTAAAACAGGGTCTGAAACAGCTGCACATTAAAGGAAACTTCTGTCAAAGTTTGATTTCAATTCTTTCATGAGTTTAATCCACAGAGTATGATAACTGTAAAAACTGTAAATATTATTTATTCAAATTGATTCATTTGTGTTTGTGTTTATTTTGTTTAAAGGGACAAACACATTAATTAACATGAATACTTAAATCCATAATGTTAATGTGGCAGATTTAGTCATAAAAGGTCATTTTTATCTGCAGTCCCTGACAGGTTTATGGCAGATAAAAACCATGAAAAGATGACAAATATATGAAAAGTTTTGATCAAAGCTGTAACTGTCCTAAATTCTGTCCTTTTGTCATTTCTTTCATTTCTCTTTGTGCTTCTTCAACAGAAACAGTCTGTAAATATTTCCAGGGTTTGAACTGCAGATCACACTATTATTCACCCTTATACTGATGATATTCTGCTTTTTATACCAGATGAAGAAAATATTTTCTAGACTTTCGTAGTTTTACTGAAAGGATCATTCATGTTCTTTGACTGCACTGTATGGAATTACAATATTACAGTCCTAAACATTAAGACACTTTAGTAAAAAGAGATGATTGGATGATTTCTTGTTGAAATCTTCCTGACATGGGTTTTGTTCTAAACGTTTATGATTTCAGACAAATCTATAATGACTATAGCAGGAACAGTTTAACACTGCTGAAGACATTCATATTGATTGTGACAAGAAATTCTGCAATTCTCCTACAACTGTCACTGGTTTATACTGATCAAACAATAATGAGGAGTTTTATCTGAGAATATATACAATATATGATAATATATTACATATTCTTGAGAAATGAAAACATTTCTCTCATCTCATTTTCTCTCTGGATTTAATACAGTCACTGACAGCATTAAGAGAAAATGTATTGAGACACTTTGATGATAATAAAGATGAAAACAAGTGATTTGATGAACACGTCTTTATTCTGTTGAAACAGTGAAATAATATTGAAACAGTGCAACAAGCTAGTAAATATTGCTACTGAAAGATGTCAAATGAAAGAGAGAGATAGTTACAGAGTGCAGAGTGAGAGCAGTAGCAGAGTAAAACCAGCAGCAGAGTCCCAGTGAGTCAGGTCAGGACTGGGAACACTGGTCTCTCCTCAGTGTCTCTGAGAGTGGAGTCTGGGAGCCCTGGGTGGCCTCACAGGTCACAGAGCCCACCTTCCTCCACTGGTCTGCAGGGAGCCTCAGGGTGCTGCTCCAGCTGTAGCGGCCGTCCTTCTCCAGCACCCCGGGGCTCCTGCTCTCCTCCCAGCTGCTGCTGCTGCTGCTGCTGCTGCCGTCCACCTTCCAGGACAGACTCCAGTCTGAGGGGAAGCCCTTGTTGGCCAGACACATGAGCGTGGCCTTCCCCTGCTGCAGCTCCTCACTGGAGGGGGGCAGCACCGTCAGGGTGGGACGAGCATCACCTAGGAGACACCAATCAGATCAGAGGACGGTTCATTTTGTCCTTTAAGGACTTTCTGTCAGGTGTTTTTTCTGCTCCACCAGTCACTCACTCACACATTGTTTCACTTCCCTTTAAGAAACCTCTCATGCATATCAGCACAGAGAGAATCATCGTACAGAATGACATGAAATATATCAAACTACACTCACAATAAAATATCTAAACCTTTCTCAGCAAAATCACCAAAACCTCAAATATACATTTATATCAACTATTTATTGGAAACATGAACAAATACAGAAAATCAACTGACTACAATCAAATGTTCTTTATGTGGATTTCAATGATCATCACCAAACTCTTTAGAATATTTTCAAAACCTGAAACAATGAAGAGATTTTGCACATTTTAAAATACTCATTTTTATCTTCACTCTTCCAGCTTTCTTTCAATCATTTCATGTGAATTCATTCAGTTATTACTGAGGTAGAAAATGAAAAACTAATCTTGTCATCAACATCTTTACAGTAAGATTGAACTTTGATCTTTTCTACACTTCAAGCTCTTTAAATTTCAGTCTGACAGGAATGTTTAAAAAATGTTTAGTAAAGCTGCTCTGAGTTAGTCTCCATGATAAAGGAGGACAAATACAAATATCAATCAAAAATACATTTCAAAAATGTTTCTTATGTTTCTCTCTCATCAACAATCAAAAACAGAATCTAAAACATTATTTACAATATTTGACTCAGTGATTGTTCAGAAACTTACTTCCAACATCCAGTCTGGTTCCTCCACCAAAAGTCCACCACAGTGATACAAACTCATTGAGTCGCCGTACAAAAACCTCTGACTGTAGAGAGACACGGCTCTCTGACTTTGACACAAACAAACTCAACAAAATGAGTCTCTGTTTGTCACATTTTATCAGCTGATGTGAAAAATGACAATAGACACCAACTCCCAGAAAGTTTAGTTTTTATTTTAAAAACATCAGTTTTACAACAAAATATCTGTTAATCTGTCAGCAAAAAATTTTGAAAAGAAAAGACACATTTGGAAACAAAACATATCTTTAAAAATGAAACCAAGATCACATAAAATCACTATCTGAAAATTCCTAATCAATATTCCAATAATCATATTGATCGATTGATAACCAGCATGATGAGAGTAATCCAAGTCCCTGTTGGAGTCAGTCAGAGCATTTCCATAGAGAGTCACTTTGCATCAGCAGCACCATGCTCCAGTGCTCTGGGAGAGTTTATAGTCCTGAGAGTTGAACACTGGATGACTGACAGCTGTCCTTCATGACAACAGAAGACACAGAAATCCTCCTCATCAAAAACATGACTTTGACCTCCGTCCTCATCTGGACTCTCCTCTGCTTCACTCAGGGTGAGGAAAATCATTTTTCTGTCATGTGAAAATCATTTGGAGTGCAGCTGAGTTTCACCTCACCATCTCATGTCCAGTGTTTCTTCTGTCTCCTCAGGGTCTGTTGGACAAAATGTTGTCTTGACTCAGTCAGCAGCCAAATCAGTCCAGATCAGTCAAACTGTTTCTATTGACTGCAAGGCGAATCAAAGAGTTACTCACTACTCTGGCTCACAGTATTATCTGGCCTGGTACCAACAGAAAACAGGAGAAACTCCTAAACTTCTGATCTACCTAACATCAGACAGACAATCTGGAATCTCGTCCAGATTCAGTGGAAGTGGAGCAGGGAATGGAGTCGACTTCACTCTGACCATCAGTGGAGTCCAGACTGAAGATGCAGCAGTTTACTACTGTCAGAGTCTCCATAGCATCAACAGTCAGCTTGTGTTCACACAGTGAAAAACAGTCATACAAAAACCTCCCTCAGTCAGACTGAACAGAAACTGAACTGACTGCTGCAGCTGGAAGCTCCTGCAGAGACTGATACACTTCACTGAAGACACACACAGACATGCACATGTTTTAAAATTATATTCACAAAATACAGAAACACAACAACAAAACCAAGTGCTGAATCAAACTTCTTCATAATTTCTTACCATTTTTAGAAAATCAGATTTTCTGGCTAACAACAGAAACAGCAGAGCTGCAAACTGTAGAAACAGAAAGTTAGTTTGTCAATACTATGAACATTTATTGTCCAGACTCTCACCACACATCTTTTAATATTACCCAAACTGAATCATGTAAACACAAGAGTATATGTCAAAGTGTGAGACAGACTTTAATCTGTAGCAGCTGGCAGCTGAAGAAGACATGACTATAGTCAAGAACTGGACACAAAGCAGCTAACATGTTTCTTTTTTGTTGAAAATTTAAATAACTAGTTAGTCAGGAACAGAGCTCCCTGTCTCTCACTCTCATTGAAAAAAGTCCCAGTAGCATCACATAAACAAGCTGGAATTTAAAGGGTTAAAGTTCTGAAAATGAAGATGAAAATGTTTTTTATGATCGACACATGAGTTGAAAAAAAAAACATATTTATGAAAAAGTTTTTTGAAGAATACATTAATATCATATGATGAAAAATATGTTCTATACTAACTTTTAAAGACACAGAGGTCATTTGAAATGTTTTCATCTCATCATGTCTGGATTTCAGCCTTTTTACCTTCCTGAAACAAAAATCTATTAACAGACTTCAGAATGTTCTGAAGTCAGCTGCCAGGCTTTGAACCACAACTAGGAAACACCATCGTATCACTCAGTTTTAGCATCATTACTCTGGATCCCAGTATGTTTTGGAATAGATTTTAAGATTTTACTGAAGACTTTTACACACCAGGACATACTGTGAGATCATCACGCAGAAGGTTTTGGTCTGCTCCACAGGCCTGGCTGAAAACTAAATGGGACATGGCCTTTTCAGTCAGGGCCTCGAGGCTCTGGAAAGATCTGCCCAAATAAATCAGGTCATCCAAGTCTGTCATTAAAATCCCTTCTTAAAGTATACTCTTATCAGAGAGCCTTTCCTGATTTGATCTGAGTTTTAGCTGGTTTGAACTGTTGCTAACAGCAACCTATTTTAAATCAATAGTCAGTCAGAGCATTTCCATAGAGAGTCACTTTGCATCAGCAGCACCATGCTCCAGTGCTCTGGGAGAGTTTATAGTCCTGAGAGTTGAACACTGGATGACTGACAGCTGTCCTTCATGACAACAGAAGACACAGAAATCCTCCTCATCAAAAACATGACTTTGACCTCCGTCCTCATCTGGACTCTCCTCTGCTGCTGCTTCACAGGTAAAGTCCAGAGAATCAAACTCCTCTCCTCTATCAACATCCGTCCCTCTGAAATGAAGCCCACAAAACCATGACGCTGCTTTATGTTTTTGTCTCTGTGTCCTCAGAGTCCAGAGGACAGGTCACAGTGACTCAGCCTGGAGCAGTGAGCTCTGCTGTGGGACGCTCCGTCTCCATCACATGTGGAAGCAGTTATGATCTTTGGGACTGTAGCAGCGCTAAGTGTTTATACTGGTACCAACAGAAAGATGGAGAAACTCCTAAACTGCTGATTCGCTACACAAATGAGCGAGTGTCAGGGGTTCCAGATCGTTTTTCAGGCAGTGGATCAAACAAAGACTTCACTCTGAGCATCAGTGGAGTCCAGACTGAAGATGCAGCAGTTTACTACTGTCAGAGTTATCATAGCATCAACAGTCAGCTTGTGTTCACACAGTGAAAAACAGTCGTACAAAAACCTCCCTCAGTCAGACTGAACAGAAACTGAACTGACTGCTGCAGCTGGAAGCTACTGCAGAGACTGATACACTTCACTGAACACACACACACACACACACACACACACACACACACACACACACACACACACACACACACACGTTAAAAGCACAAACATATCTATATTTCAAACATTTTATTGAGAGTGAAGTCCAGTATGCACAATTCATTCATAGATTTACAGACATAGGGATTACTGATGTATGAATATACTGAACTAATCAATAAGAAATATACATAACTCATACACACACCAACCTCTTTACAAAATTAACAGTAAGCAACACAGTGGAAAAATAAAAAAAAGTAAGAAAAAAAAAATAAACAAAGGATAAAAAATCCCAAACCCACTCACACCCTGCTGCATCACTCAAAGGATCTACTTTATAGCAGAAACAAAGACTTCTTATAAGCAGAGTTGAACTCTTCTTGTTGACCTCTCAAGATGAATGACAGGTTGGCATCAAATAAATTCACCTGATCATCCTGATATATCTGATCTTTTCCACCTCAAGGGTGTTGATGAGGTCATTAAACCACATTTTGACATCTGGAATGTCTTTAACCTTCCACAGCTTCAACAAACATTTCTTGGCAGACATAAGGCAATAGTTAATAAATTGTCTATGATCCAGTGTGAAGTTGTTTAATCTCACATTAAGGACACATTAAATGACAGAGTACAAGAATGGCATCATTAAATGACACTTATCACACAGAGAGGAAACAGAGGGGAACCATTTATTAATCTTAGATCTGGAAATGTATCATCTATGTACTATTTGAAGTTGTATTAGTGTCTGACATTGATAGAACATTAATTAATCTGTATTAAACTACGGTTCCATTGTTTCTCTGTAATCTGGATATTTCAGTCTTGTTCTCTCTGATGTGAGATGTGTCCACCTTTTCATCCTGCAGAAGTGTATCAAGTGTAAAGTGTTATTTCATTACCCTGGTATTTTGATTTGAGAAGTGTGGAAGGTGATTAGAGGACAGTCCCTGGGTTCTATGGGGAACAGTCTTCTCGTTCTAATAGCAGCCCTTCATGAGAGGCAGTAGGAGAGTGGAAGTAATACATCCATACACAGACATTTACAGGCCAGTACTAACGAGTAACGTTGGGTAGAGCTAAGCCTCCCTCTGTTTTGGATTTGCATGAATGAATCTTTTGTCTTCTGGGACGTTTGATATTCCAAAGAAACTGGATGATGATGGAATCTAGTTTAGAAAAAAGGCCTTTGTCAAATTAATTAGGACATTTTGAAAGAGATAAAGCAATTGGGGTACATGAACCATTTTAATTGTATTCACTCTGCCAATAAGTGAAAGAAGCAGAGTCCTCCAATATTTGACACACAACTGTAATCAAGAACTGAAAGGAGAGAAATTTTCTTTAAATAAATCCTGGAATTTTCTGGTATTTGTTAGGAGTCACTTTAAAGAGTAAGGGCTTTGATATATCATGGTTGTGCAATCTAACAGGCATACAGAGGACTGACAGTCTCAGTACATGGGACACACGTCCCACCAACTGGGCTACTAGACCGTCTTACACTCCATCCAGACGTAAGGTGTCTTTGGTATTGTGCTGTGTGATGAAATTTTATAGTTGTGTTTTATTGTGAACAGTTCAAGGAAACTCTGTGCAACTGTCATGATATCTGCTGATATTTTTTATTGAATATAATTAATTGAAATTTAAGAGAAAGAATGACTTTAACATAAACTTGAGCAACAATTACTATTCAATACAAAACTGAACACCAAAAAATACTATAGCCTGATAGTAAAGAATTTTTGAAAGTTATATATTGTCATATTACCATACCAAAACATATATCTACAAACCACTTTTAAAATTATGGTACTTAAAATCTGCATGGCTACAAAATCAATTAAATGTCCAGGAATGTTGAGAAACACAACCATGACAAGTGTGAACAACAGAGGACCCAGGATGGAGCCTTGAGGGACGCCATCATTTATATTGATAGTATCTGATGAATGTTGATCAATGAACATCATGTCTGTCTGACTGATAAGGACTGAACCAGTTTAACAGTGTGACACAGAGGACAGCATGTCTCTGCAGTCTGTGTACATGAGGATGATTGAAATGTTGAGTTGTCCCAGCAGTGAGGAGGAAACATCATGATATGTTGAGGACAGCTACAGTTGACTGACTCTGTGTGTTTGCATATGTGTCCTGCCTCTCTGCTCCCAGACGTTAAGAGGACAGTGTTGATCAGTGTCTGTCCAGGCCTTTCAGAGACACTGACACGCCGGCAGCACAATGATGATGTCACTGATTCTACTGCTGGCCACCCTGGGGCTCCTTGTTCAGGGTGAGACTCTCTTGTGAAAACTTTGCTTCAGGATGTAACCAGGTTCACCACAATGATGTTCTGCTGTGATGGAGAAACACTGAAACAAGCAGCATTGACCTTCTTCCATCTGTTCTCCATGTTAAAGAAATGATTCTCTTCTGTTTGGATGTTGATCATCTTTCTCCAAACTGGATTTGTCTCAATAATTCTTCTCCTCTTTTTCATGTTTTCCAGGTTCATCAGGACAAATCATCCTGACTCAGTCTCCTGGATCTCAGTCTGTTGTTCCAGGACAGACTGTCTCTATCAGATGTAAATCCAGTTCAGGTGTTAGCAACTTGCTCGCCTGGTACCTTCAGAAACCTGGAGAAGTTCCTAAACTCCTGGTTTATTTAGCTACATACCGTCAATCTGGAGTTTCTGACCGTTTTAGTGGAAGTCGATCTGGGAATGACTTCACTTTGACCATCAGAGGAGTTCAGGCTGAAGATTCAGGAGTTTACTACTGTCAGCAGGGTTACAGCTCGTTCACACAGTGATACAACGTCGTACAAAAACCTCCCTCAGCTGGAGAGGAACTGATCTGACTCAACAGCTGCACTGACACTAAAACAACAGAGGTTTGACTTAGAAAAACATCTAACAATAAATCACAGTGTGCATTTTAACACTAAATATTCAGTTTTAAAAAGTTATACTTTAAATTATTTCATTAAAACAGGGTCTGAAACAGCTGCACATTAAAGGAAACTTCTGTCAAAGTTTGATTTCAATTCTTTCATGAGTTTAATCCACAGAGTATGATAACTGTAAAAACTGTAAATATTATTTATTCAAATTGATTCATTTGTGTTTGTGTTTATTTTGTTTAAAGGGACAAACACATTAATTAACATGAATACTTAAATCCATAATGTTAATGTGGCAGATTTAGTCATAAAAGGTCATTTTTATCTGCAGTCCCTGACAGGTTTATGGCAGATAAAAACCATGAAAAGATGACAAATATATGAAAAGTTTTGATCAAAGCTGTAACTGTCCTAAATTCTGTCCTTTTGTCATTTCTTTCATTTCTCTTTGTGCTTCTTCAACAGAAACAGTCTGTAAATATTTCCAGGGTTTGAACTGCAGATCACACTATTATTCACCCTTATGCTGATGATATTCTGCTTTTTATACCAGATGAAGAAAATATTTTCTAGACTTTCGTAGTTTTACTGAAAGGATCATTCATGTTCTTTGACTGCACTGTATGGAATTACAATATTACAGTCCTAAACATTAAGACACTTTAGTAAAAAGAGATGATTGGATGATTTCTTGTTGAAATCTTCCTGACATGGGTTTTGTTCTAAACGTTTATGATTTCAGACAAATCTATAATGACTATAGCAGGAACAGTTTAACACTGCTGAAGACATTCATATTGATTGTGACAAGAAATTCTGCAATTCTCCTACAACTGTCACTGGTTTATACTGATCAAACAATAATGAGGAGTTTTATCTGAGAATATATACAATATATGATAATATATTACATATTCTTGAGAAATGAAAACATTTCTCTCATCTCATTTTCTCTCTGGATTTAATACAGTCACTGACAGCATTAAGAGAAAATGTATTGAGACACTTTGATGATAATAAAGATGAAAACAAGTGATTTGATGAACACGTCTTTATTCTGTTGAAACAGTGAAATAATATTGAAACAGTGCAACAAGCTAGTAAATATTGCTACTGAAAGATGTCAAATGAAAGAGAGAGATAGTTACAGAGTGCAGAGTGAGAGCAGTAGCAGAGTAAAACCAGCAGCAGAGTCCCAGTGAGTCAGGTCAGGACTGGGAACACTGGTCTCTCCTCAGTGTCTCTGAGAGTGGAGTCTGGGAGCCCTGGGTGGCCTCACAGGTCACAGAGCCCACCTTCCTCCACTGGTCTGCAGGGAGCCTCAGGGTGCTGCTCCAGCTGTAGCGGCCGTCCTTCTCCAGCACCCCGGGGCTCCTGCTCTCCTCCCAGCTGCTGCTGCTGCTGCTGCTGCTGCCGTCCACCTTCCAGGACAGACTCCAGTCTGAGGGGAAGCCCTTGTTGGCCAGACACATGAGCGTGGCCTTCCCCTGCTGCAGCTCCTCACTGGAGGGGGGCAGCACCGTCAGGGTGGGGACGACTCGACCCACTGGAGGAGGAGACACAGAGACGATAGAAAGACAAAATCAACTCCACCCTGTTGGCTGCAGCAGAGGAGGCTGCTGCTTCTGTTGGTCTTCCTCAGATTGGATGAAACTGGTCTTCAGCGTTTCACTTCCTTCTCTGAGCTCAGTAACCATGGCAACAGATAGGCATCACTGATCACCCATGGCAACAGACAGGTTTCAGTACTAAAGATAAAACATTCAAACTGCCTCACTTTTACTCCAATGTATATTTATTTAATCTTGAAATGTCCTAAGTTTCATTAGTTGAAAATATGAGATCATAAGATGAAGAATTTCAGGCTTTTATTGTTTGAACTCTCTTCAGTTTTTCTTGTCTCAAGTTCAAACCTCATAACTGATGACATGAGTTTTTTTCTCCTCATGAAAGCAGGAATCATCACTGAACAGTTAAACTTCATCACTGAAACATTCAAATGAATTCTTTTAACTACTGAAATACTTTTTAAACTCATCAAATTCTAATAAAACATGTTGAATGACTTTAAGATCGTTAGTCGGAAAGAAAGATCCAGTAACACTCATGCACATTAAACACTGAGTCCAAAATATCAGTAGAGTTCATGAGAAAGAACATAAAAACTTCTACTTTTAACTCTATTTTCTTTAGACAGATGATGCAGGGGAGTTTTCTCAGAGGAATGAATTGATAAGAAATCAGAAAATTAAAGTGAAATCTTTAGTGCTACAAAATGATTGATTGGAGTGGATTTAAGTCTGTTTAAAGACACTTTGAAGCCTTAAAGAATTACTGCAAATGCATCAAATTTAAAGTATCAGACAAAATATTGTAGTCAGGTCTACAGCTATGAAATTCAAACAGATTATATATAAAATTGCTTTATGAAAGGAGTCAAAAGTACTTACAGTCAACATCCAGTCTGGTTCCTCCACCGAACGTGTACCACAGTGATACAAACTGGTTGAGTCGCCGTACAAAAACCTCTGACTGTAGAGAGACACGGCTCTCTGACTTTGACAACAACAAACTCAACAAACACATTCACACTTTACACACACATCTTATAACTGCTTATAATATTCAAAAATATGAATGTTTATTGGAGGTTTTCTTTGTGAAATGTCATTTACAAGCTACAAACATTAATTTCCCATTCAGTAAAACAAACTGAAATAAGATACTTCTGAAGAAGAACTCTCAATAACTCTGGTCAAATGCAAATAATTATCATAAACACATGTTTATTGTAGATTTTGATTCATGAAAAATAAAAACTTTGTTTAAATTTGTCCATCGGTGATGTTGATTAATGTCGCAGTAAATTTGAGAGAATTCACAAAATATTCTGGAAGAAAATTTGTTCATCAAACTCAAATCAAAGTCACAGACAAATGAGAACTGACACATTCCTAATCAATACTCTGATAAAGTGATTGATCAATTGATAACCAGCATGATGAGAGTAATCCAAGTCCCTGTTGGAGTCAGTCAGAGCATTTCCATAGAGAGTCACTTTGCATCAGCAGCACCATGCTCCAGTGCTCTGGGAGAGTTTATAGTCCTGAGAGTTGAACACTGGATGACTGACAGCTGTCCTTCATGACAACAGAAGACACAGAAATCCTCCTCATCAAAAACATGACTTTGACCTCCATCCTCATCTGGACTCTCCTCTGCTGCTGCTTCACAGGTAAAGTCCAGAGAATCAAACTCCTCTCCTCTATCAACATCCGTCCCTCTGAAATGAAGCCCACAAAACCATGACGCTGCTTTATGTTTTTGTCTCTGTGTCCTCAGAGTCCAGAGGACAGGTCACAGTGACTCAGCCTGGAGCAGTGAGCTCTGCTGTGGGACGCTCCGTCTCCATCACATGTAGAAGCAGTTATGATCTTTGGGACTGTGGCAGCGCTAAGTGTTTAGCCTGGTACCAACAGAAAGATGGAGAAACTCCTAAACTGCTGATTTACTACACTAATCAGCGAGTGTCAGGGGTTCCAGATCGTTTTTCAGGCAGTGGATCAAACAGAGACTTCACTCTGAGAATCAGTGGAGTCCAGACTGAAGATGCAGCAGTTTACTACTGTCAGGGAGTGAGCACTGTCAACAGTCAGTGGGTGTTCACACAGTGAAAAACAGTCGTACAAAAACCTCCTTCAGTCAGACTGAATAGAAACTGAACTGACTGCTGCAGCTGGAAGCTCCTGCAGAGACTGATACACTTCACTGAAGACACACACACACACACACACACACACACACACACTAAACATCAGTGTCCACACATCACACTGAAATCTCATTAAATCACATCAAGTTTATTTTTGAAGAACATTGAAAAACTTTAGTAAACCAAGGTGCTGTGCAATAAAAGGAGAAAAGTTAAACAAAATAATATGGTAACCAGATTTGACTTTGGTGATGTTTCTGATGCTGACCACACACTAGAAGATTTTGAAAAGACCCTCTCAGATCTAAAAACAATTTATAAGCTGTCACAGAGGTTTAAGTCACAAATTAAGATTTTGCAAAGACTAATTCTTGCAGGGTCACAATTTACAAAACACCTTTATTTTGGTCTTGTTTCGATCATTGTATTTTTTTTTAGCAATATGTCTCTTTGTTTATTTTCTTTTCTTTGATTCTTCTATGAAAGACAAATTGTCTCCCAAGTTCTTAGGTGTGAGGTCAGCATAAGCTAGGAAAAAAAATAACTTTTGCAACAGAATTTATGTGTTTGTAGAACTGAAGATGACACTGAGATTTCTGGTGTGCATTTAAGTTAGATGCCAGGGAACCAAAGACCGAAGTGGTCAACTATGCCCCTGGTGGAGTTGAGGACACAAAATCAGATCTCAGGAAGATGAATCTGCAAAGCAACAAATGAAACAGTGACACTGTCATAAACAGCATCTGGACAACAGCAGGTCTGGAGGGTAACCAAGAGGCAGAGCTGAAGGAGAGAGAAACTCTAGAGGTCGACCAGATGTCAGGGAAGATGGGCAGAATGACTGAGAAGGTTGACCAGACAGGTGGGACAACTCATGAGGACAGACAGGAGGATGACCAGACAAGTGGAGCTATTCTGGATGAACTGGAGGACAACAATGTAGGTGTAACAACTCTGGAGGTCAGTTGGATAGCTGGGGCCGTTCTGGAAACTGTTAGTGTAGATGGGACGCCTCTGGAGGCTCCCAAGACAAACCTTATTATTTAATTACATCAGCATGTCTGCATCAAATGATTTACAAAATATACAACAGAAAAATCTTTGGGTATTAGTTTCATATCACTTCTTATGGATAGAACCAAACACATCAACACTGAGAATTAATAATAAAACATAAACATAAACATTTTATAAGTCAGTTGTCCCAGCAGTGAGGAGGAAACATCATGATATGTTGAGGACAGCTACAGTTGACTGACTCTGTGTGTTTGCATATGTGTCCTGCCTCTCTGCTCCCAGACGTTAAGAGGACAGTGTTGATCAGTGTCTGTCCAGGCCTTTCAGAGACACTGACACGCCGGCAGCACAATGATGATGTCACTGATTCTACTGCTGGCCACCCTGGGGCTCCTTGTTCAGGGTGAGAGTCTCTTGTGAAAACTTTGCTTCAGGATGTAACCAGGTTCACCACAATGATGTTCTGCTGTGATGGAGAAACACTGAAACAAGCAGCATTGACCTTCTTCCATCTGTTCTCCATGTTAAAGAAATGATTCTCTTCTGTTTGGATGTTGATCATCTTTCTCCAAACTGGATTTGTCTCAATAATTCTTCTCCTCTTTTTCATGTTTTCCAGGTTCATCAGGACAAATCATCCTGACTCAGTCTCCTGGATCTCAGTCTGTTGTTCCAGGACAGACTGTCTCTATCAGATGTAAAACCAGTTCAAGTGTTAGCAGCTGGCTCGCCTGGTACCTTCAGAAACCTGGAGAAGTTCCTAAACTCCTGATTTATTCTGCTACAACCCGTCAGTCTGGAGTTCCTGATCGTTTTAGTGGAAGTGGATCTGGGACTGACTTCACTCTGACCATCAGAGGAGTTCAGGCTGAAGATTCAGGAGTTTACTACTGTCAGCAGAGTCAAAGCTTCCCGTTCACACAGTGATACAACGTCGTACAAAAACCTCCCTCAGCTGGAGAGGAACTGATCTGACTCAACAGCTGCACTGACACTAAAACAACAGAGGTTTGACTTAGAAAAACATCTAACAATAAATCACAGTGTGCATTTTAACACTAAATATTCAGTTTTAAAAAGTTATACTTTAAATTATTTCATTAAAACAGGGTCTGAAACAGCTGCACATTAAAGAAAACTTCTGTCAAACTTTGATTTCAATTCTTTCATGAGTTTAATCCACAGAGTATGATAACTGTAAAAACTGTAAATATTATTTATCCAAATTGATTCATTTGTGTTTGTGTTTATTTTATTCAAATGGGGCAATACATGTTAATTTACATGAGCATTTTATCTGCAAAATTAATGTACCAGATTTAGTCATGAAAGGTCATTGTTACCTGCAGTCCCTGACAACAAACATTTTGTATATTTTGTGTATTTCTGTTATTTATTTTAGTTTTTATTTATTTATTTATTTATTTATTTATTTATTTTGTGGTTCCTCAGCAGAAGCAGTATGTAAATATTTCCAGGGCTAGAACTGGATCATACCATTATTTGCACTTCTGCTGATGATGTTTTGCTTTTTATATCAGATTTATAAAATATTTTGTGGACTTTTGTAATTTTGTTCAAAGGATAATTTGTGTTCATTAATTACACCCATAGAATTACAATATTACAGTCCTAACCATTAAGACAATTTAGTAAAAACACATAATTTGATGATTTATTGTTAAACTGTTCCTGACATGACTTTTATTCTGCAAGTTTGTTATTTCAGACAAATGTGTAATGACTACAGCAGAAAGAGTTTAACACTCTTGAAGACATTCATGTCTTTTATACAATAAACAAAATTATACAACAACTATTACTGGTTTATACTAATCAAACAACAATGTGGAGTTTGAGTGTATATATGATATATGATGATAAATTACATATTCTTGGAACAATTAGGTTCTGCAACACTTTCTTTCCTCAAGTCATCAGACTGCTAAACTCAGAATGATAACATGCTGCTCACCCATTTTTATCTTTGTTACAATTTCACTGCATCACTTTTTAACACTTTTTTATTTGCACTTTGTTTATATTTTAGTCCTGTGTTGAGCCAAGTGCAATTGAAATTTTCTCCTGCGTACACTTGTGTATACTGAATGACAATATAGTTTCTGTCTGTCTGTTGGAGTCAGTCAGAGCATTTCCATAGAGAGTCACTTTGCATCAGCAGCACCATGCTCCAGTGCTCTGGGAGAGTTTATAGTCCTGAGAGTTGAACACTGGATGACTGACAGCTGTCCTTTATGACAACAGAAGACACAGAAATCCTCCTCATCAAAAACATGACTTTGACCTCCGTCCTCATCTGGACTCTCCTCTGCTGCTGCTTCACAGGTAAAGTCCAGAGAATCAAACTCCTCTCCTCTATCAACATCTGTCCCTCTGAAATGAAGCCCACAAAACCATGACGCTGCTTTATGTTTTTGTCTCTGTGTCCTCAGAGTCCAGAGGACAGGTCACAGTGACTCAGCCTGGAGCAGTGAGCTCTGCTGTGGGAGCCTCCGTCTCCATCACATGTAGGACCAGTCATGATCTTTGGACCTGTAGCAGTGCTAAGTGTTTAGCCTGGTACCAACAGAAAGATGGAGCAACTCCTAAACTGCTGATTCACTCCACTAATCAGCGAGTGTCAGGGGTTCCAGATCGTTTTTCAGGCAGTGGATCAAACAGAGACTTCACTCTGAGAATCAGTGGAGTCCAGACTGAAGATGCAGCAGTTTACTACTGTCAGGGAGCGGGCACTGTCAACAGTCAGTATGTGTTCACACAGTGAAAAACAGTCGTACAAAAACCTCCCTCAGTCAGACTGAACAGAAACTGAACTGACTGCTGCAGCTGGAAGCTCCTGCAGAGACTGATACACTTCACTGAACACACACACACACACACACACACACACATGTTAAAAGCACAAACACACTGTTCACTTGCCAAAATTAATGTCAAAACACCGAACTGGTGGATCAATTAAATATTTTGAAGGTTTGTTACATGAAGCCTGGTTCTCCTGTCTTCTGTTTAAGTGGAAAAACTGACACAGAACACAAAGCTGAGAGCCAAAAGAGAGATCAAGAAAATTACAAACTAACATAAGTGAAAAACACGAAATATATGAACAGACATAGATCAATGTGGCCACATTCAGTTCAAAAAAGAGAAGGCTCCAATCTCTGAACTTTATCCAGACAGATGCTGAAGACACTGATCCACAAACCTCAGACACAAACTACAGGAAAATATTTTGTCAGAGCTCTTCAAAGTTTTTGAACTTTGAGACGGCTGAAGTGGTTTTGAGACATCACTTTAATAAATAATCAAAGTGTTGTCCTGAAAAACAACACCGAATTGTTTTAGGGATGGAAGGTACCATATGAAAAGATGTTTGGACACATAAAGGACTTGGAGTTTTTCAAAGAACTGTTTCATATTCAGTCCCAACATTTTAGGTTGTTCCAATAATTAGAACTTTAGTTTTGTCTTTCATCAACTGCAGGACATTTGTGACATTAAAATAAAGACAACAATGAACTCAGTTCTGTGTGTAGTTCAGTTTGTCTCATCCAGTTCAACACGTCTCCTTCACACGGAGTTGATCAGATTGTTGATTGTGGCCTGTTGGATGTTGGTTCTCTCCTCTTCAGTAGCTGTGTGAAATTACTGGATGTTGGCAGGAAGTGGAACACGATGCTGTAAACTCTGATCCAGAGCCTCCCAAACATGTTCAATGAGTGACATGTCTGCTAATGAATGTTGATCAATGAACATCATGTCTGTCTGACTGATAAGGACTGAACCAGTTTAACAGTGTGACACAGAGGACAGCATGTCTCTGCAGTCTGTGTACATGAGGATGATTGAAATGTTGAGTTGTCCCAGCAGTGAGGAGGAAACATCATGATATGTTGAGGACAGCTACAGTTGACTGACTCTGTGTGTTTGCATATGTGTCCTGCCTCTCTGCTCCCAGACGTTAAGAGGACAGTGTTGATCAGTGTCTGTCCAGGCCTTTCAGAGACACTGACACGCCGGCAGCACAATGATGATGTCACTGATTCTACTGCTGGCCACCCTGGGGCTCCTTGTTCAGGGTGAGACTCTCTTGTGAAAACTTTGCTTCAGGATGTAACCAGGTTCACCACAATGATGTTCTGCTGTGATGGAGAAACACTGAAACAAGCAGCATTGACCTTCTTCCATCTGTTCTCCATGTTAAAGAAATGATTCTCTTCTGTTTGGATGTTGATCATCTTTCTCCAAACTGGATTTGTCTCAATAATTCTTCTCCTCTTTTTCATGTTTTCCAGGTTCATCAGGACAAATCAGCGTGACTCAGTCTCCTGGATCTCAGTCTGTTGTTCCAGGACAGACTGTCTCTATCACATGTAAAACCAGTTCAAGTGTTGGTAGCTACCTCCACTGGTACCTTCAGAAAACTGGAGAAGCTCCTAAACTCCTGATTTATTATGCTACAAACCGTCAGTCTGGAGTTCCTGATCGTTTTAGTGGAAGTGGATCTGGGACTGACTTCACTTTGACCATCAGTGGAGTTCAGGCTGAAGATTCAGGAGTTTACTACTGTCAGCAGGGTTACAGCACACCGTTCACACAGTGATACAACGTCGTACAAAAACCTCCCTCAGCTGGAGAGGAACTGATCTGACTCAACAGCTGCACTGACACTAAAACAACAGAGGTTTGACTTAGAAAAAATGCTTTGACTTTACAAAAAAAAACGCAACACAGTTAATAACAATTGTTCACTTTGAACATTTTAACAATAAATATTGTGCATTCAAAAAGTTATACTTTTTACTTTTTACTTTTTACTATTTCATAAAAGCAGGGTCTGAAACAGCTGCACATTAAATGAAACCTTGGTTGGAATTTAACTTAAATTCTTTTTAATTCAAAGATCGTGGTTACGGTTTCTAAATATAATTTATTTATTTTTGATTTATTTGTGTTCATTTTATTTTAAAAAAGGGGATAATGCACTTTAATTTACATGACTACTTAAGTCCATTATGTTAATGTGTGAGATTTAGGAGATGAATTGCATATGAAAAACATAAGAAGATTAACATAAGAGGCTTTGCTCTAAACGTTTGTGATTTCAGACAGATTTGTAATGACCAGGAATAGTGTTACAGTGATAATGGCATTTATATTTCTTATGTAATAAAATATGAAATTATACAACAACCATCACCGGTTTATACTGATCAAACAATAATGTAGAGTTTGTCTGAGTGTATCTACAATAACACAGTCAACGATACCATTAGCTTCTAGCTTCCAGCTGAAGCAGTCAGTTCAGTTTATGTTCAGTCTGACTGAGGGTGAACATATCCTGACTGTTGATGTAATGATGACTCTGACAGTAGTAAACTGCTGCATCTTCAGCCTGGACTCCACTGATGCTCAGAGTGAAGTCTCTGTTTGATCCACTGCCTGAAAAACGATCTGGAACCCCTGACACTCGCTGATTAGTGGAGTGAATCAGCAGTTTAGGAGTTTCTCCATCTTTCTATTGGTACCAGTTTAAACACTTAGCACTGCTACAGGTCCAAAGATCATGACTGGTCCTACATGTGATGGAGACGGAGCGTCCCACAGCAGAGCTCACTGCTCCAGGCTGAGTCACTGTGACCTGTCCTCTGGACTCTGAGGACACAGAGACAAAAACATAAAGCAGCGTCATGGTTTCGTGGGCTTCATTTCAGAGGGACGGATGTTGATAGAGGAGAGGAGTTTGATTCTCTGGGTCAGGCATCTACCTTGGTGCAAAGACCCTATTGTAATTCCTCATATTTTCCTCGAAATGATTTGCATTTTGTAGTAAACATGCTGAAAAACTCCCCACATTTGACACATACATCACTCCTTGTGAACGTTCATCTGTGATATGGTTTTTACCAATGGTCATGACCACGCTCTTTAAACAGCAGCCTCCAATACATCTCTGATTTACTTGTATATTATGAAGCACCAAGACCCCTCAGATCATCTGGAACAGGTTTACTCAGTGTTCTCAGGATCAAAACCAAACAAGGTGAAGCAGCCTTTAGTTTCTCTGCTCCCCACCTGTGGAACAAACTTCCAGAATATCTGAGGTCAGCTGAAACTGTCAGCTCATTTAAATCAGGGCTTAAAACATTACTGTTTACTGCAGCTTACCAGTGAAGTGGATACGTAACTTGCTGTATAATGCTGGATAATGCTGATAATGGATAATCTGTATCACCTTGAATTGCTTTGTATATGAATGGTGCTATATAAATAAAAATGCCTTGCCTTGCCCACAGCACTTTTCACAGACATGCACAAAAGTTGACATGCACATGTATCATGTCCCAATGCACAAAAAAGTCTCTTGGACCAATACACCAAATTATATTGAAGTCTATGTTGAACTAAAGTTGGACATTTTGAATTTTGTGGTCAATTTTGGCATTTTACACACATCGAATTTGAAAGAACTCCTCCTACCAAAATAATCCAATTGACTATCTACATTAGTTAGTGATCAAAAGTTATTAAACATTTCACTGTCATTGAAGGGTGTGGCCGTAGCCTGGCATCGAATTTTGATGTCTCGCCATGAAACATAAAATTCCTGTAATGTTAATATAAATTGTCCCATCTTCATTAAACTTCATGTTTCATAATAGTCCTGCGCTGAACACATCTCCATGACAATATTCATTCATAGTAATAGCGCCACCTACGGGCAAAAGGAAGTGTTTTACACTTTGAATAGGTTGACCATATCCAACTCAAATCTGGTCAGAAAGGCCTTAAGACCCTGGTATGCTACATTGTAAAGATTGTGACATATTGCCTAAGAGCGTCGGCCTAATGGCGCGGCAGAAGTTGAGGTTTTGCCAGAACACAGGAAGTTGCATTAACTTCCATTTCCTTGGTTGAATCTGAACAAAACTTCATATGCTTGTTAACAGTCCAGGCCTGAACATGTGATACGAGTTTCATCAAAGAACTGCCCCCACAGCACATTTCACCGACATACACAAAAATTGGTATGCACTCTAATCACACCCAGATACACAAAAAGGTCTCTTGAATCCATAGGCTAAACCCAACAGGAAGTCAGCCATTTTGAATTTTATTTAATTCAATTTTGGCCTTTTACACACATCATATTTTAATGAAGTCCTCCTACAGAAATATTCCAGTTAATTCCAAAATCAGTGTGGCTCATCTAGACAAGCTTACCATCAAAAGTAATTGAAAGGTTTGGTAAGTGTTGACCGGTGTGGCCGTGGCGTCAAGTTCTGATATTTCGCCATGAAACACGAAATTACTATAACCACCCTGAACACATCTACATGACAATCACCAATCATAGTCAGAGCGCTACCTAGTGAAGAAAGGAAGTCAAATCAAATTCCTTCCTGCGGTGTCCGTGGTGCATGGAAATTAAATACCTCGTCGACCGGTCAGCGTCTGGCAAAATGGTCGCGGCATGCCCCGATAAGCATGTGGGTGTAAGGGCCCGTACAACACTGCTAGCAGCTTTACTTATTTTTACGTCTGCAGAGCTCAGATATAATTCACAACATTTTTTTAAATATAACACGTAAAAAAATAATAATTAAGCTTGTAAATTTGTCACACAATTAATTTTTCATATGAGCCAGTCGTGTTTTCCAGACTGAGACTGATTTTGTTGAGTTTGTTGTTGTCAAAGTCAGAGAGCCGTGTCTCTCTACAGTCAGAGGTTTTTGTACGGCGACTCAACCAGTTTGTATCACTGTGGTACACGTTCGGTGGAGGAACCAGACTGGAGTTTGGAAGTAAGTTTCTGTCTCAAATATTAAATCTGGTATCATCAGTTAAGGTTTGAATTTCTGTGTCTGAACATTTGTAGTAGATTTCAATTTCCACTGGACTGATGGAAATCACTTTAAAGACTCTATTTTATTGTTCTTGTCTCCTGTTGAAGCTTGAAGTTGAACTCAAAGCAGCTTCACTGAACTTTTCATGACATGTTCCAGTTAATTAGTGAATTGTGAACAGCTTGAACTGTAGGAAAGATTCAACAACAACAATCCGACTTTACAAATGTTCAATTTAGCCTTTAATTCTCTGTTTGAATCTGTTTAGAAGTTGAGTTCAAAGTGTTTTAAAAAGAGAGAATGAAGATGAAAATGTTAAAAATGCAACCAAATTTATGAAATAATGTTTTTGATCATGTTTTTTTTACCTCGGTTTGAAATAATCTGAACAGTTTTCTGAAGCTGTTTAGTTTCTAAATGTGTCATATTAAGATTGTAGCTGTTATATATTCTATATATCACTACTTCAGGTTGATAATGTCCTTTACTGTCAAAAGTCCAAAAGAGAAAAAGTTGATCAGATCCACTGTTAAATATGTTTCTATAAATGTACCAGGACTTTGAAAAAAAAAAAAAGATAAATGACTGAAAATGCATTTAAATTTTATTTTTCTCTTTTTTGGGTGGTTTTTCTTCACGTAGAAGAAAATCCAATAAAATAATGTTTTTAATTTAATTTTGTTATTTAAAATGAGATAGATTTATTGTGAGTGTAGTTTGATATATTTCATGTCATTCTGTACGATGATTCTCTCTGTGCTGATATGCATGAGAGGTTTCTTAAAGGGAAGTGAAACAATGTGTGAGTGAGTGACTGGTGGAGCAGAAAAAACACCTGACAGAAAGTCCTTAAAGGACAAAATGAACCGTCCTCTGATCTGATTGGTGTCTCCTAGGTGATGCTCGTCCCACCCTGACGGTGCTGCCCCCCTCCAGTGAGGAGCTGCAGCAGGGGAAGGCCACGCTCATGTGTCTGGCCAACAAGGGCTTCCCCTCAGACTGGAGTCTGTCCTGGAAGGTGGACGGCAGCAGCAGCAGCAGCAGCAGCAGCTGGGAGGAGAGCAGGAGCCCCGGGGTGCTGGAGAAGGACGGCCGCTACAGCTGGAGCAGCACCCTGAGGCTCCCTGCAGACCAGTGGAGGAAGGTGGGCTCTGTGACCTGTGAGGCCACCCAGGGCTCCCAGACTCCACTCTCAGAGACACTGAGGAGAGACCAGTGTTCCCAGTCCTGACCTGACTCACTGGGACTCTGCTGCTGGTTTTACTCTGCTACTGCTCTCACTCTGCACTCTGTAACTATCTCTCTCTTTCATTTGACATCTTTCAGTAGCAATATTTACTAGCTTGTTGCACTGTTTCAATATTATTTCACTGTTTCAACAGAATAAAGACGTGTTCATCAAATCACTTGTTTTCATCTTTATTATCATCAAAGTGTCTCAGTACATTTTCTCTTAATGCTGTCAGTGACTGTATTAAATCCAGAGAGAAAATGAGATGAGAGAAATGTTTTCATTTCTCCAAGAACATTTAATATATCATAATATATCCCATAAACACTCCAACATCATTGTTTGATCAGTATAAACCAGTGATAGGTGTTGTATAATTCCATAATTGTTGACACAATTTATATGAATGTCTTCAGCAGTGTTAAACTATTTCTGCTGCTGTCAGTGCAGAATTGGCTGTAATCATAAACTTTTAGACCAAAACTAATGTCAGGAACATTTCAACAAAAAAATCATCCAATCATCTCTTTTCACTAAAGTGTCTTAATGTTTAGGACAAATATTGTAATACCATATAGTGCAGTCAACGAACATGAATTGTCCTTTGAATAAAAGTACAAAAATCTAAAAATAAATTCTGAATCCAATATAAATATACATTTCTAACCTTGGAAATACTTACAGGCCAGAATAATAAGTAATTTATATATTTTATTAAGCTTTTCAGACATTTGTTTGCTCGAATATAAAATGAACAAAATGACAAAATTATGTTTTAGACATTTGTATTTATTGTGCATACTTTTTGTGCTCACATGCTTTCGTAGTTTATCTTTTCAAGTTTTTAAATGCAACACACCTGTCAGGAACTGCAGGTAAAAATGTACTTTTATGGCTAAATCTGCCACATTAACATTATCAATTTTAGCACTCATGTTAATAAATTTCGATTGTCCCCTTCTAAATAAACACAAACACAAAGATATATTTTAAGTGTAAATTTTTTTTAACTACTTTAACCACTGCAGCTGTTGAGTCAGATCAGTTCCTCTCCAGCTGAGGGAGGTTTTTGTACGACGTTGTATCACTGTGTGAACGAGCTGCTACCCTGCTGACAGTAGTAAACTCCTGAATCTTCAGCCTGAACTCCTCTGATGGTCAAAGTGAAGTCAGTCCCAGATCCACTTCCACTAAAATGATCAGAAACCAGAGAATGATGTGCTGTAACTTCATAAATCAGGAGTTTATGAGCTTCTCCAGGTTTCTGAAGGTACCAGTGGAGGTAGTTGCTAACATCGGAACTGGTTTTACATGTGATGGAGACAGTCTGTCCTGGAACAACAGACTGAGATCCAGGAGACTGAGTCACGCTGATTTGTCCTGATGAACCTGGAAAACATGAAAAAGAGGAGAAGAATTATTGAGACAAATCCAGTTTGAAGAAAGATGATCAACATCCAAACAGAAGAGAATCATTTCTTTAACACGGAGACTGACACGCCGGCAGCACAATGATGATGTCACTGATTCTACTGCTGGCCACCCTGGGGCTCCTTGTTCAGGGTGAGACTCTCTTGTGAAAACTTTGCTTCAGGATGTAACCAGGTTCACCACAATGATGTTCTGCTGTGATGGAGAAACACTGAAACAAGCAGCATTGACCTTCTTCCATCTGTTCTCCATATTTCCTGTCTCAAGTTCAAACAGATGAGACAAATGAGAACTGACACATTTCTAATCAATATTCTGACAAAGTAATTTATTGATTGCTGACCAGCATGATGAGAGTAAAGCATTTCCATAGACACATTGTAGTTTCTACAATAAGTGTTCTTTTTTTTTTTTTTTGTTGTTGTTGTTGTTTTTTTTTCTACACAAAATCAATTTATTATGAATGAAACATTTCCAGGTGCAAGTGCATTTACAATGAAGTACATAATGTTGTGTAAATCCATTTTTATAGATCAACACAATTGATGACATAAAGTAGGTCCCTATTTGTGTTTTTAATCATCTCCCAGTGGACTGAAAAGCCTTTGAAATGTTAATGCATCACATAAATATGCTTCAGTAGGGTGTTATGAATATGGATGTCACAAAAAATGGTGTGTATTATTGGTTACAAGTGTACTAAATAAACTCAGTTATCTGTGTGTGACGGATTCCCTGATAATGAAGCCACTGGACTGAACTGCTGGTTTGAACTGTATTAATCTGCTGCCATCTAGTGGTAAACTTCAGCAAATAGCAGGCAGGTTTCAAGGAGGGTGCAGAGCTGAAGTTCGGTTTAAAAGTTAAAAATGTCACTATGGTTAAACATAAACATAAAAATGTAATGTATATTATATTTAATTCTAAAATGTATTTACAGAATGATGCATTGTGGGGAATCAATGATTTCAGATATGAATAAACAGGATTTTTTGCAACAAAACATGGACACAGCCACAGCTTGATATTTAGATAATTTCATGTCTTTAAACTTGAGTTTTTCACGCCTGATGATCTTCCAAACTTTTCTTTACATTTCATCTGAAACTTCTCTTTTGTCACTGATTTGTTTGGACATGCTTTGCTGTTTTTGAGTGATTGCTCCACTACATTTATCTGAAACTTAAGAACAAAGAAAGAAAAAAAATAAGTTAGCTTTGCTTGTATGTACTTCCTCCTACTACTTTTTGCGTTTGTAAACTGTTGGTTTGTTTTGTTTCTTGTTGGGTTTTTGTTTGTTTGATTGTTTGTTTTGAAATTTTCCTCAGTAATCCTGTACAGATTTTCAGTTCTTTTTGTCTTCATTTTGTTATTCATCCCATCGTTTTTATGTTTTTATTGTTTACTTTCTTTTTACGTTTTCAAAACAAAAATCTTTTTTGTTTTTTATACTTTACATATAGAAATATATTTAATATTTTTAAGTACTTTATATCAATTTAATTCTTTTTATTTATATGTGCATTTAGATATATTTATTGTCAGATTAGCCTTACTGTTTTTAATTTTCTATATTTTTATGTACTTCATTTTATTATATTGTTTTATTTATTTTTATTTATCCATGGATCTATGTTTATTTCACTGGCAAATTAGCCCTGCTGTTTTGATTTTCATACATATGGATCTATATTTATTTATTGTCATCTTAGCCTTGCTGTTTTGATCATGTGTTTATTGTTTAACGGAGGGTAAAATGATTCCTACAAGAAGTATATGTAAGTTACTGTTCTACATAAAGTTTAAGTCAAAGCGGAACCATTGATGAGTCGACATTGTTTCCTACGGACGTATTTCGGTGTCGGACCTGAGCCACTTTGTTTGTTCTCGACTGCAGCAGCTCAGTGAGCTCTCGGCCGATTCACGTTATCAGAACAAACCCCGTCAGTTCGTGTGTTTCTCTGACTGAACCGTGCGTGTGTGCGTGTGTGTGTGTTTGTGTTTGTGTGTGTGTGAAGATGTCCAGACTGCAGAGTCTGAAGGTTTTCATCAAGCAGCGTCTCTCTGCGGCTGTGGAGGACATCTTTGGACATTTGGACAAAACAATCAGCGAGTATGAAGAGGAACTGGAGCTCCGCCTCAGCACGAAGCTGCTGGACGAGGCTTCACAGCCCGGAGAGAAACCGCAGGAAGCAGGTCAGTGGACTAAAGACACGACCCGAGACCAGTCTCACCGTCAGGGGACAACAGAGGAAGGACACGGAGAGGACACTGATGAGCAGCCAGTGGGAGGGTTACTTTAAATAATGTATTCTAGTGTTACAGTTATTAATTACCTGTTTGTAATCAGTAACGTTACTTTTGGATTACCTCAATATAAATATGGTGGAATTATTTAGCCTGAAACTGAAATCAGAGAATTTTGACTTTTCTTTAATTGAAAATGACTCCGAAGCATCACTCTATAATCAAAGTAGATGTTGTTGGTTAATAATATATTAACCTTTGCAGCAGTAAGTGTTTTATTAGTTTTAACAGATTGTCCAGCTGGTTTTTATTATGTTTTGCACAGTTTATTGATTGATTGATTGATTAATTGATTCCAAGACAGAAAATGTTAAATTTCCACCCAGTGAAGCAGCAGAATGAATTGGCAGCTTACCCCACTGTAATAAATTAATCTCATTTCATATTTAATTTTCCACCAATAAACAGTTGTAAGTTCTACGTTTCATGTAACTTTATTCATGATGATGTACCTTCGAGATTTCTTAAAACCCTGGTTTACATCCCAAACCTACAAATTAGTTATAATCATTTTTTTTTTAAAAATTACTGATGAAAGTTCACTGTTTCAGGGCCCTGATGTCATTTTGGACAATAGCACTTTTTTTTTTTTAGCTGTAAAATATCCCGCCTCCATTACATATCTTCGTTTAATAAGTACATGGATCATTGAAAAAAAAATATGTGTGAATATATTTATATACTGTGTTATGATTTTACTCCCTCAGTGTTGGCCCTGAAAATCCAGTATCAGGCAATCAATAACTTTATTTGTCCCCAGTGAGGCAAATGGTTGTGCATCAGCGGGATGTATACATTTAACATACATAAAACACAAGGTACATAAATACACAAGGACCAGAGAAATATAGATACACAGTAAAATTCCTCAGTCGGACTCTATTTATTTGACAGCTGTTTACTTTTCCGATTCAGTTTTTACATGAACAGAACTCACAGTGAGCTTATTAAATCCAGTGTGCTGCTGAAGCTGCAGCAGTGAAATGCTGCTCTAACATCCACAGTCAAACAGTGTCCCAGATTCAAGAGTCTATTTTCACCCTGGTGAGAAAAATCACACGGCAGATATTCAGCTATTTACAGCCGCCCCACCCCCCACCCCCCAGTTCAGCTATAAAGAGACACAGAGTCTGACTGTCGCTGCCATATGGGTGCAAGCAGCACTGCTGGCTTATGACACCTGGATGCAAACAGCATCTGCCTGATACATCAGTCACAGAGGACATTTTACTGCAGAACGAGTGCTTTCTGCAAATAATACACCCTTATGTTTAAACAATGTTTGTCTTCTGTTAAGTTTGATTATTCTAACTCTAATAAATAAATGTAACATCCACCCGAGTGCTCACAAAGGTAACATACATGTAACAGAAGGAATCATGAGATGTGCATCATGATAAAAGTACTGTTTAGAATTTAAAGGGATAGTTCAGCTCATTAAAAGAGTTATATTGTGCAAATTTTGGAATCAGTTTTATTTGGAGGTTGTAATAGAATAGGTTTACAGAGCCAGTTTATTGAGCCAGACTACAGAGTGTAGTAGTGTACTATTCTGTATGACATATAATTATCTATTATACGTGCTTTAGTATATACATAGTACAGTACTGTATGATACAGTAGAACCATGAATTTTGTGATCCATTACACCCCTAATAGTATATAACCTTCAAAGTGGCAGTGGATCCATCATAATTTGGGTTCAAGCAATTCCTGTGTTCTGTGAGGTAACATTACTATTTTGTTAATGGAGTGTGGAGGGAGTTTCTTGTCAAGAAAGTTTCACATCACAAAAGTCTGTCAGACTGGTAAAGTGGTGAAAATATTCTAAACATAGTGTACACTTAAATTGATATAGATTTTTTTTAAGTGTATAAAATACATTTTGCTGCTGATCCTGTCAGGTACTGTAAGTAATACACTGACTATGGATAAGTGCCTCATAGAACCACACCGCAAAAAAGCCCCTGAACTATCCTTTTAACTGAATAATAAAAAATACTCAAATTTGCAAAAAAAAAAGTCTCAGAATTTATTTTCTTTAGTGAATGAAATGTCCCCGTGCACCTAACTGTTCTCAGTAACATGAAATATAGTATCAATATTGGGTTAACAAACTAATTTTTCATAATGTTTGTGTTTTTGTATTTCAGTGTGTCATCCTGCAGACATCCAACAGCTGTTGGTCAGTCGAGACGTCCAGGACATTAAAGAGGAGCAAGAGGAAGTCTGGACCAGTCAGGAGGGAGAGCAGCTTCGAGGGCTGGAGGAGGCGGATATCACCAAGTTCACATTCACTCCTGTCCATGTGAAGAGTGAGGAAGATGATGAAGATGATGCAGGGCATATGAAAACAGCGGCAGATGGAGAGGACTGTGGAGGATCAGAAACGGCCAGGAACTCCGATCCAAACAGACATTTACAACCAGAAAGTTTTGTCAAGACGTCTCACTTTTCTGAAGCAGAGACTGCAGACTGCAGTTATTATTGGATGGGACCTCGGCCAGATTTAAACGCTCTAAACAGTCACATTGTCCCAATAAATGACATTGGAGCAAAATCCCATCGCTGCTCCGAGTGTGGTCGAATGTTTGCCAAGAAGGCGACACTGCGGAGACACATGAGAAGTCACACAGGAGAGAGACCATTCGGTTGCACAATATGTGGTAAAAGATTCACTCAGAGCGGACCTCTGGTGCACCACCTGAGAATTCACACAGGGGAGAAACCATTCAGTTGCTCCTTTTGTGGGAAAAAATTCACACAGAAGGGAAATCTGACCAGCCACATGACAGTCCACACAGGGGAGAAACCGTTCAGCTGCACCGTTTGTGGAAGACAATTCACTAGACAGGCACGCGTCAAAAATCACAAGTGTGTTGTTGAGACCAGTGGCAGTCAAGGGCAAATGTTGTGATCTAACATCTGTGTTTTGTCTTCAGTGAGAAAGGATACAATCAGCATTCACTCAGTGATGGAAACATGACATCCAGGTGGACATGCTAATTTTCGCCCACTTTTGGCGGTGGCCTCGAAGGCTTCTCTGACTCTTTTGCCCCTTTCCATCCATACACGTGTTGCATGATTTGAGTTTACACCAGCTTGAAGTTGTCTATTTAACTGATGACTGCTCGTCTTTAGTTGAGCAGCTTAACAATGGATCAACATTTTAATTCATATGAATTCTTCACATTAAAAGTCCCCTTTTATTTTGTTATTTAAAAGCCTTTATTATGAAGCAGTAAAATCACGAAAAGTTGGATTTTCATCAACAGAAAACATAAGGGCTGTTGTTGCAGAAGATGGTGAAGATGTTGTTCTGAGAGCTCCGCCTTCTTTGTGCAGCTGCTCTGAGCGTTTCAAGTTTAAAATCTTTTAACTTTTAAGATGACAGATGTCATCGCCGCAGCTTTTTTCAGGCAACCAGTCATATATTAGATAGGGACTCATCACTCTGGTAACCAAGAAATGTGGGCTGGACAGCAGCAAAGACTCAACTAATGTTTGTGCAGGAGAGCAGACAGAAGTTTTTAAAAGTGTCTGTGCGTTCAGCTCTCAGTGATTTGTAGCTTCTAACTGAATCTTTGTGGCTTTACGTTTAGTTTCTCTCCTGCGTTGCTGTTTGTACTTTTAAGTATCTGTTTTATTTACTGTTTCATGTTCACTTTAAGCAGATAGTTTTGTCAAGTTACTGCTGGTGAAAACCAAACATTTCCTGATTTGGCTGCTTCATAATAAAAGCTTTTAGATAACAAAGTATCAGGGTACATTTTATTGTGAAGAATTCATAGGAAATGGTATGTGGTTAACCAGTGTTTTACAGCAGCTTGACTCAAGATACACCTTCAGTTGGGCAGATGCAAATCCCTGCTTGCTGCGCTGACACACCAAGTCAAACCAAGGCAGCACATCCTGTGGTTGCTGGTCACACTGAAGAAAATTGCATACAGACTGATACAAATAGAAAATAAAAACCGAAGTGGTGATGCTAGACTCTGCAACAGTGGTGGTCATAGGAACTTTAAAGAAATTGTTGTCATTGAAACAAAACTCACATGCAGTGTTTGTTTTTAACGGTAGATATTTCACCCCATCACTCTGCAGTGCCGTGCCAGAAAAAAACACTGTGTGGACGCAGGACCTAACATGACTCGTATCGGATGAACATGAACATGAAACAGTAAAATAAAACAAATACCTGAAAGTACAAACAGGAGAGAAACTCAACTTCAAGCCACAGAGATTCAGTTAAAAGCTACATTACATTTAAAAGTCAATCATATATTTTGGCAGGAGTATTCATACTTCAAAAAAACCTACATATGTGCACATGTGGTGTAAAAATGGTACAGAAGAAGATTTAATGCCAGGCATGTTTCAGAAGCCTTAGTTCTAATTTTCAGTCCTTAAGTATTTATAATACAGCTGCTTTTGCACAGAAAAGCCTGAATTAATTGCCCTTAAATTTAGAGTTATAGGTTTCATTCCATTTATCATTTTACCTTACCACTCACACCTGGTATTAAAAATGCACTCTGTACCCAAGTGAGGAGAAGTGCTTATTAATGCAGGTATAAGTGTGTCGTGATCAGACCTGCCTGATCACATCTGGTGGATGTCTGGCTCGCATTTTCTTCAAATCTTAGGCAGCTGTAAACACAATCCATACAATGTGCAGAGAGAGGGCTGAAACACACACGCCTCTGATTACTGTGATTAATCAATGATTTCTTTCAAGGGAGTCTGAGGCATATTTTTTTTCCACCAAATTATTCACAGTTCTTTGCTCTGGAGGACAGAAATCCAGTCTCAATGACCTTTTACATGCACACTAATTTCCCCTCATTATTCAGAATTTGACTGTATTCTGATTGATCCAGGTCGTGTAAACAACCGTTTTGATGTTGTGTATTAGACCTTACTCTGAATATATGATTTTCTGTTTTGAGGAGCATTCTTTGGACACTCAACCTCTTGCTTGAAAAAAATACCATTTTGACCCAAGAAACAAGCAGCTCCTGCTGTTCAACTTTTCCATTATTGGAGTATGAATGGCTGCATGTTAACAGGACTATTAATGGAATATTCCTTTTCATTATTAATGTAAACTGTTTAGTAGGAATATTGTCTTTTTCAGAATAAGGGCAAAAAACAATATTTGTGCATGTAAACATTTACAGTGAGGAAAACAAGGAGTATTAAAAGTACCAGGTGTAAACAGAAAGGCAAAATTGGTGCTTTATTATCCCGATAACGTATTTGTATATCGATCTTGTTTTAATATTAGGTGTAAATGAGGTGTCTCTGTCATGCATATTTGATGCAGTGTTGTATGTTGTATGAGCACAGCTTGCAAAAGAAAGTGAGAATTGTTGAAAGGTCATGGCCACTGTGTGTAGAAAGTTTTGTGAGTTTGCTCAGACAGTGTATGATTTTATTTTATTTTTTTTTGTAGAAAATGTTTTGATTTTGGACTAAACTGCATAGATACACTTTGAGTTTTAACATTATGAAAGATATGATTTTACAACAACAAAAGTCTTTTTTTCAGACTTTGCACCAGTGTTCGTGAATTAAAAATGTTTGGTTTTGGACTCAAAATGCATTTGTTTGAGGTGCTTTGTGGATAGGGACACGTGTACAGAAAAACTACAAAAAGACTTAAAGGTGCTCTCTTTTAAAATAATTAAAATGCCTTTATTGTCACAGCATTATCAGGTTAGACCTTAAAACAAACTTGACTGACTCCCTGACTCGGTGGCATTTCCAGCCCCCACTCCCTTTCCAATATATAAGATAATCCATAAAATATTCTTTTTAGTTGTTTCATACTAATTTTAACCACCCCTTCATATACAATTGAAACAAAAACATAATTCTGCTCCTACAAAGACAAAACTGACACTGCTCAGCAAGCCGTTGTCATCAGGGGTAAAAAGAACTAACTGAAATCGAAAGAAGAGGCACTGAGGTTGTTTTTTTTGTTTGTTTGTTTTCAATTTATAGTAATGGCTTTTTGCTACATTTGATGAAAATATGTTAATGTAAATTTAAGTAAAAGTATATTTTCAGAATAAATATTGAAGTGGCCCTCTTATGACATGACAAAACCATCAGTAACCAGAGGACAGTTTGAGTTTGAGACCCTGTTTTAGGGTTTAACGTAATCAAGCTGTGACAAAAAAGGCATTTTTAATTATTTGAAACATTTTTTTTTTTCAATCTTTGTGAATTGTTGGATAAGTTTGCCTTTAAAAACATAGAATGAAACACAAACAGCAGGTAGACAAATGCAGTCAGCTGTGAGGAGTCACAAGTAAATATTAGTGGGAATTTTAAAGTTTCCAACACAAAAAGGTTGGAATTAGAACTGCAAAGATAAATCAACTAATTGTCAACTATTAAATTAATCACAAACTATTTTGATAATCAATAAGTGTTAAGTAAATTTTCAAGAAATAAAAGTCTAAATTCTCTGATTTCAGCTTCTTAAATGTGAATATTTTCTGGTTTCTTTCCTCTCTGACAGTAAGCTGAATACCTTTAAGTTGTGGACAAAACAAGACATTTGAGGATGTCATCTTGGACTTTGGGAAACACTGATCAACATTTTTTATGGACCCAAAAAATAAATTGATTCATGAAGAAAATAATCAACAAATTGATCAACAACAAAATAACAGTTATCTGCAGCCCAACCCTGGTTGGGATGCTTATTTTATGGGGAAAGAGATTGTTTATGTAATTTATTCTGACAAATTATTAATTGAGGGAAAAGAAATGATTTGGGGTGTTAAATTTCTAATATGTGGACACAGGATAGTAATATGTATGCATAAACAATATCTCAGGAGACTAATTATTTTCATTTCTTCCACCAGTGTCATTTCCCTCAGTTACAAATCCTCATGTAGTTTCTGTCTGACTGCTGAAAACCTTTGTTATAAATAAAGGTTACTTGTTTTGGAAGATTGGTTTGTTTCATTTCTTTTGCCACCACAGCATTCAGCATCAAGTTAAACCACTACCCTGTATGAGTTCATGACTGCTGGCTCAATCAGCACTCAACTTTTATCATATATCTAAGTGTTACACTGAGCAGAACTTCTGCATCAAATTTAACATTTTTATACCAGGATTTTGTGGTACCTGGTACAAAATAATACTTATCATAAAAGATTACTTTGTTTTTTCTTTCCTAGTGTAAAGACCAAGTAAACTCAGATTGTAGTTGATGGTATCTAACACTAGAGGGCAGCACATTACCTCAAATAAAATCAACAGTGACGTGGAACTGGGTGAGATTGTGCTCTCAGGGTGAAGGCACAAACATTCATGGTTGATTGTGACAAACTGATGAGTTTCTTTGGCAGGTGTTCACACAGTTTAACCCTTAGTAATGCAGCATTCTTGCATAAACAACAAAGAGGTGGAAAACTGATGAGTGAGGCAACAGACACTATTACACTTTTAAATTTACAGCTCTTAATCATATTGGTGGCATATTTTGACATTTTACTTCATGACAGAATGGTTTATGTTAGGCTTTATACAACAAAAAATGTACACATGTCAGGAGCATAAAGTAGATAACAATACAGAAAGTTCATAACAAAACAACAAATACATAAATAAATAATAAATAATGAATTCAAAAATAAAGAGATTAAAACAACTAAATATCCTAAACTTTAAAATTAAATAATACAGAAAAAGAAAGAAAGAAAAGAAATCTTTAAAATAATAAATAAATAATGACAGACATAAGAAAAGATTCATTAATTTGACTTTAAGGGGTTTCAAATATATTTTTCTAATATTCTTTTTTTTAATGTTGCTTTTTGTATTGTTTGTAATATGAAGACAATATCTATTTTATTATATTTGTAGAATGCTACACACCATGTGTGTATTTACAATGTGTCTGCAATTATAATACACAACATATATCCTTATATACATATATTTCAATATAAAGCTGCTGTAACATAAATTTACCCGGTGTGGGATCAGTGAAGTTTACCTTATCTCATCTTATCTTATCTGTAGTATGGTAGTATGGGTATTGGAATACACTCATACAAGTTTTATTTTGAAGGTTTGCAACGGGACCCGGAAGCAGTTTTCCTGCAAGATGGTGACGATCAACAGAAGCTTCACTTCGTGATGGACATTCGTCCCTTTAAAAAAAACAGGAGGAAACTGTGCAGACTCTGTCTGTGTCGAGTCGGTGCTGTTCAACTTTACTTCAGTGTTTGACCTCCGAAAAAACTCCTGACAGTCTGCAGACCTGTGATGAAGTTAGCTTAGCTTAGCAACACACCTGACTGTCAGACACCAAACTGTGAAAATACAGCCGGTGAAAATGTCTAAAGTCCAAACTCTGAGAGCTTTTGTGAACCAGCGACTGACGGCAGCTGCTGAAGAGATATTTGAACTGTTTGAAAGAACGATAGCAGAGTACGAGGAGGAACTCAGACTGTTGCAGGAGAACCACAGGAACACAGCAGGTGAGTATGGAGGGTCAGTTTATCTGTGGGTCTTTTCAGATACAGGTATTTAAAAATTGTGGTTATTTGTTATATTTTGGTTTTACAAACATTAAAATAGACACAATGTGTTTTTTCATGGTCATAAGGGATGATTGAAATTTTGAAAATTGTTTGATTTTCATTTTCTGTTACATGTAAAAAAAACAAACAAACAAACAAACAAACAAACAAAAACAGGCCTATTTTTTTTTTCATATTCTGGATGAGACTGGATGTGATCATTTACAAGTGTGCCAGCTATTCTTTACCCCAGGCTAAAATGTCTTTAGAAACGTGCTCTAATGTGATTTTAGATGATGAAACAGAGGCTGTCATCTGTAGAAATCTGCACACAAATGAACTTATATTTGTGGAAACTCAGTCAAGCCACTTTGATTTTGATGCGCACCTATTCGAACTGTTACGGTAACTGTGCCTGGAGAGGCTGAAGAGGGTGAAAGAGTCGCATAACAGCAATAATATCTCACATTTTATTACACATCATGATTCATAAAGTCTTGTTGAATGTGGCATCACCAAATAAGTCAAATGAAGTCTATTTCCTTAATAAAAAAAATTAAAGGGAAAGTCAGCTTAAATTGCATTATACTCATAGTTTTCTTTGAACTAATTTTTCTGACAAAACATTTTTAAAATCCCTGTTTGAACATGATAAAGAAAAAAGCATCTTGTATTTTAATTTAAATTTTAAAGGACATGATGTCATTTCAAGTCCTTGCGATATTTTCAAAACAAAACTTTTTACTTTTTTTTACTATTACTAAAAAAATTTTATTAACATTTTAACAAAACTGCACTAATACTGATAACCGTGATAATTCTAGTCACAATAGAAGAGAAAGAACAGAATAGAAAATACTTTATTTGCTTATATGTGCAGAACAACGGGTACTTTAAAAACACAACATATCACATCCAAACAAAACAAATACAAAAATGTGTTTGTGTTTTCCAGTGTTTCCTACAAATGTCAAGAAGTTCATGGTGATTAAAGAGGTTCCCCCTGAGCAGCAGGACAGGAGCCCTAGTCTGGAACAGGAGGACCCACCAGAGCTGCCACACATTAAAGAGGAACAGCAGGAACTCTGGACCAAGACCTCATTCACTCCTGTCCCTGTGAAGAGTGAAGAAGATGAAGAAGAGAAACCTCATTCCTCACAGCTTCATCAAAGACAAACTGAAGAGAACAGACATGCAGAACATTTGAAAATAGATGCTGATGGAGAGGATTGCAGAGGATCGGAACCAGCCAGCAATTTTAATCCTCAACATTTACAACCTGATAGTAGTAAAACATCACACTCTTCAGGTACTGAAGACAGTAATGATGGTTTGAAGCAGACCAGAGAACCTCAGCCAGGTTCAAATGCTTTGAAAAACAATGGAGTCCCTGAATACGATATGGGATATAATGCAGCCAAAACATATTTTAGCTGCTCTGAGTGTGGTAAAAGATTTGGCAGCGGGGACCATCTGCAGATCCACATGAAGTGCCATACCGGAGAAAAAACATTTATTTGCCCATTTTGTGGCAAAAAGTTTACAAAAAGCTCTAATTTGACCACCCACCTACGGGTTCACACAGGAGAGAAACCATTCACCTGCTCAGTGTGTGGCACAAGTTTCAGTCTGCGCTGCACGTTGGTGAATCACATGAGAGTCCACACCGGGGAGAAACCATTCAGCTGCTCCGTTTGTAGTAAAAGCTTTTCAAAAAAGGCTAATTTGACCACACACATGGTGCTCCACACCGAGGAGAAGCCATTTAGATGCAGGACTTGTGGCAAGAGGTTCACCTGGCATTCACAGGTCAAAAACCACAAGTGTGTTGACAGCAGCAGGTGATGGTGGAGTCACATCATAACTTTCATTCAGGAGGAAACACAAACTCATCTGGAGCTGCTTAACACCACAGGATTTTTTCAGGAACCTTTGCAGAAACTCAGGAAATGAAAGGAAAGACCAGGTCAGCAGCAAAATGTATTTCAGACACCTAAAAAAAAGTATCAGGGTTCAACACTAACATTTTTTTTCACTTGCATGTTTGGGCAAGTGGTTCAGAAATGTACTTGCCTAAAGTCAATTTTTACTTGCCCCTGTGCAAATTGTTTTATTAAGTTACCAAATAACAGACTAAAATTAATTGTCATGTATAACCTAAGGCTGCAACATCAACAAATATCAGAAAATAGTGAACAGTGTCCATCAAGAGCCCAGCATGACATCTTTAAATGTTTTATTTTCTCAGTCTAAAACCAAAGATATTCAGAATATGATGATAATAAACCAAGAAAAACAGAAAATCTCCATATTTGAGAGGCTGAATCTTCCAGGGATTAGATTTTGGAGATTGAGTAACGTGTACAGTGTTGCTGATGTTTCTTCTGTGCAAGAAAGAAAATAGTTCCTAAATGAAACTGCTCACAACTGGTCATGACTTCTGAAAAGTGAAACTGCTGTTGAGTTTATAAATTGTTGGGGTTTTTTTTTTGTTTGTTTGTTTGTTTGTTTGTTTGTTTGTTTTGGCTCTTTGAGCACCACAGCCTGTCATGTAGTTCCATTACACTGGAGAGAAGTCAGACATGTCTACGGCAAATATCCCCAAAATTCTCCAACTCACACCAAAACTATCTTGATGGATAAATAACACTACATGTGAGAGGAGACATTAGTATTTTGATGAACTGTAGAAGACCTTGATCCACAACAGAATAATGCATCCACAAGCACTTGAAAAGGTATTGTTCAAATAATTTTGTCAGAGTATTTAAAAAGGTGAGATCCACTGTGTGTCACTCTGGCCAGCAGGGGGAGCTACACCCCTTTCTGTGCAAATGCAGCTAGTACTTTCTGCAGCTGCAGCTCATCCAGCAGCTGCTTAAAGTTTGACTTTTACTCTGAAACTGTTGCAAGAAGTGAGCGCTTTTTACCAAATCATATTGTTGGTTTAATTCACTGCATTCTCATACATTTGATTGCAATTTACTGGGTTTATACTTGTGTTGTTTTGACCACTGTTGTTATTTTTTCTTTGTAAAGTAACTTGTAAGTGTTGTGTAAAGTGCTCTATAAATAAAATGTACTATTAGAATCTGACTCTCCCTGCTTTCAGAAAACTCTTCTCCCACTTGAAGAGCTGAATGACTAGTTTGAGACAAATCTGACCTGAATTTATTGTAACACATCGACTCAGCAGTTCATAAAGTAGATAAATTTAGATCCACTGCAACCAGCTACATCAAAATATGTTAAAAATATGTTGCTTATATGTTAATGTATCAGTAAGTAAAATCCAATAATAGAATAAACAGTATGAAATAACATTCACAGAGGCCATTCTGCTGCCCAATGAATAACAAATTTTACTAACGTGGTTTTGTAACATTTTAGATTACATGTAAACAAAATTACATAATCAGATTAGACACAGTAAGAAACTATAATCAGCCAAGGTTACATTAAAAAATGTTAGATTGTAGTTATGTTGTCAGGGATTACTTGATTTTGATTATGTCTTTAAAATCTAGCAATTTTAAAACTATGAAACTTTTTTCACGATAACCAACAATGCTCCGTTAACTATTGACTCATATAAATAAATGTGGGAGAGTCTGGGCATCCTCGACTAGAAAAAAGTTTTTTAGACTTTGTTTCCAACAATGTTCATACAAAATGTATAAAAACAAACTCATGTGAGTAAAAATGATAATCTAAGACATTAAGTGATTTCATATGTCTCGGGTCAAAATAAATTATGTATACATCATGTTGCAAATTAGGGCCAAGCAGTTTGCAGTGACAGTACAGTTGTAGTTTATGTAGAGAAGAAAAATGGCACATTTTCTCACTTTTGACATAAATACATTAGGGACAAAACAATAAACAGTTTCATGATAAACTGTGGTAAATTTTAATTATAATGATAACCATGTTTGAGTAAGTAAATACTGTCCAGCATCAACAGATCTCAGACACAGGCTCAGCAGCAGCATGGGGTTTGTTTTGTGTCCGTGAAAACACTGACATCACAAAGGACATGATGTCATTTCAAGTGGTTGAGTAATTTCAAAATAAAAGTTGGTGAAATGATTCCAAGATAAACTTCATTACAGCAGCTCAAAAGTTCAAGTACAAAAAGTACAAGTAGAAAACCATGTGAGTCATAAATAGAATAGTCCTGAAATGTTTTAGTCCTCTTTTGACCACATGAAGCCTTTCTAACATTGTTTTTATGTGTGCTGTAAAAGTGTATTATTATTGTTAGAAAATACCAACAACTGGTTCAGCAAAGGAACACAGTGATGAGATCAGTTTGTTTCCCATCACAATGGGAGAGGAGACCATGTGATGACTTCTCACATCAAACATATAACTCAGATTTGAATATGTGAAACCCTAAAACATTTTTTTTTTCTTGCAGATTAACCAGAACCTTCTGAGGGGCGTTTCAAGATTGGATAACTTATAATAATAAACTAAATATTCATATAAAATATGTAAATATAAAGTTTGCAAATAGAGGAATAAAACTATTTGAATGATTAATTTCATTATTTTGACAAAAAATTTCATCAAGTGTTCTTTCTTAAAAATTGTTCCTACATTTGCTGCATATATAAACTAGATAATACTATATAAAATAAGACGCCCCACAGCTTTATGAATATTTCTATACCTTGATTCCTGATTGACCATTTTTTAAAGTTATTCTTTATTTATTTTATTATTATTTATTGCTGACCTGCAATTTTTCTTTTTGTTTGATACTGCTGCTACTCTTGGATATAACATGCAGCTTTTTGACTGTACAATATTTAATATAAAAAGGTAACAGTAGTCATTAAGTAGAATCGTGTACATCAGAATATTATATAGTATGATTATATCATTATGTGTGACTTATTTAAATTGATGATGAAGCCATACAGTTACATAGAATAGAAGACAAAATATTTACTTTTGTATTGTTTCTTTGTGGGTTTTATGTATTAACAGTTAAATAAATGGTCTGGGTACTTCTACAATTATTAATTCTTTACAGACAGATGCAAACATCGGTCACTTTTATTTTGAAAATCAGCAAAGAACTGGCACCGGAAGGAAGAGTACCGTCCGTGGCTAACATGCTAACTTTAACGTTGTCTGTTACGTGTGTTACCATCAGATCAGATGGGAGCGAACCGGCAGAGCCTGTATGTTTGGATAAACGGGTTGAAGAGGACTTTGTGTGAACTTTTGGGATGTTTCAGCTCAGACTCACCTCCTCTTAGCCGAGAATGCTAAAGGAAGTTAGCCTAGCTTGCTGCAGGGAATAGACGGAGACGGGGCTCGGCGTCACAGCCCTGGTCGGAGCAGCGTCAGTGAAGACAGAACTGTATTTTTGACAGATAGAGCTGTCTGAACAGACTCTGTGCTGTTCACTTTATTTGAAAATCTGTCACATCTGAATTATCTCCTGGTGTCCTACGAAGCTAATGAAGCTAGCTTAGCTTGCTAGCTGGAAATAAGCGGAGCTGAACGTGATCTAATTTACGAACAGCAGAGAGACCAAACTGATTTTAACGGATTGTGTCTGGAGGACAAATCAAAATGGCTGAAGCAGAGAACAAGGAGGAACAACACAAACTGCTGGATGCTGTTTTCAACCCTCAAGCTCGGTTACACAGAGCAGGTTTGTACAGTTTGTTATGTGCCGCAGTGTGTGTTTCCTTTGTTTAGATTCTGCCCCTCCCCTCCTCCTCACTGCTGCAGTCAGTCAGTAATCAGGTCTGGAGCTTAAAAACAGGGACAGAGAAGCAAGACAGAAACCTGACACACCAGATGGTTTGTTACACAGAACCATCTGTCGTTCTCTTTTTCTTCCTCTTCTTCTTAGAGAATTTGTAGCAGGCAAGATGCAGCAAAGGCGTATTGCTGCCCTCCACAGGTCATTTGTAGATCGCCACTGGCTGGATTAAATCCTCATGTAAAGTCTAGTGTGATGGAGTTTTCTGTGCGGATTATTGACTTGAATAAGTGATCTGTAACTCTGTTTGAGGCTTCTTTCTGCATGATAGAGTAGCCAGCACATCTGGTTAAACCCTGGTTTATTCCTGAGGCCTGTACTACAAGGCGAGATAAATGTGTTTGCGAGGTATGTTGAATCTAAAGTTAGAGTTTTCGGTGTCACAAAGGTCTTTTAACCTGGATAGATCACCATGGTAACTGATGCTGAACTCATAACCCGGTCGGGAGCAGGTTATGTTCTGAGTTTCAGATTAAATCAGCTGTATAAAGCGACGCTCTTTAGATAATTAATTTCCTAACAAAGTTCTTTATGAGCGATATAGGTTATACACTGAGGGAAGACGTTCAAAATGAGAAGTTCCTTATCTGTACGCTCATAATATCACAGAACGAAGCTGTATAATGTAGAAACAATGTAATGTAACAGCAGCACAAACTGTTTGCATGGCCTTCTCATGGTAACCTCAGTTTGGTGATCCAGAGTCATTTTTCCAATGTATTCTATGAAAGAAACAAAGTTTTATGGCCGTCCACGGCTGCTATGAGACCTATCCTGTTCCACAATCATGAAATAGATAATACATTTTCCGAACACATAACTGGTCAGAGTCCAAAGGGAGCAGAAAATTACTATTAATTTATCTTCACAACAACATGCTTAACATGAGGGGAAAAAAAGACAAGCTTAAATATGTATCCCACAATCCCACAAGAAGAAAAAAATGGGGAGTGCTATGACACAAAGCTCAGTTGGGAGAGCATCCACCCCATCTATGGAGGCTGTCAGTCCTCTGGAGTAGCTGCTGGTTTGAGTCCCACCTGCAGCCCTTTGCTGCGTGTCATCCCCTCTCTCTCCACCACCCACAGCTCTTATTGCTGTCAACAGAAACCCATAAAAACAAACCACACAACTTGGAAACTCAATTTAACATTGTCAAAATTTCTACTACTAGATTTGGTCTGGCTGGTTTCTCAGTTAATGCTAGAGCTGGGTGACATGACCTGAAATTAGCTCCAAATACGATTTAACATGAGGTATAGTCCCTTTGTGATGAGTAGTCTGCTCCATAATGTAGGTGCATGTAATGTGATTCATTCTCAGAGATGAACAAGCACTGGATCAGGCATCTCAGCTGCTTTGAGGAAGAACATCTTTGGTGCTGCCAAAGAGGAGAAAAGAAACCAAAAAATATTCACATTTAAGATGCAGAAATCTTATAAACTAAACCAATTAATTGATTGTCAATAAAGGTTAGAATTAATTTAAAAATTAATTTATCATTGCAGCTCTACTTATTTGAATGGAGGCTCAGTTTGTAAATGCACACTTATGAACCATTATTCTTTCAACTTAAATTTGATTAACCCCAGATAAATACACATAACACAGGCATGGACATAAAACATATCAAAAGACAAATGCTAAACCCTCCTCACACACATTCATCACATGAAACTATAAACATCAGTGACAGCATAACATAAAACCTGGAGAACATGAGGCAAAATGGCTTCTTCAACTCATGTACACATGACATGAGCATGGAATTAAAGCTGCCTTGATTGCACAAATTTTATCATATTTCAGCAATGATCAAGTTCAAAGCACATGCTTGTAGTTTGATTTAGTTTGGATGACCTCCAAATATCTGGAATATCAGGAAATGTTTATCATTTTTCTATATATTTCAGAAAGTAATGGTGTCTGTGATTTACATGCTAACAGCAAATTACGATTTTCTAAAACATCTATGTATTTTACTATACTCCACAGAGGTCCAACAGCTGTTGGTGAGTAAAGAAGAGGTTGCCCCTGAGCAGCAGGAGTGGACCCCCAGTCTGGATCAGAAGGGCCCACCAGAGCTGCCACACATTAAAGAGGAACAGGAGGAACTATGGACCAGTCAGGGGGGCGAGCAGCTTCAAGGGCTGGAAAAGGCTGATATCATCAAATTCACATTCATTCCTGTTCCTGTGAAGAGTGAAGAGGATGAGGAAGAGAATCCTCAGTCCTCACAGCTTCATCAAATCCAAATTGAACAGATAAAAACAGAAGCTGATGGACAGGACTGTGGAGATCCAGAACCAGACAGGAACTTTAATCCAGACAATCATTTACAAACAGCTACTCATGACAAGACGTCAGACTCCTCTGAACCTGAGACTGATGACAGTTGTGACTGGGAGGAGAACAGCGGACCTCAGTCACGTTTAACAGAGAACCTGAAGAACCCGTTAACACCTCACATGAGACTTCATTCAAAGAGTAAACATTTCAGCTGCTCAGTTTGTAAAAAAGCTTTTCATCAAAGAGCTGCGGTTGTGATACACATGAGAGTCCACACAGGGGAGAAACCCTTCAGTTGCCCTTTCTGTGGTATGACATTTGCACAAAACTCAAATTTGACCAAACACATGAGAGTTCATACAGGAGAAAAACGATTCAGTTGTTCAGTTTGTGGTAAAGGATTCTCACGAAAAGCACATTTAAGAGGACACCTAACTGTTCACACAGGAGAGAAACCATTTAGTTGTTCAATTTGTGGGAAAGGGTTCACACGAAAGGGTTGTCTGACGCGACACTCAACTCTCCACACAGGGGAGAAACCCTTTGTTTGCTCTGTTTGTGGCGTAGGATTTGCACGCAATGCACATTTGAGACAACATTCGACTGTCCACACAGGGGAGAAACCCTTTAGTTGCTCAATTTGTGGTAAAGAATTTGCACAAAGGGGTCATTTAAAACAACACTTGACTGTTCATACAGGGGAGAAACCCTTTACTTGCTCAGTTTGTGGCAAAGGATTTGCACGAAAGGAGCACCTGAAACTACACTCAACTGTCCACAGAAGGGAGACGCCATTTAGTTGCAGTGTTTGTGATGAAGGATTCACTCAACTCAACCAGTTCAACAATCACAAGTGTGCTGGTGAGACCAGCAAAAATAAATGAAGCTGCAGAGATGCTTGATGAGTCAATTTCATCTAGCAGGACTGAAGTACTAACAACATGACTTGGCTCAACACTCATCACTTCAAAACTCTGACAAGGAGTCCAGAATGAGTTGCACTTCTTTTCAGCTAAGGATGGTTTTATTTGTGAGGACAATGGTTGTGTCTAAAATCATTTACCTTTCAGTGGATTCCACTTAAAAATTACTTTGACTGAAAACACAAAACATTTAAAGTCACTCTACTGTACAAAGTTTCAGGGAAATTAAAGCTACTACAAGGAACTTCCATATTTTGTTGATTTTGGAGCCCCCTGTGGACAAATGCAGCTATCTTTCCACTGTAATAATCAAAAAATATATCAAAAATAAATTTGTATTAAAAAATCTTTCAAACGTTTTCAAAAACTCCTTGTAGTAGCTTTAAGGTAAAATCAGCTCAAATGTCAAAATGTAATTGAGGAAATGCTCATATCGGACTTCTCATGTATACTTTTAATTTAGAAGTTTTCTGATATTTTTGGTGAATTCCTGCTCAGGATGACCATTACTGTAACCTCATAAACTCTGTTGTTCTCATTTACACTTTTGAAAGATGTTTTGAATAGAGGTTAAATATTACAATGCACTGTTAAACATAGTTCTGTCATATGTGAACTCTCCATGAAACCTTTTCCTGTAAAATGTGGAGTTCTCATACAGAGTTGATAAAAGATTAAAGTAAAGCTACTTGCAGTGTCATAATGTATCATAAAACACAGCCAACTCTGTCCCATATTTTTTGAAGTGTAGTTGTATGAGGTACACCCCCAGTCTGGAGAAGCAGCAGGAGTACTGGTGTAGGAACCTAAATGATGTACTGTTGTAAACAACATCAGCAGCAAAAAGTACTTTAGGCACTTAAAAAATCAACATCAGTATAAGTGTACACCATGTAAATAATGTTTTTCACTGCTTTACCTTGCTGTCAGACAGCCCTCTCTGAACGGAAACCACCTTTATATAAGCCAAATGTCACTTTCCCCAAACTAACCAGACTCCTTTGGCAAAAACAGTCATTTTACCTTGTATGACACAAGAGTTAGTGTTCTTGTGTTACCTCGATCTGTTAGTTTGTGTGTGTTGTTGTGTGGCCTCAGTGTTTTGAAGGGTTAGTTTGGATTCACTAAAGTCACAGCAACACAAAAGAAAAGGCTGTCTGACAGCAAGGTAAAGCAGAATATTCAAAATATAGCAATACACTGAAGCTGATATTGACTTTTTTTAGGCGTCTAAAATCCATTTTACTGTTGACCCTGTCCACAGCAGTACACCACTTAGCTTCCTACACTGGTACACCTGCTGTTTCTTCAAACCGTTGGTGTGCCCACCACCCTCTACTGTAGGTAATACACTGGCTATGGATAAGCACCTCATACAAGCCCACTTTTAATAATCCAAACTATCCCTTTAACATCTCATAAAAATGTATTCTCAACATTTTTGCTGTAAAGTCCAATGGATCCCTCTGCAGTCTGACTTTGACAGGAATGATATAATTTGTGAAGTCATGTTCCTGCACACCTTTCAGAAAATAGTGGAAAAATAAACTTCCACTCTAAGAACATTTTGTAATATTGTAATGTAAAATTACCGCAATGTAACTACATTTTATAGAAATAAAGAGTGCTCTAATATGTGAGGTCCCATGAAGAACTGTTTAATGCTGTTCTGTATGTTCTAGTGACCATAACTTCTCTTTAGCACGTCACATAAAATTTGTACTTTCCAGTTCAAGACTAATGTTAAGACCTTTTGCTTTGTCCAGATTGAATCACATGTGTGATGTATGACTTTTGACTTTATATATAAACTTGTCTTATGTTCTTATCTCAGCCTCAGATCTAATTATTCTGTGTGTGAGAGCTGGTGTCGCTCAGAGAGTCTTGATAACTCAGCTCACCAGTTGATTTGGCCACAAAACCTCTGCAACCTGTCGCAAGTTTTCAGACCTGTCAGGAAGTTAGCTTAGCAACACAGCTGCTGGTCAGACTGACTGTCAGAGACCAAAACTGTTTTTAACTGAGTCAGTCTGGAGAAAATACAGTTGGTGTAGCTATTATAAAACATCTTCAGTCCAAACGCTGAGACTTTTTGTCAACCAGTGACTTATGACAGATGCTGAAGAGATATTTGAGCTGTTTGAAAGAACAATGGCAGAGTACAAGGAGGATATTAAATATAGAATATTGATATATTGCCTAGTCCTTATGTAATTATGTAATTAATAGGGGTTTGTTAAAAATAAATGTCTCATGTTTTTAGTTGGTAGTAATATATTAAGTAGAATAGTAGCAAATTATGACATTTTTCTCTCTTTCATAATTGTACATTAGCTGCTTTTAACAGTAACAAGTATACAGTTCAACAATGATAGCCCATGTTTTCAGCGGCTCTGGTTCTAGAGATGAATTTCATGTTTATTCACTTCATTGATGTTTCAGAAAATCATTGTGTAAAGAGTTTTGAGCCTGAAACCAAACCAATGGAAATGAAAATAGTTAAATGACTGCACATATGACAGGTGTCATCAATTTCCAGATGACTTGAGCGTTATAGATCACAGGGCCGTTGCAGAGGTCCACCTTGTTAACATGTATAAACATTTATTTTGATAATCAACTAATAGTTATAAATGCAGGTTCAAATTTGAGGATCAGCTGTTTTATTGACTTTATTGACATGTAATCAGTAATGTAAAAACAGCAGCTCAATTCTGCAGCTTCATTTCCCGCCAATCTTCTCAACAACATGAATTGTTTCTCCTGTGTGTGAAGTTAGGTGTCGCATTTCACATGGTTTCTCTTCAGTATCTTGTCAGACTTTGCAGGCACGTTGTTAAGTCACATTGTGGCCGACCATGAGACATTGCATAGTTGCTTTATGTGCATATTTTTACAACAAACTGGGCAATGACAATGGTTTCTCTCCTGTACGAGCTCTGATATGTATTTTCAGATGAGACTTATAACTACATCTGACCAAAAACAGGACAAAGAATTGTTTCTTTGTCTCCCTGCTCTTTTTTCTGAGTGAAGTCTCATGTGGTATGTCAAATGGTGAAACTGGGGAAACTTCTGACCACACTCAGAGCAGCTGTGTGGTCTGTTGTCTATCTATACCATTGTCACTCTCAGGTTCAAGAGACTCTGAAGCATCTTGCCAGAATCACATCCATTAACACTTTGAGAGATTTCATCATTTTTTAAACCTGATGGCTGTTCTCTGGTCTCCTTCCAAAAATCACTGTCAACACTGTCATCAGTATTGGGTTGTAAATGTGTATCTGGATGACAGTTCCTGGCTGATTCTGGTCCTCGACAGTCCTCTCCATCAGCTTCTGTTTTAATTTGTTCAGATGAGCTGCTGGTTTGAGGGTCTTTGTTTTTCTCAGTTGGACTCTGAGCAGTTACCAAACAAAAAGACCACAACAAAATTCAGTTTTATAGGTCTAAATTATTACATCAAACAAGCAAAGCAATATTTATATTTTTGTGTGTTGGGGGGGACCCACCACAATAAGAACATCTGCCACAAATTGGTTGTGTCTACAAGGGAACCCTTGATTTGTAAATGTCTTTTGAGATGTACTTAAAATTTTTTTTATCCCTCTGAAAAGTGAAACCATGTGCAATTGTTTAGTGCACAATAACCCCTCAGTCTACCCCTCCCTCACCTGTTCGCTGTTCTGTGAAGATATTGAACAAAGGTTAAAAGCAAAAAAATAAATGCTTCACTGTAACTCTGGTCTATATGAATAGAACATATATAAACTTAAGCTATGCTTGTACAAAATACCATCAATAATTAAATTTTCCAAGACTTCAGAGACTACTATCATTACAATATATTCCTAAAAACAAGTTATGACGGTTTTATTGTGAAGGTCCTGATTGTAGCGGAAGTTGTAGGTTTGCTTCCGGGTCGTGGCTGCTCGTTCTGGCGAACAGTCAGCAGTCGGTCTCCGTGTTGTGATGTGTGTATATGTATGTTCATCAGCAGGGTGAATCTGTCCTCTCAGTGTCCACTTTGACTCTGTCCAGAGTGTAAAATGTCCTCCAGACTTCAGGAGCGGACAGATTCATTCAAACAGCAGCTGCTGACGGCACAGAGACGACATCTGATTGGACACTTGGAGACAACAATATCCGGTTATGAGGAGCAGATCGATCGACAACAGAAGCTGCTGGATGTGATTTTACAGCCTAAAATCAAACTGAGAGGAGCTGCAGGTTTGTTCTCTTTAGTTCTGCTGCTGGAAACATGTTGACTGAACTGATGCTAAGCTAACGTTAGCACAACAATCCATACTCTGTCTGTTAGCCGCAGCAGCTAGCTCTTGTTTCATTTGATGAATGATTGAATGTTTGTGATAAACTGAAGGATCCTTTATGTGTTTCTTTAAAAACTACACTCATGAATGATTTAAACATGGTTTATAATTAAGCTGTTGATTAGGTTGTAAAAACTGTAATAAAAAGTTAAAGATAGTTATGAACAAGTTAAAACTAGGGCTGAACACTTAATCGCAATATCAGTGAAATTACACTTTGGCCAAGTGCAATGTCCAAATCTAGAGAAATCTTGGTCTAAAAAGACGTTTTTTAAAAAAAAAAAAATCATATCGGCTTCACGGTATTTGATGGTATTTATTTTTTTTCATGCAACAGTGTTCTTACCCACATTTTCTTCTAATGAGAACAGAATTACTGCAGTTGATTGGCTTTAAACAGCCCATTTTACTGTCATAAGGACTGTATCATGTTTTTTTTTTTTCATTTTCCAGACACAGGTAAAAGCATGACCCCTTCAGAGTATGGCTGCCATCACATGGCGGGGACAACTATACGATTAAACGTCCTCACACACACTAGTCGGCACCAGAAATACTAGTAGTTTAAAATATTTAAAAATAAAATCTTTTAAATATTTATCAATATTTCATTAATGCACGATGCCAGTTATCTGTTGCTTCTAAGGTTTTATGCAGCTGCAGACAGCAGCTCCTCTCACACAGCGGGTATGAACCGATCACCCTGGTAACACCGGATGTTTACATCAGCGAAGTCGGACAGATGAATGTAGACTGTGACAGAATAAGCTGATATATATTCACCTGACTGGAGAAACATACACACACACAGACGTAAATCTGCAAGCGGAGCCTCTGCTGCTGCTGCTGCTGCTAGCACTGCTAACGTTAGCCACATTGTGTGTCAGGCTGGCGGCTAACATTAGCTCTGGGTCACTTACCTGCAGACACTGAGACCCTCTTCAGCCTGAAAAGGTGAAGCGTTTAGTGAGTTGTTGTCATGTTTTGTACATTAATGTGTAAGGCTTGTATTGCACAGCGCAAAGTAGCGCGCATCTCAGCAGCATTTAAAGTATGATTTGGCGATTGTAGACTGTGATTAACGTCTGCAAATGGCTCTTAATACACACACTACTTTTTTTCTGACAGTGTTTAACATTATAGATTGTCTGTGAATATTCTCATTCATCCCGGTCATAGTATTCGTATCAAGGTTTGTAGGAGGCAACTGGACTTGTAAGTGCCATTTATCATTTAGTGAGTTTATTACTGTTAAATGGTATTATTAATGTTGAACACAGTAAGATAATATTTAGATTTAAAGTCAGGGAATAGTAATGAATATTTGTAGGACTTAATTCCTGTTTGTTTTTACCCCTGAGTTTTATTTTGTTATTCTCTGCAGTTTCTGTTGACCTGTGTCGAATTCATAGGAAGTAGAATTTTATTGTGAAAGGTCTGTTCTGTAAATAAATGAGGATGGCGGAGCCACACGGTTGTTTTACCGTTGGCGTTGGCGTTGCCACCGACCCGACTCAACACGTAAAGCAGTCTCCTGTCGTCAGTGTCGTCCAGAAGTGTGGTTATATGTAGAAATAAGTAGAGATAAAAGTGAAGAAATGTTTAGACCAAAGATAGCCACTACAGGACTTGATAGAGTTCTTGCGAAACGTCTTCAAGAACTCCAGTTGCCTCCTACAAACCTTGATACAAACATTATAGATTAATAAATTCTGCTAAATTTTAACGGCTTTCTGAGTGTCTTTAGTGTTAGACTAGAATAAATTAAATTTTGCGTTTAATCGACAGGGAATTTAGTCGCCAGCAACATCTCTAGTGCACATGCTCAAGCAAGCACACCTGTAGTGTTGGTGTGTAGCAGTGAAATGGGTCCCCGCTGAAACACTTCCCCGCCGTGCATGTTCCGGAAGTTGTTTGGGCTAGTATAGCGGTATATGAACGAAAATAAAGACCGGTTTTCGGTACGAACCGGTATACCGCACAGGCCTAATCACATCATCACAATTTCAATCTTTTTTTCAGTGAAAATTAAAATTGTCATGAAGTATCAAAATTTCAGTTAAAACAGTAGCAATAGGGGCACCTCTGTAGCTCAGCAGTGCATGTGCCCCATTTACTGAGTCTGTCAGTCCTCTGCAGCAGCCACCAGTGGTACCAGTGGTGGTAAAGTGGTACTGAAGATTTTCCTCCTACTGCTAAATACATTCTTTAAAAACCCTCTGAGATCAGCTGGGAAATGAAAACAGGCTGTTTTCCTGACTTTTTGAGATACGTGGTTCTCACAGGTCAACCACGATTATTTCAAGATATGATGATCTTATAGACCATAGTGCTTTGCAGTAGATTAAACAATCCAACAGGATATAAAGTAGTTAAGAAGAGCTCAACCTTAAACATCTACAGCAGTAAAATGTAACATACACATTAATGCAGCAAGGCTTTTAATGCAGTAATTCTACTTGTAGTGGAAGATTTTCATAGTGAGACAAGGTGTTTGCAGTCTGCAAGGTCACCACTACATGCCACTAAATCCTGCACACTGGTCCTTTAAATTTGGTTATCTCTTGTATGTCTCAGCAGATATAATACTGATATTATGTTTACATTATGAAATCCAAGTGAACAGCTGTTTATGGTTTGTCCTGTCAAATTATTACCTGCAAAAAATCAAATATCACTGTTTCAAGCTTTAACAAAAACTCACCATTTTCTTATATGTGTGTGTTTCTGTATTTCACTGTTTCCTGCAGACGTCCAGCAGCTGTCTGTGATTAAAGATGAGGTTCTCCCTGAGCAGCAGGACTGGAGTCACAGTCAGTTTCAGGATCTTAAAGATTCATTCAAACAGCAGCTGCTAACTGCGCCTCGAGAAGATCTGATTGGACACTTTGAGACAACAATATCCAGATATAAGAAGGAGATTGATCGCCAACAAAAACTGCTGGATGTGATTCTACAGCCAGAAATAAAGCTGACAAGAACAGGTTTGTTTTGCTTTTGCTGCTGGAAGCATGTTGACTGAGCTGCTTATGTTGAAGGGCGCTAATGCCAAGCTAATGTTAGCTAAACCATCCATATGTTGTGTCAGTCCACAGAGCAACATCTCCATCAAACACTAACAGGAGATGAAGAAAATGTTCCTCCCACCAATAGCTGAAGTTTGTCCACTTTGTTGTTTAATGGTTAGACAGAAATATTCCCAGTTAGGGTGTCCAAAGTCCACGCTGGCAGAGACACATGAGCACACAAGCATTTCCTTTAAAAGATGACATAAAACAATTCAGTGATGATGAATAAGCTGCCAGTCCATTGTGAAACTGATCTATCTCCTGATCATTTCAGGTTTAAAATAATCATTTACAGAACAAAAGCAGTGACTTTGAGGAACTTTGTGCAGTTGTGGAAATTACAGCTCCAGCAGAGCCCAAATTCTTCAACAATCAACCAATGGCTCCATCTAGTGGATAAAATATGTCACTCAAAAGTTGATGTTAACAGAGCTGAAATAAAATATTTTGATAATCGCTTTATTGTTAACATTGTTTTTCTAGCAATGAGTTTCAGAGAAGAAATATGTAATCTTTTACTTCAGCTTGTGAAAAATAGGAGCAAAAACAAAGGTTTTGCTTTATATTTTGGTTCAGTGTAGATATGAGACTTTGTAAATCTCCAAATCTGCTGATATTAAAAAAAGAAAAGTGTGAGGCAGGGACATAAGTTTGGGTTGGTTTCTGGTTGTACTGGTCCAATATCGTGTACACACCTAAACTGGCCTAATTTTACTTTAATCTGCTGCACCAGAATTTATTTAAATTAAATTTTCTGGTAATATCCAGGCTATTAAAAGAAGCTTTTTACATCAGTAGCCTTAACATGACATTCAGTGCAGGAGCTATACTCACAATCATGTTTGCAAAATACAGCTTTCTTCAAGAAATGTAACACCACCACCTCAATCATGATTAAAACTGTAATAAAGCACAGAAATGACAATTATAGACAACAGCGTTTTGAACAGACACAAACAAAATGTAACATTTGCATTTTGGAACATAAAACAGCAAACTTTAAAAGCTGAAATGTAGTTTTGTTAAGTTTACTGATGTGTTCCAGCAGAAATGTCGGCGGTCTCTGCAGAGCTTGTTGCAGAGTAACATCACAGCTGAGCAGACAGTGCTAACTATTTAGTGAAATACATTGCTGGCAAGTTAAACAATGACCTCATCATTTTCTCTTTTCAATATGATTCTAATATAACCCTTCTTTCCCTAATTATTAGCTGTTTCATTGAGGTCGCTACAGTTTGTCAAATGGAAAGGAGAGCATGACACCTTGTTTTGATTTGGTTTGATCTGTTACACTTATTGCATCATGCTGATAATACAAACTCAAAACTTCCTGTTTTCATTTCATATTAAAAGCCCTTTAGCATTTCAGTGGACAGAACCTGTTCATTTCTTAACAAGTTGTGAAAATTTATATGAACACAATGTAGTAAACCTACTGTCTTCCAGCCCCACTAAGACCAGCCTAGTTCATGGCCTCCCTTGTTTGTATTTCAGTGGTTCCTGCAGCTGTCCAGCAGCTGTTTATGATTAAGGAAGAGGTTTCCCCTCAGCAGCAGGAGTGGAGCCCCAGTCTCAACCAGGAAGACCCAGAGCCCCCATTCATTAAAGAGGAACAAGAGGAAGTCTGGATCACCAAGTTATCACTCACCCCTGTCCCTGTGAAGACTGAAAATGAAGATGAAGAGAAGCCTCAGCCCTCACAGCTTTGTCAACTACAAACTGAACACATGGAGACAGAAGCTGATGGAGAGGACTGTGGAGGACCAGAACCAGAAGAGAAGCTATTTAGCTGCTCTGTGTGTGGTAAACAATTTCACAGAACCTCACATCTGAAGAGACACATGAGAATGCACACAGGAGAAAAACCTTTCAGCTGTTCACTTTGTGACAAATGTTTTTCACGGTATGAACATTTACAGTTACACATGAGAACACACACTGGAGAAAAATCTTACAGCTGTTCACTTTGTGATAAATGTTTTTCACAGCGTGGCAGTTTACAATTACACATGAGAACTCATACAGGGCAGAAACCATACAGCTACAACAGTCATAATGAAAGGTTCACTTGGAGTTGTCCACTCAAAAGACACAAATGTGATGGTGAGTCCACACAGCTTCATGAGCTCTCAAGCAGTCTGGGCCAGGAGGACCCGGAGACCCCACACATTAAAGATGAACAAGAGGAAGTCTGGACCAGTCAGGAGGGAAACCAGCTTCAAGAGCTGGAAGAGGCTGATATCAAAAAGTTCGCATTCAGTCCTGTCTCTGTTAAGAATGAAGATGATGATGATGATGTTGAGGAGGAGAAACCTCAGTCCTTACAGCTTCATCAAATACAAATTGAACAAATCGAAACAGAATCTGATGGAAAGCATTGTGGAGGACCAGAACCAGTCAGGAACTCCGATCTAGATACATGTTTACAACTAGTTAGTGAAGATAGTGATGGTGATGATTTGAAGGAGACCAGAGAATCTCAGTCAGGTTTGACATGTATCAAAAATAAGGGATATGATTCTAATGAGAAAGGATTCAGCTGCTCTGAGTGTGGTAAACAATTTCGCAATGGTAGAGATCTGAAGGTACACATGAGATTTCACACAGGCGAAAAACCATTCAGCTGTCAAGTTTGTAGTAAAAAATTTGCCCACAAGGCAACTTTGCAGAATCATTTTAGATGCCATACAGGAGAAAAACCATTCATCTGCTCAATTTGTGGTAAAGGGTTTGCCCAGAAGGCAACACTGCAGAATCATTTTAGTTGTCATACAAGAGAAAAACGTTTCAGCTGTTCACACTGTAATAAATGTTTTTCACGGTCCTACATTTTAGTGTCACACATGAGAATCCACACAGGAGAAAAACCATACAGCTGTTCATTTTGCGATAAAAGTTTTTCACAGTATCACCATTTTAAGCTACACACGAGAACCCATACAGAAGAAAAACCTTACAGCTGTTCACTTTGTGATAAATGTTTCTCATGTTCTGAACATTTACAGTCACACATGAGAACTCACACAGGAGAGAAACCGTTTGGGTGCTCAGTTTGTGGCAAAACATTTGCCAGGCAAGAAATGTTAAGTCGTCACATGACATGTCACACAGCAGAAAAGCCTTTCCACTGCACAGTTTGTAACACAAGTTTCATTGACAGTGAGTCTTTAATTCAACACATGAGAATCCACACAAGACAGACACAGTTTAGTTGCTCAATTTGTGGTGAAGAATTTGCATGGAGAAGATATTTGACTAAACATATGGAAATCCATGTAAAGGAGGGTCTCTACAGATGCAGTGTTTGTGACAGAGGATTCACGGAGAGATGTCAGCTCGATTACCATCAGTGTGTTGGTCATTCTTCGTCACAGCTTCATCAGAGTCCAACTAAGGAGAAAAGAGAGCCTCAAACCAGCAGCCCAACTGAACAGATGGAAACAGATGCTGATGGAGAGGACTGTGGAGGAGCAGAACCAGCCAGGAGCTTGCATCCAGATAAACATTTTCAGCCAGATACTGATGACAGTGTTGACAGTGATTTTTGGAAGGACACCAGAGAATGTCCATCGGGTTTAAACTCTTTGAAAAATGATAAAATCTCTGAAAGTATTAATGGATCTGACTCCAGCTGGGCCGTTTTGGAGTCTCTTGAACCTAAGAGTGACGACAGTGTTGATAGTGATTTTTGGAAAGACAAAAGACCATATAGCTGCTCTGAGTGTGGTCAGAGTTTTCCCCAGATTCACCATTTGGAGAACCACATGAGATTTCACCCAGAAAAAGAACAGAGAGAAAAAGAAGCATTTGTTTGTTCTGTTTGTGGTCAGACATATCTTTATAAGTCCCATCTGAAGATGCATATGAGAACGCATACAGGAGAGAAACCATTGCCACTGCCCAGCTTGTAGTAAAAATGTGCACATAAAGCAAATATTCAATGTTGAATTAACTGATTATTCTGTCAACTATTTTCAAATGTTTCAACCAACAGTCCAAAAAATATCCAACACATGTCAATAAACTCAATAAAGCAACGGCTTCTCTACTTCGAACCTGCATTTTTTTTGGCCATTTTGTTTCAATGACTGAAACTATTAGTTGATTGTCAATATAGATGCAGATTATTTTTCTTGTCTTTCTATGTATGAAGTGGTTTTGTTTTTGATTGTACCAAACTGATTTTAAACCTAAATTAAGCTTTTCATTTTTGCACATGCTTCCCCTTAAACTTATTATGTTCAAGTGTTAATTTTTGGAAAGCAGTGTTCCATCCATGTTTATGCATTGGACTGCCATGTGCAATCAGTCATCTTTGTGTTATATTTAATGTTGTTAAATGTTTTCATCTCTGTAATACACATATAATAATTACATGTAAACAAGGTGGACCTCAGCAAGACAAGATTCAGTTGACAATAAAAATTAAAACTTGAAACTAATTTTTTTGACTGTTAAAGACTTTATTGGAAAACCTATCCTGCCTATCTCTGCTTTATGCTGTTTATAACTACTGTCACACTGCATCATCCAGAGACATATCTAATCTATTGAAAATAGAATTTCTTGCTATGGATTCTGGGGCCTCATTTATAAAAATGTTCTTTGCTTTACACTCAGACTTAATCTTCATATCATTTCTGACTTACATTGCTTATGTTCGATTCATAAAACATACCAACCAGAAAAAAACTTTGCTTATATAGGTTCTATAAAGCTATTTGTAGCTTAACTTAAAACTGATGACACCTGCCTTACAGTCAGGCACCTAACATAATGCTGCACAAACAACCATGGACCAAACGAGAAAAAAGGAGAAAAAGAAAAGGCCAAACATGGGATTGTTGCAATTACTTTTTCTGAAGATTATCTGATTTGATCACAACTATGCTTGCTACTGTGAGCAAGGGCTTCACCCAATGAATTAGTTTTTAATCAATTAATCTAACAATTATTAATGACTAATTTATCAATTATTCTTAAGGTTGTTTTTAATTCCCTTAATATACAGTCATTTACTAAAAACAAATATCAAAAACTTGTCTCATTAAAATTTCAGTGTTTTATTAAGTCAGCATTCAACACAAACTGTAACAACAATCTGTAGCAGTAGCATAAGAAATTTTCTCACTCATACATTGTTATTAAAGTTAACAGAAACTGTAAAATTAATGAATATCATCATTAGATGATGCATGGTGTAAACACTAAACATTATGGTATTAACATGTCAGAAGTGAGTACTACAAACAGAAACACGTTCAGTATGTTGATGATCCTGAAATATCATGCTTGGGTGCTGACAAAAAGTAAACAGGATGGTGCTCTCTTGTTAGTACTACCATTTTAACAAAACACTCTGCTTTAACATCCAGTGTCTGTGCAGAGCCTACTGCTGAGATTACTTTAAGCCATGTCCATTTTGCAGAGCACCACATTGTTATGTTTTCTACAATTTAGATTTGTTTCCAGTGAGATGTTAGCATGCGAACAACAAATTATCATGGACAAAACTAAATACAGAAATAAAATAATCATGTGGATTCATTTAGTTGAAAACATGGAGCATAACATTTTTTGGAGTCAGTTTTGTACTGATCAGTGCTGAACTAATCCCTAATTTCCACTAGGTGCGGCTGCCCCGCGTCACTGCTGAGCCGTGGCACTCCGGCCAATTCACGGCCATTCTAGCTCTAACTCTAGCTTGTGTTTCCATCAGAAGTGCCGCGGCGTGTTTCAGACGCTTCCCAGAAGGGGCTCAGCGCTCCACTCCACGGAGAATGCATGCCAAGTCTATTTTTGACAGATGCCGCGTCAATTAGCACAGAGCAGGTCGAACGGGTAGGAAGTCAGGCAAGGAAAAGGCAGGGAGAGTCCGGTTAATTTTCAAAATGCAAGACCCCGTGCAGACTCACGATCATAAAGACAGACAGAAAATAAACAATTTAACTTCGTAGCCTGCTTATCCATGGTAGAAGCACAAAGAGCAAAGAAAGAGGACTCAATCAACAAAATCATAGCAAGTAAACATAATCAGACAGGCAAAACGCTCCGCTGCTGAAACGCTGCTGGTGGAAACTGCAGTTGCTCGTATGACGGAACAAAACCGTGGCACACACGCGACGTCACAAAGCTGCATCTGGTGGAAATCCCCAGTAAGTATTACCCTACATACTTCAATCTAACTGAAAAAAAAAATGTCTCAACAAGCATCTCTGTTGGTTCTTTCACTTCTGCTGCGTCATGTGGATTCTCATGTGACGTGTCAGATATCCTCTTTCTCCAAATACTTTACTACAAACTGAGCAACTGAATGGCTTTTCCCCTGTGTGGATTCTCATGTGTCGTCTCAGACATATCCTTTCTCCAAATACTTTACTACAAACTGAGCAACTGAATGGCTTTTCCCCTGTGTGGATTCTCATGTGTCGTCTTAGATTTCTCCTATCTCCAATTCCTCTACCACAAACTGGACAGCTAAATGGTTTATCATCTGTGTGGATTCCCATGTGTTGTGTCAGATAGACCCTTTCTCCAAATACTTTACCACAAACTGAACAACTGAATGGTTTCTCCCCTGTGTGGATTCTCATGTGTCGTCTTAGATTTCTCCCATCTACAAATTCTCTACCACAAACCGAACAACTGAATGGTTTATCATCTGTGTGGATTACCATGTGTTGTCTAAGATATCGGCTTTCAACAAATTCTTTACCACAAACTGAGCATTTGAATGGTTTATCATCTGTGTGGACACTCATGTGCTGTCTTAAATATCGCCTTTCTGCAAATTCTTTACCACAAACTGAACAATTGAATAGTTTATCATCTGTGTGGATTTTCATGTGTCGTCTCAGATATCGCCTTTCTCCAAATTCTTTACCACAAATTGAACAACTAAATGGCTTATCAGCTGTGTGGATTACCATGTGCTGTCTCAGATATCCTCTTTCTACAAATACTTTACCACAATCTGAACAACTGAATGGTTTCTCCCCTGTGTGGATTCTCATATGTCGTCTTAGATTTCTCCCATTTCTAAATCCTCCTCCACAAACTGAACAACTAAATGGTTTATCATCTGTGTGGAGAGTGAAGTGGTCAATCAGTTGTCCCTTTTGTGCAAATCTTTTATCACAAACACTGCAACTAAATGGTCTCTCCCCTGTGTGGAGAATCAAATGTCGTCTCAGATTTGACTTTTGTGTAAAGCCTTTACCACAAACTGAGCAACTAAATGGTTTCCTTCCTGTTAGGATTCCTTTGTGTTTCTGTAGATGTACGTTGTCGCCAGAGGTTGCAGTGCATTCAGATGAGCTAACTGATGTTTTTCCAGTATTACATAAACCTGACCGAGTCTCCCTGTTCTTCTCCCAATCACAACTGTCATCAGTCTCAGGGTCAGAGCAGTGTGAAGTCTTGTCATGAGTAGCTGATTGTAAATGAATATCTGGTTCTGATTCTCTACAGTCCTCTCCATCAGCTGCTTTTTTCAAATGTTTAGTATCTCTGCTGTGTTCAGTTTGGTTTTGAAGAAGATGTGAAAACTGAGGTTTCTCTTCATCATCTTCTTCACTCTTTACAGTTACAGGAGTGAATGAGAACTTGGTGATATCAGCCCCCTCCAGTCTTTGAAGCTGTTCTTCCTCCTGACTAGTCCAGAGTTCCTCCTGTTCCTCTTTAATGTGTGGCAGCTGCGGTGGCTTCTTGCAGTCCTGAATAGGGCTCCACTCCTGCTGCTTAGGTGGATCCTCTACTTTACTCACCAACAGCTGCTGGACGTCTGTGGAGTACAGTGAAATACACAGACATTTGAGAAAACATTCATTTGAAACCAGCATTTAAACCACTGAGACAGCTTCTTTCATCAAAGTGAAGATAAATGCGTTACATTTTGTATAAAATATTTGGAAGTCATTCAGACTAAAACAAACATGCACTCTGCATTTCATGAAACTGGAGATGCTATAAAATGACAATGAGATCAAAGCAGCTGCAATTCCATGCTCATTTTAGTCTCAACCAGAAGTCAAATAACATGGTACAAAGTTTATTTAGAATTCTACAACACAGAGTTGTAGTGTGATTATACTGCTCACTAAACAAAAAAGATATAAATAATAAAATAATAACACAATGATAATAATAATAATAACAAATATGGTTGGGTAACATGCACATTTGAACCAATGCTGAACTGATACCAGTACCAGTACCCAACAGGCCCTTTTTTCTGTACATTATTCTCTCTGTAATAACAAAAATGTAATTTCTATTGTATTAAAATAAGTCCAAATATCCCAACTGAAACACTGTTTTTCATTTCAAATATTTTATTTATTGAGAAAATTTTACACACCACACTAAATAAAATCCCTTCCTTTCCCCTCTCAATCTGTCTCTATGACCTGTAGCCTGTCAGGTTGTTACCAGGGCAACACTGTTGTTTCTGTTGCGGAGAAAGCATATTCTTTGTGTGCTGTTGTTGTCATTAGCATCACTGTGCTTGCATACTGTAATATTTCCTTTTTAATAGTTTTTTAAGGTTTTGGACATAAATCTCATACTGTTATCGTGTACTAAATATCATGTTGGTGAGGAGTCTAAGATGCAGCCAGTGAGAAATGGCTAATGCTGGAAAAATGCTAAGCCAACTGAGACACTTGAAGCAGCCAAGTTTTCTCCACCAACAACTTATCCAACAAGCTATTTCATCACTTGAAGATGATGATGATGATGCCTCACTTAAAGTTTTGTTGACCATGGAGGGTTATCAGTTACACTGTTAAGGCACTTGCTGTTAACTGTGACTGCTGTAGGTGATTTAATAATGAAACTATACAAACCTGCTTTGTGTAAATGGACTTCAGGGCTGAAAACAGGTTCTGATCCTCCACAACCCTCTCCATCAGCTTCTGTTTTCAAGTGTTCTGCAGCTCTGTTTTCTTCAGTTTGACTGTGATGAAGCTGTGAGGACTGAGGTTTCTCTTCATTGTCTTCACTCTTCACAGGGACAGGAGTGAATAAGGACTGAGGTTTCTCTTCATCATCATCTTCAGTCTTCACAGGGACAGGAGTGAATAAGGACTGAGCTTTCTCTTCATCATCATCTTCACTCTTCACAGGGACAGGAGTGAATGTGATCTTGGTGATATCAGCCTCCTCCAGTCTTTGAAGCTGCTCTCCCTCCTGACTTCTCCAGATTTCCTCCTGTTCCTCTTTAATGTGCTCTTGACTTGTTGAGAATTCATGAAGCTGCAGCAACTCACCACCACAATTGTGTCTTTTGAGCTGATAACGCCAAGCGAATCTTTCATCACAAATGTTGCAACTGAGTGGTTTCTCCCCTGTGTGGGTCCTCATATGTCTGTGTAAACTGTCAGGCCGTGAAAAACATTTATCACAGAGTGAACAGCTGGGAAGTTTTTCTTCTGTATGGGATCTGAAATGATCCTGCAGATGTGCCTTACGGGCATATCTCTTGCCACAAACTGAGCAGCTGAATGGGTTTTCTCCTGTATGGAATCTAAAATGATCCTGTAGATGTGCCTTTCGGGCATATCTTTTACCACAAACTGAGCAGCTGAATGGTTTTTCTTCTGTGTGCGTCCTCATGTGTCTCTTCAGATTTGAGGTTTTGTTAAATTGTTTACCACACTCAGAGCAGCTGAATAGCTTTTCACAAGATTTATGTCTGTCAGGTGTTAAATGTGCTTCAGGTCCTCCGCAGTCCTCTCCATTGGCTTCTGTTTCCATCTGTTCAGTTTGTCTTTCATAAAGCTGTGAGGACTGAGGTTTCGCTTCATCTTCACTCTTCACAGGGACAGGAGTGAATGGGATCTCGGTGGTCCAGACTTCCTCTCGTTCCTCTTTAATGTTTGGGGGCTCTGGCTCCTCCTGGTCCACACTGGGGCTCCACTCCTGCTGCTCAGGGAGAATCTCATCTTTATGCATCAACAGCTGCTGGACATCTGCAGGAACCACTGAAATACAAACACACACATTTAAGAAAACTGTGAGTTGGTGTTAATACCCGAAATGCAGATATTTTGATTTCCATTAGATTTTTTTCATACTAATTTGGTAAATGTACTATATCATAGTATCACCGCATTAAATTATAATTAAATCTGCTAAGACATACAAAAGATGACTGTATATTCCAAGGCTTTGCACAATGTCAGCTATCATCGCCAGGACTATAGTCACTCAATTCAAGACACATATTTGAGGGTAAACCCAGTGGAACCAAATTATATGTCCCTATAAATATACAGATATTACTTTCAGGGCAGCTGTTGGCCGTTTGTGTGCCCTTAGCATAAGGCAGTCTTCTTTAATCCGAATCAAGATGAAACATAAACATGATAGACCAATTTAAAATGTCTACAAATGAGCAGCAATTCAATTAAGCAATTATGTATATCTTGTGTATGCAATACAACCACCATGTTGGTCTGTATCAACACATTTCACTAAATTTAAATGTAAATTTACATTTAAGCCAATTCAAATGATTACGACTAGAATAGTTGAAATCGTAAGTAACATTATCAGATATTACAGCAGTAATGTGATTACTTTGAAGTGATTTTATTTAAGATACAGTTCTTTAAAGGACCAGTGTGTAGGATTTAATGGCATCTAGTGGTGAGCTTGCAGACTGTAAACACCTCGTCTCACTATGAAAATGCATAACTGTAGAATGTGATCATGAACTTGTGTTTTAATGTTTGAATGTTTGTCATCTTTGCTGGAAAAATGACCAGAATGATTAACTTTATGACTGACACTTCAGTTCTATTAATTTGAACTTTTGAGTGACAGATGTTATCCACTAGATGGAGCCATCGGTTTACTGTTGAAGATTTTGGGCTCTATGTTGGAGGTATAATTTGAACTACTGCACAAAGTTCCTCAAAGTCACTGTTTTGGTTCTTGGATGAGTGTGAATCATCATCAATCTAAAATGTTCTGTGCTCAGTCAAAGTGATGGAATCAATTATCAATTAATCATCAATCATAGATCATCAGACATCCGTCACTGACAACGATTCAGATATAATTTCTATGACAAACAGCTGAATTCAAACCAGCACAGAAGAAATAAAGTATAATTTTCACTTTTGGCAAACAAACCTGTTCTTGTCAGTTTTATTTCAGGCTGTAGAATCACATCCAGCAATTTTTGTTGCCGATCAATCTCCTTCTGATATCTGGATATTGTTGTCTCAAAGTGTCCAATCAGATCTTCTCGAGGTGCAGTTAGCAGCTGCTGTTTGAATAAATCTTTAAGATCCTGAAACTGACTGCTGCTCCACTCCTGCTGCTCAGGGAGAACCCGTTCTTTAATCACAGACAGCTGCTGGACGTCTGCAGGAAACACTGAAATACACAAACACACACATATAAGAAATTGTTTTTTGTGTCAAGGTTTGAAATGGCGATATTTGATTTCTGTGTGACTGTTTTACAGGTAATAAATATATCTTATATTATTTATTTATTATATCTTTGTATAATTGTGGCTATACTGTGAGAACCACGAATTTCTAAAAAGTCAGGAAATAAAGCCTGCTTTCATTTTCCAGCTGATCTCAGAGGGTTTTTAAGGAATTTATTTAGCAGTAGAAGGAGGAGAATCTTCAATATCACTTTAGTATAAGATCACCTTATAAATTATGTATAAATGGTTTATAATTAGATTATGAATTAGGTTGCACATGCATTATGAAGCATTAATAAGTTGCTACGTTACATTAGGTAAAAAGGCCATAAGTGACCTGTTGCTTGGCAAACTGAGCCCACATTTATCTCTTCTGTGAAGCCTCAGATCTGATTGGTTACTGAGCTCACTTTGTCTTCTCCATCAGCAGGATTTATACCTGTCAACTTCATCATAGATTTGTTAAGTTACTGTATTTACCCACCGTCAGAATATGTTAAGTTTCGTTTGGCATCAAATTAACATATTAAAGTAACAGATTCAGACACTAAAGCATTGTTTACATTTCCAGTTGCACACTTTACACTAAATCTCCTTCTGCCAGTTTTAAATGTTAGTAACTCATTAGTGAGATATAACTAGTAGTAAGCAGTAACCAAAACTTGGGTTCTGGTTCAGTGATTTGGATACTGCACTTGGCCATAGTGCAATTTCGATGATGTTAGGGTTAATTGTACACGTCTAGTTTTATCATGGTTATAACTGTTACAAATGATTTATGAAGTGTTAATAACCTAACCTTAATAGGCTCATTATAAGCCATTTATAAATCACATATAAGTGTAGTCTTATTGTGAAGTGGTACCAAATTTCCTCAACACATAAAGGATCCTTCAGTTCAGCTCCGCATCAGTTCAATCAACATGTGAAGAGAACAAACCTGCAGCTCCTCTCAGTTTGATTTTAGGCTGTAAAATCACATCCAGCAGCTTCTGTTGTCGATCGATCTGCTCCTCATAACCGGATATTGTTGTCTCCAAGTGTCCAATCAGATGTCGCCTCTGTGCCGTCAGCAGCTGCTGTTTGAATGAATCTGCCCGCTCCTGCAGTCTGGAGGACATTTTACACTCTGGACAGAGTCAAAGTGGACACTGAGAGGACAGATTCACCCTGCTGATGAACACACAACCACACATAACAGAAGTCTGACTGCTGACTGTCCGCCAGAGTGACCCGCCACTACCCGGAAACAAACGTACAACTTCCGCTACAATCCTGACCTTCACAATAAAACACCGATCTTTTGTTTTTTTAGAAATTAACTGTAACGACAGTTGTTTAAGAGGAGTCCTGATTATTACTACACTTTTATTTTATTTAGGACGTCTAATTCACAGATGAAGACATTTCTTCTCCAATCTGATAACAGAGTGTCATCATGACAATCTCAGCTGAATGAATGAAGCTGCTCTCTGAAGCCCCACTGACGTTTGAAGCGGCCGACGTCACAAGTCACGTGGTATTCTTCGTTTGACACAAACAGTGCGCTTCTTCACAGGAGAGAAACGGTGTCATCTCTGGTACCGGTATTTAGTTTCTCTCTGTGACAGTGTGATGAAGATGAAGATGAGTGTGAGCGTGTCTCGGCTGCAGAGTCTGAAGGTTGTGGTTGAGCAGCGGCTCACTGCGGCTGTCGACGACATCTTTGGACATTTTGAAAGAACAATCAGAGAGTTTGAAGAGGAGCTGGAGCTCCGGCATCACACACTGAACACACACACACCTGAGAGACAGAGGACAGGTGAGTCTCTGCACTTCTCATCATGATAATGTCACTGTGCGAAGCTAACGTTAGCTAAACCACCCGTACTCTGCAGCTCGCTGTTAGCCGCAGCAGCTAACTGTTAGCTCAGACTGCTAAAGAGAACAGGCCCAGTTTAAACAGTCACACCTGAACACACCTGACAGTTATAAAGAGCTCTGAACTAAATGAACTAAACTGAACCTCTATGAAGTTAGAACTGCTCTGTTAGTTAAGATTCAGGGCTTTAATTTCACCCCACATTATCAACAGTAACCATAGAATTATTTAATAGTTACTGATCTAATTATCACTATAGTTTGTACATAATTATTAAAACATTAGAAATAAATTGTTAGTTTTTGTAGCAGCATAATTAACCAGTATGTAAATATAATTAGGGAGAGGTATCATTAGGGTTTTATCAATCTGGTAATTTAACTGTAGTGTTATCAGTTCTTTTTCATTACTAATTAATGGCTTCTTCAAAAAAAAGAATTATTAGAATTTTGGTATGTTGTAAATGTTGTAGAGCTGCAATAGTAATGTTTATGACAGCAAAGTCACTCAGTAATATCTCCCTGGTAACAAAGCTAAATTGTCAATAAATTAAATCATGTTAAGAAAAGGAGAAGGTTGCTTTGTATATTCAGAAAAAATAAATCATTTTCCTGACATCACAATACTGACTGAAGAACACAGACATCAGTCAGTCTCAGTCCTTCATCCTGTCCTGTCCTCCTCCCTCACTGCCTGCAGGTACAGCTGGTAGAGGAGGGGCTACTTTCTCTCAGCCAGCAGTATGTTTACAGTAAATTGAAAAATTTTAAGATATGTGGCCAACTAAGCTTAACATTTATACTACATACAGACAGCTTTTATTTTAGCTTGTCACTGTTAGCTGAGCTATTGCCTTGTGCTTTTGTAAAACATGACAGTCTGCAGACAGAGCACACTGAAATATTTCACTGTTTCTGTCTTTTTTGATAAAGTATTGGCTTTTTACTCACATAGTTTTATTGCACTTAGGCTGCAGCGTGATCCTAAATTACACCAAAGCCTTATGAAGTACTTCTGAAAGGGCTGCTAACGTTGGAGCTTATCAATACTCCAATCTTTAATTATTTAGCCCTGTTTAATAAGTTTTCCATACCCATTCCTATAACTATTGTATGTGTGTGTTTCTCAGTCGTGTCTAGAAGGGCACAGTTGAAAATTTCTCTTGAGATATGTATTTAATTGAAAATTAAATGAAATTGTCACTCACACGCAACCGTTGATGGGTCTGGGGTTACCGTCTGGACATGACCATCTGTCTCTGTCTCTCACAAACACATGACAACAGACCTGTCTGTGCAGAGCATGATGTCTCACACTGCAATATTTCCCACAGGTGTATTTTGTGACTATTTAAATTCTTTTTATCCCTCTGAAGGAGAGAAACCATGTGCGATTTATTTGTGGACAGTCACCCCTCAGTCTACCCCTTCCTCACCTGTTCGCTGTGTTGTGTGAGAACAGTCTACAGTTACATACAGACTGAATGCAGAAAAACACAGAGAGATACTCCTGTTTAACATATGTACAAACATGCTGTTGTTCTGCAAAGGCTTGTAAGGTCACCTGGTTGCTTTCTAGATGTCATTCCCTACCCAGCAATGCTCTGCAGCCCCTCCTCCTTTCTTTTGTCTAATTGATAGAAAGTGTTGTTATACTTTGCTCCGTCATAAACTTATGGTTTTCCACAATGTGTCTGTCTGTCAGTGAATAAAGAAGAAGTTCCTCCTAAACAGCAGGAGTGGAGCTCCAGTCTGGACAAGTGGAACCCAGAGCCCCCACACATTAAAAAAGAAGAGGAAGAAGTAAGGAATGCCACATTCACATTCACCCCTGTCCCTGTGAAGAGAGAAGATGATGATGATGAACAGAACCCACAGTCCTCACAGCTTCATCAAAGACAAACAGAACAGATGGAAACAGGAACTGATGGAGAGGACTGCGGAGGACCAGACCCAGACAGGAGCTCAGATACACATTTAACACCAGATACAGAAGACAAGACCAGTGACTCTTCCAGACCTAAGAGTGATGAAAGGGATGGTGATTGGACACAGATCGGGCAACCTCAGTCAAGTTTAAACTCTCCGAAAAGTAACATAGTCCCTGTTGGTGAAGTATGTAACACTGACATGAAATCATTCAGCTGCTCTGAGTGTGGGAAGACATTCTGTCGCAGGGATCATCTGATGGGCCACATGAGAACCCACACAGGAGAGAAACCATTTGGTTGCTCATTTTGTGGTAGAGGATTTGGTGATATGTCAAATCTGCAGAAGCATTTGAAATACCATACAGGAGAGAGACCTTATAGCTGTTCGCTTTGTAATAAATGTTTTCCACGGCGCGACAGTTTACAGGCACACTTGAGAATCCACACTGGAGAAAAACCTTACAGCTGTTCACATTGCAAGAAAGGTTTTTCACAGTATGCACATTTAAAGACACACATGAGAACCCATACAGAAGAAAAACCTGACAGATGTTCTTCTTGTAATAAATATTTTTCATCGAGTTCAAATTTACAGAAACACATGAGAATCCACACAGGCCAGAAACCTTACAGCTGCAAAGTTTGTGACATAAGATTCACTTGGCACGTTCAGCTCAAAAGACATAAGTGTGGTGGTGAGACCTCACAGGTAGAGCAGCTTCAAGGGCTAGGGAAGGCTGATATCACTAAGTTTCCATTCACTCCTCTCCCTGTTAAGAGTGAGGCTGATGCTGAAGAGAAACCTCAGTCCTCACAGCTTAATCAAAGACAGACTAAACAGATGGAAACGGAAGCTGATGAAGAGCACTTTGGAGGATCAAAACCACCCAGGAACTCAGATACAGATACACATTTGCATCCTAGTACTGAAGACAAGACTGAAGACTCTTCTGAGACTGATGTCAGTGATGGTGATTGGGAGGAGAGCAGTAAACCTCAGTCAGATTTAAACTGTCTGAAACATAATGTCCCCATCAGCAACATAGGATGTAAAACTAGCAGAGACCACCTACTGAGCTACATGAAAACACACACAGATGAGAAGCCATTTAGGTGCTCTGAGTGGGGGAAAAGTTATTCAAAGAAATCCACTTTGAAGAGACACATGAGAATTCATACGGGAGAGAAACTACTTAGTTGTTCATTTTGTGGTAAAGAATTTGGTGAGAAAGAAACTCTACAGAAGCATTTGAAATACCATACAGTAAAGAGACCTTACAGCTGCTCACTTTGTAATAAATATTTTTCAAGGTGTTCACATTTCAAGTCACACATAAGAACCCATACAGGAGAAAAACCTTACAGATGTTCACTTTGTAATAAACGTTTTTCACGGCGTTCAAATTTAAAGTCACATTTAAGAACCCACACAGGCGAGAAACCTTATAGCTGCAATGTTTGTAACAAAAGATTCACTTGGCCTTCTCAGCTCAAAAGACACAAATGTGGTGAGTCCTCATAGCTTCATGAACTCTGGTCCTCTAAGGAGGGAAAGCAGCATCAGGGACTGGACCAAGTTCACATTCACTATGAAGAGTGAAGATGATGATGAAGAGAAACCTCAGTCCCCACAGCTTCATCAAAGACAAACAGAACAGATGGAAACTGAAGCTGAAGGAGAGGACTGTGGAGGACCAGACCCAGTCAGGAACTCAGACCCAGATACACATTAAACACCTGATATTGATGGCGAGACTAAAGGCTCTCCTGAGACTTAGATTATGGAAATTAAGACTGGAAGGATCCTGAGAGAAAATCATTTCCCTGCTCTTTGTGTGTAAAACATTTACACATATGGAAAGTCTGAATACACACATGAGAACTCATACAAGAGCTGAACCTGTTTGCAGCTCTTTTTGTAGAACAAAATTTACTCAGAAATCAGGTCCAGACTGCCACATGAGAACCTGTTTTTGCAATGAAAGATTCACTTAGCATCATCAGTTCAAAAATCATAAGTGTGGTGGTGAGACTTCCCTCTGTTTCAGATTGTAGTAAAGGATTTGTCAGTTAGCAGGTTAGTTAGTAATTAGCAGATTGATTGACCCTTCACTAAGTTCCCTCTTTAAACAGCAACTGTCCAATCATAGATCAGCAACCGGCACTAAGCCGTGCAGGCCTGACAAGCATTGCATGTCTCTCTGCTTTGAAGTGGTGTGGATGGAGCTCTTAAACGAGTCATATTCTGTGTCTCATGAGTTTGGAAGGTGGTGCCTTTTTTTGTCATCTTTCAAAAGCCTACAGCACAAGAGTAAATGTAAAGAATGGATTAAACTTTCTCTTAATCTGTGTAATGTTAGCTGTAAATGTGAGCATTTCCAGCTAACTAGCTTACAAGCTGCATTAATAGTAGCTCCAGAAAAACTTGTTACTTGTAACAAATTGCATTTTTCCCATGTTACACAGGGATTATAGGTGCGGTGATTAATCAATTAATCCATATTAACCAATTACAAATTAATTGCCTAATACTTTGATAATCGATTAGTCAGTGTGGCTAATTTTTTTAAGAAAATAAGTCAAAATTCTATGACTTCGGCTTCCTAAATGTGAATAATTTATTCTTTCTCCAGATAAAAAAATAAAAAAGTAGCAAAATATTAAATGCAATAGTTTATATATTTATAATGAAAAGTAATACTGCACATGACATTAAAACATGATATTAAATGTAAAAAACAAGTATTGGACATAACATAATATACATTAATGTGCCATACTTCACTTCCCAGCCAATTCTAGCTGGAATGTAGCTTTAGCTTCAGTCTGTTTGCATTAATGTTATATCACGTATACAGCCATTGTGTAACTTTACATATTTCAAAGCCTTTTCCGGGCTTCTCATGTTAAAATGCGTCTGGTTAAAAAGTCCGCTGGAGACGAACTTCTCAGCTTACTCAACAAGTATAAACATTACCATTAGCATACATTAGTTAGCTTCACTTATGAAATCTGCTCGTGGGAGTTATCATTTTAGAGTCAGTGGTTGTCAACTGGAAATGAGAAGCAGCTTCTGTTTACTTCTCTGTGGAATCAGACCGAGTGCTTCAAAACTTAAATCTGCCTTTAAACTGCACATGTGCAATGAGAGAGTGGAAAGCTTGCCAGACATAGCAGCAGTAACCAAGAAGGGCAGGACTTACCAAAGGGTCAGTTTGACGGCCAGTTAGCAGTTCTCGGGTCCAGAAAATATTATAAATATTAGCAGGTCACTTAGCTGGTCAATAAGGTCATATAGCACTAAAGGGCCAAATGCACTAGAAATATCATTGCATGTTTTGAAGTACACTTATTGTCTTGAATAGCTAAATGTGACCTTAAGAGTAGTTCCTGGGCAGTTCTGGTCATTGAGTGCAATAATATTTGAATTTCCATAACATGCGTCAAAGTGTCGCAATGAACTGCTGTGCCTGCTGGTGGATTCACCTGCAGGACAGGTGAATGGAATGACACCATGCATCACAAAACTGAGTTACTTGGCTGTGTTTTATTTTCTGTGTAAGTGTCACAGTCAAGTATTTTTCTAGCCCTGCACTTATGCAAAAATGCATTGCCAGTTATTATCTTAACTGCATATTACTCCAACAATGAAATAAATCTATGTCATGTACTTCAGTAAAAATACTGATTGTCCAGTTCTGGGAAAGGGTTGACAGTGATTATGTTAATATAGGTTGCAACCAGGCTATGGAGGGTTACCTTAAAGATGTATTCTGACACAGTTACTAGTTACCTACTAAAACATGTAGTCAGTAACGTAATTTAAGTATCATTATATTAAAGTAATGTAACCTGATTACTTTCCATTACTTTTGGATTACCTCAATACCAAATATGTTTGAATAGTTGTGCTTAATATGTTGCTAAGTTTATTGTCTGTCCAGCTGTTCCTTCCTGTGTTACTTGTAAATGAAAAATTAGACTAACAGGAATAATTATGCACATTTAAATGTTCTTTGTTAAGTAGTTTTTCACATTCAAACTTAAAGTAAATGGACAGAAATTCAATCTGCAGCTTGTATTTTAACCCACATACATCCCGGTCATGAGCATCACCTCAGTACCTCAGTCCCAGAATACTTTTAAGTAGTGATAGTATTGACTGTACTGATTGGTCCTACCTGTTAAATTAAATGTTCATTTAAATTAAATGCCCAGTCTTGGATGATGGCAGCATTTTCACAGCTTAAGGTAGAACTGTTACTGTACTGTGATGATGTTACTCTTTTCTGATTTAAAGAAAAAAAAATATATTGAAATTTCCACCCAGTGAAGCTTTTTTCATCACTAGAGGCCATGATAATGATCTGACTGTAAGATTAGCTGGTTTCACTCAGACCAGGGTGGTGTTATGAAACTTGTGAAGTGTTGTACTGTATGAACACTGTGTATGGTAGTATCTCATTCTAGATTTTAAAATGTATGTAAAATTGTAATCCTGCTAAGTAATCCCAATTTTTACTATATGTAACTGTAATCTGATTATGGCCTTTTTTTCTGTAACTGTAATGGAATACAGTTGAGAATGAACATTGCCTCTTTGGAATCGTTAATAGCGAGGCCTGTATTTACCAAGACACCTTTTATGATGCCTGGTCTAATGTTGTTATGCACATAAAGAAAGAAACATTAAGGACTGAAAATATTGCTGCATTTTTATTTGGAGATGTTCTTTGTACCGTCTTTTCCCCTTCTTTTTCTATCTCTCATTTTATATTTTTATTTTTTTTATTAGATCTTATTATTTATTATTATTTTTAGATTGTCCAGTGCCAAGATCAGTTGTTTGTTGTGTTTTACTTTACTTTGTTGTGTTTACTGTAATATGTTGTATTGTGCTGCTCTACATCTTTTGTAAAATAGAAACGTCAATAAAGAACCTGAACAATAAAGAAAATATGTTGATGTACATTAGAAAGACTATGATAACTTTCTTCAGCATTGTTTTTTATGTACACCGTTGTACTGTAGTGTGTAGCAGGGTGGGAGATGTAAACGTATTTCTAATTGTTTTGTTTAGGTTTTTGAATTCTTAAAAATCACAGCCTCTCATTAGAAGTTATTGGAGACAGGGTGATGATAGTAGAACTTGTTAAAATTCCTTTGAAGGGATAGTTCACCCAAAAATAAAAATTCAGTTATTATCTACTGTTATGTGCCAGTCAAGAAAAGAGCTTGTTTCTTGTTTTTCCCTCCTGTTTGCCCTTTTTCTCCCCCCTCCCCTCATTTGTCTCCAGGTGATAATGGTTTCATGGAGATTCACCTGTGAAGACATGGACAGGCTCCTCATTGGTCCCCTAAGCTTGGAGGTGTCCACTGGCTTACATGGGAGGGTCATCAGCTGATTGAGCTCACCTGGGCCTCTGAGCTTAAAATCTGGGCCCTCTGTTCACTTTTTCTCTCCCTTCCTCCAGCTGGCATCCACCTTTTTTTTTTGTGTGTGTGTTATGATCTGTGTTAGCTTTAGGTTAATAAATTATTCTTGTTTTTACATCAACCCCTTGTGTGAACTCCCCTTCTTGTTGCATTCTTTGAGCCCGTTTGTAAAATCTACTAACACTCATGACAATTGAAGGTCAGATTTAGTTTTTTAGTCCACAAAACACTGCTGGAGTTTCACAGCAGAATTTCTCAAGTACGATTGGACTGAATGGTGAACAGTTTTCTAATTTGTTTGTTTGTTTTTGTTTTGTTTTTTTTGGGGGGGGGGGGGGTGTTCTTTCCTTTTTGAAAACTGGTCACCATTCACTTACATTGTTTGGGATATTGCCACACTATTTTAAAAGTATAATATAATTTGAATTGCTGTATTTTCAGAAGGTCAGAAGTGTAGCAGAAGTTGTGTGTTTTCTTTTCCAGTGACATTTAATGTGATTAGTAATGTTTGTACATTTAGTCACAAAGATATTGAACCTCAGAAACATCTTTTATACACCTGTATCAATGTTAAACTAAAGACAGAATATATGAGTGGTTAGTGATTAGCTGTTGGCTGTTTTGAATTAAATATTTTTAAATTTGGTGTTTTTATGCAAAAAGATGAATTTTGTAATAGTATTTTGAATATAGATACATTTTAGATATTTTTCAGGACTTCAGAGACAATTCTGACATATTTGTCTAAAACCAGTCAGTGTTTTATTGTGAAGGTCAGAATTGCAGCGGAAGTTGTACGTTTGTTTCCGGGTCATGGTGGCTTGTTTTGGTGGAAAGCTAGTTGTTTGCCTGCGTGACGTGAAGTGTGCATGTGTGTATGTGTGTTCATCAGCAGGGTGAATCTGTCCTCTCAGTGTCCACTTTGACTCTGTCCAGAGTGTAAAATGTCCTCCAGACTTCAGGAGCGGACAGATTCATTCAAACAGCAGCTGCTGACGGCACAGAGACGACATCTGATTGGACACTTGGAAACAACAATATCCGGATATGAGGAGCAGATCGATCGACAACAGAAGCTGCTGGATGTGATTTTACAGCCTAAAATCAAACTGAGAGGAGCTGCAGGTTTGTTCTCTTTAGTTCTGCTGCTGGAAACATGTTGACTGAACTGATGCTAAGCTAACATTAGCACAACAATCCATACTTCTGCTAATTAGTTCCATTTAGTTCACTTGACTGCGTGTTGTGTATTGAATTAACTACAAATTAAGGTACTTGTACTTTACTTGAATATTTCCATTCATTTAATGTAACTTTGTACTTCTGCTCTGCTACATTTGACAATAATACTACACCTAATGATTTATAAATGGATTATAATCAGGCTGTTTATTAGGTTGTAAACACTTATTTTCACAATCATTACTTGAAAGAAATATGCACAAGTTAAAACTAGGACTACACAATTAGTCTAAGTATTAAATGGCAATATGGCCAAGTGCAACATTCTAAATCTAAGAACCGCAAAGTTTTTAAAAAAGAAAATATGCATGAGAAACAGTGTTATAGTACTGCAGAGATGGTCCTGGTCTAAAAATATTGTTTGTCAGATGGAGGAAACACACAGAGACCCCAACAAATGTCACATCATCATGAGTTTCATTTTTTCTTTTTCAGTAAAGATTAAAATTGCACTGCAAAAATGATCATTCCCATTAATCATATCACATATTGCAATATCAGTCCAAATGATTTCAATATGATTTTTTACCATATGGTGGAGCCCTAGTTAAAACAAAGTTCTCATGCATCAGTGTTTACTCACTATTTGACAAGATCCAATTTCTGCTCACTACTAATTATATCTTACTAATGAGTTGCTAACATTTGTAACTGGCAGGAGGAGCCTTATTGTAAAGTGTAAAAGAGTGCAGCTTACAATATTTAAGCTTTAGTGTATGAATCTGCTTATTTATTATGTTAATTTAATGCTAAATTAAACAATGTAGCTGTATATTCTGATAGTGGATAAATGCAGTAACTTATAAACAAGTCTGTGATGAAGCTGACAGGTCAGGCCTTTTTTCCTGACTTTTTAGAGATGTGTGGTTCTCACAGGGCACCCATGATTATTCAGAGATATGATGATCTAATAGACCATGATGCAATGCAGTGAATTAAACAAGCCAACATTGTCTAAAGTAGTTCAAATGAGCTCAATCTTAAATATCTACAGCATAAAATACAACAACAGACGAATAGAAACACTGCAACATGAGTATCATTATGACTTTAATCATATTTACATCCTTTTACTTAAACAAGCTTTTTAATGCAGTACTTCTACTTACGGTGGAGTATTTGCATAGTGAGACAAGGTACAAGATGACTAGATACCACCAAATCCTACACACTGGTCCTTTAAATTTGGTCATCTCTTGTATGTCCTAGCAGATATAATACTGATATATGCTACAGTACATTCTATAAAAATCCAAGTCACAAGCTGTTTATGGTTTGTCCTGATAAATTATTATCTGCAAACACATCACATAAAAATCAGAAATCACCATTTCAAGTTTTAACAAACTCAGTTTTCTTAAATGTGTGTGTTTCTGTATTTCAGTGTTTCCTGCAGACGTCCAGCAGCTGTCTGTGATTAAAGATGAGGTTCTCCCTGAGCAGCAGGACTGGAGTCACAGTCAGTTTCAGGATCTCAAAGATTTATTCAAACAGCAGCTGCTAACTGCGCCTCGAGAAAATCTGATTGGACACTTCGAGACAACAATATCCAGATATCAGAAGAAGATTGATCACCAACAAAAACTGCTGGATGTGATTCTACAGCCAGAAATAAAGCTGACAAGAGCAGGTTGGTTTTCTTTCTGCTGCTGGAAAGATGCTGACTGAGCTGCTTATGTTGCAGGGAGCTGTTGCTAAGCTAACATTCACTAAACCATCCAAATCAAGTATTGATCCACACAGCCATGCCTCCATGAAACACAAAACTGAAGATGAAAAAAATTCTCTGTTTTTTCCATCACTAGCTGACGTTCGATGTCCAAAGTCCACACTGGCAGAGGCATGACCAAACTGTAATTTTCTTTAAAAGATACATAAACATAAAACAATTCAGCGATGATGAAAATAGTTGCTCGTTGTCTGTCGTGTCCTGTCTGCTTTGTGGATTTAGATTCTGTTTCTTTGTGAGGTCTTAAGTTACTGATTAATACAATTTATAATAAAATTTTCTGATGAAGTTGAAAAAGTTACAGAGTTATAGGGTTCAATGGACAAAAGTTCAAAGGTGCAAGAGGAAGCTCACACATTTTCATTGAGGCAATGCAACACAGTAGAGCAATCTTGTGGGTGAAAAAAAAGATCCTGTAATTTATTATAATGAGGAATGTTCTCAAAATAATGAGTTAAAATCTCAAAATAGCAATTTAGTATCTCAAAATAATGACTTGACATCCCAAATTGCTGAGAAACTTTCTAAAAAGGATTTACATATGAAGTCATTATTTTGAGATGGGGGAGACTGAGGGCAATTGTGACTTTTTTATGTTTTTCTTCATAACTTATACTTCTTAAAATACACTATAGTCATCTTTTGGTGTGAGAAACATATATGTATGTACACTAATTAATACAAAATACAACCAACTGATATATTTTCACCAATACGGAGTGGTCTGTAACATTAAATTTAATGCAAGAAGTCAGAGTGATACCATTGTACCCATGGTGGGCACAGTTGTTACAGTGGTAACACTGAAAAAATACATCATATTAACCCACTGTATCTAAAATAAAAGCACACATCTAAGTAACCACCTAGTATCTAATAATGTTACTTGGATTTTTTTGTTTTGTTTTTGGTTATGCATTGGCAAAAAAATGAAAATGGAATGAAAATCCAAATATCTCAGTTTCAGGCATTGACACAAACTCAAGACTTTTCTTAAATGTGTGTGTTTGTATTTCAGTGGTTCCTGGAGATGTCCAGCAGCAGTTGGTGTTTAAAGATGAGGTTCTCCCTGAGCAGCAGGAGTGGAGCCCCACTGTTGACCAGAAGGAGCCAGGGCCCCCACACATTAAAGAGGAACAGGAAGAAGTCTGGACCACCAAGATCCCATTCACTCCTGTCCCTGTGAAGAGTGAAGATGATAGCGATGAAGCGAAACCTCAGTCCTCACAGCTTAATCAAAGACAAACTGAACAGATGGAAACAGAAGCCAATAGAGAGAACTGTGGAAGAGCAGAAGCAGTCAGAAACTCATATCCAGCTACATGTTTAACACCTGATAGTGATGACAAAACTGGGGACTGTTCTGAACTGAAGGTTCAAGTCAGTTATAATGACGAAAATACCAGGGAAGCTCATTTGGGTGGAAGCTTTAAGAACAATGACAGCTACAATTCTTTTGAGAAGCTGTTCAGCTGTTCTGAGTGTGGTAGACAGTTTAAGCAAAACTCAAATTTGAAGAGACACATGAGGTCACACAGAAAGGAAAAACCATTCAACTGCTCACTTTGTGGTAAAAGATTTACTCAGAGGTCACGCCTGCAGGATCATTTTGGATGCCATACAGGAATAAAACCTCACAGCTGTTCACTTTGTGGTAAACGTTTTTCACGGCGTGACAGTTTACCGATGCATATGAGGACCCACACAGGAGAGAAACCATTTTGCTGCCAAGTTTGTGACGAAAAATTCACTTGGCGTGGCCAGCTCAAAAAACACAAGTGTGGTGTTGAGTCATCACAGCTTCATGAACTCCAGACCAGTCAAGACCAGGAGGACCCAGAGCCCCCACACATTGAGGAGGAACAGGAGGAAGTCTGGAAAAGTCAGGAGGGAGAGCAGCGTCAAAGGCTGGAGGAAGCTGATATCACCAAGTTCAAATTCACTCCTGTTCCTGTTAGGAGTGAAGGTGATGATGAAGAGAAACAACAGTCCTTACAGTTTCATCAAAGTCAAACAGAAAGGAACAAAGATGCAAAACATGACAAGATTTCAGACTCCTCTGACTCTGACACTAGTAACAGTTGTGATTGGAAAAAGAACAGGGACACTCAGTCAGGTTTATCTAATACTGGGAAAACATCAGTTACCTCATCTGAATGCACTGCAACCTCTTGTGACAAGGTACATCTGCAGAAACATGAAGAAATCCAAACAGGAGGGAAATCATTTAGTTGCTCACTTTGTGGTAAAAGATTCACCCAGAAGTCACGTCTGCAGGATCATTTTGGATGCCATACAGGAATAAAACGTCACAGTTGTTCACTTTGTGGTAAACGCTTTTCACGGCGTGACAGTTTACCAATGCATATGAGGACCCACACAGGGGAGAAACCATTCTGCTGCAATGTTTGTGACGAAAGGTTCACTTGGCGTGGTCAGCTCAAAAAACACAAGTGTGGTGTTGAGTCATCACAGCTTCATGAACTCCAGACCAGTCAGAACCAGGAGGACCCAGAGCCCCCACACATTGAAGAGGAACAGGAGGAAGTCCGGAGAAGTCAGGAGGGAGAGCAGCATCAAAGGCTGGAGGAAGCTGAGATTGCCAAGTTTACATTCACTGCTGTCCCTGTAAAGACTGAAGATGATAATAAAGAGAAACTTCAGTCCTCACAGTCTCATCAAAGTCAAACAGAAGAGGACAGTGATGCTAAACATTTAAAAACAGCAGCCGATGGAGAGAACCCTGGAAGATCAGAATCAGACTTTCATTTACAATCAGCTACTCATGACAAGACTTCAGACTCCTCTGACCCAGAGACTGATGACAGTCGTGATTGGGAGACAAACAGAGAGACTCAGTCAGGTTTATGTAATACTGGGAAAACACCAGTTATCTCATCCGAATGCTCTGAAACCTCTGGTGACAAGGTACATCTGCAGAAACACAAAGAAATCCAATCAGGAGGAAAATCATTTAGTTGCTCAGTTTGTGGTAACAGATTTGGAACCAATCAGACTCTGAGACGACACATGACCGTTCACACAGGGGAGAAGCCATTTAGTTGTTCAGTTTGTGGTAAGAGGTACACACAGCAGGGATCTCTAAATCGACACTTGACTCGTCACACCAGGGAGAAACCATTTAGTTGCAGTGTTTGTGATAAAAGACTTGCACAAAAGGGAGAATTGAATGAACACTCCATTGTCCACACAGATGATAAATCACTTAGTTGTTCAATTTGTGGTAAAAGCTTTACCCACAAGTCACGTCTGCAGGATCATTTTGGATGCCATACAGGAATAAAACGTCACAGCTGTTCACTTTGTAGTAAACGCTTTTCACGGCGTGACAGTTTACTGATCCATATGAGGGCCCACACAGGGGAAAAACCATTCCACTGCAATGTTTGTGATGAAAAATTTGCTTGGTGTGGTCAGCTCAAAAAACACAAGTGTGGTGTTGAGTCATCACAGCTTCATGAACTTCAGACCAGTCAGAACGAGGAGGACCCAGAGCCCCCACACATTGAAGAGGAACAGGAGGAAGTCCGGAGAAGTCAGGAGGGAGAGCAGCATCAAAGGCTGGAGGAAGCTGAGATTGCCAAGTTCACATTCACTCCTGTCCCTGTGAAGACTGAAGATGATGATAAAGAGAAACTTCAGTCCTCACAGTTTTATCAAAGTCAAACAAAAGAGAACAAAAATGCTAAACATTTGAAAACAGTAGCTGATGGGAAGAACTGTGGAAGATCAGAATCAGACGTTCATTTACATGACAAGACTTCAGACTCCTCTGACCCAGAGACTGATGACAGTTGTAACTGGGAGACAAACAGAGAGACTCAGTCAGGTTTATGTAATACTGAGAAAACATCAGTTATCTCATCTGAATGCACTGCAACCTCTGGTGACAAGGTACATCTGAAGAAACACAAAGAAATCCAATCAGGAGGAAAATTAGTTAGTTGCTCAGTTTGTGGTAACAGATTTGGAACCAATCAGACTCTGAGACGACACATGACTGTCCACACAGGGGAGAAGCCATTTAGTTGTTCAGTTTGTGGTAAAAGGTACACTCAGCAGGCATCTCTGAATCGACACTTGACTCGTCACACCAGTGAGAAACCATTTAGTTGCAGTGTTTGCGATAAAAGACTTGCACAAAAGGGAGAACTGAGCAAACACGTTACTGTCCATGCAGATGATAAATCATTTAGTTGTTCAGTTTGTGGTAAAGAATTTGCAGAAAGGCGATATCTGAGACGGCATGTGGGAATCCACACAAATGATAAACCATTCACTTGTTCAGTTTGTGGTACAGGATTTCGAGATGGGAATAATCTAAGACGACACATGAAAATCCACACAGGAGAGAAACCCTTCAGTTGTTCAGATTGTGGAAGAGTATTTGCAGAAAAGGGACATCTGAAACAACACATCAGAACCCACACAAATGATAAGCCATTTAGTTGTTCAGTTTGTGATAAAGAATTTGCAGAAAAACGATATCTGAAACGACACATTAGAATCCACACAGATGAAAAATCATTTAGTTGTTCAGTTTGTGATAAAGAATTTACAGAAAGGCAATGTTTAAGACAACACATGAGCATCCACACAGATGATAAATCCTTCAAATGCTCAGTTTGTGGTAAAGTATTTGTTGAGAAGCGATATCTGAGACGACACGTGAGAATCCATATAGATGATAAGCCATTCAGTTGTTCAGTTTGCGGTAGAGAATTTGTAGATGGGAGAAATATAAGACGACACATGAGAATCCACACAAGGGACAAATCATTTAGTTCAGTTTGTGAGAAACCATATAGAGAAAAGGGATGTCTGACACAACACATGGGAAACCACACACATGATAAACCATTCAGTTGTTCAATTTGTGGTAAAGGTATTAGAGATAGGCGAAATCTAAGACGACACATGAGAATCCACACGGGGGAGAAACCCTTTAGTTGTTCTGTTTGTGGTAAAGTCTTTAGAGAAAAACCAAATCTGGCACGACACATCAGAATCCACACCACATAACTTTTGAAGATTCACCCAAGAGGAGCATCCGAGACAATACTGCTCTTTTAAAAAAAAAAAAAACACCAGCATGCTGGTGAGAGCAGCAGAAGTGAATGAACCAGTAGAGATGCTTGTCAAGCCAATTTATTTGAGCTAGATTGAAGTACCAAATATAAGACTTGGTTCAACATGTGGTGCTCTCTAAGCTTTGTAAACTGGACATAAAGTCATCTCATCAGTAAGTGACAACTGCTCTGCATGGATACTTGTAGTGAAAACAATATAGGACTTTGTAAAGATGATAGTAACATTAAGGCAGCACTGCCCTGTTTGCTTTTTGTTGGTTTGGACTGTAGTTTACTTACATGAAAAATAGAATAATGTAAAACATTTAAATGTGAAAACATGGCTTGGTTTAGAATATACTTTGTGATGAAAGAAAGAATATCTTGAATGATGTACCAGTACAGACATTTGTCAGTACATTCACTGTTGGTTTTGTGTTGTTGACAAGAAAATATTGAATATTACTAGACTTGCATCAACTTCCTCTTCAGAGAATAATTAAAAATAAATATTTTTTAAAATTTCATAATGCATATCATAATAATAAAGCAGACACAACATATGTGTGAATGTATATATTTGAGAGCACTTTTGTGAATCAAAGAGCAGGTTGTCTTTTAAAATGAAAACTGTTTGACACTGTTCAGTTGTGCTCTTAGCTGTTTCTGAATGTAATTTTTTAAAACTAAAAGTTTTAATATCTTATCTCAACATGTGTTATTTCTAATGTAGCATTAGTTATGCACATATAATACCTTATTCTCTGCAATGTGAGAGAAATACAATATACTACAGGAACTGTAGGAATGATGATGTTTTCTCAGTTGCCCACTGGATGGCAGCAGTGCCTCACTGAACTACACTCAGAAATGGTGAAATTCAACTTTTCTACTTTTTTTTCCCCCAAACATTTCTTTTCTCATTTGCAAAAAAATCTGGATTTCATACAAGACAGTACTTATCCTGCCCCAAATAAATAGTTGCATTTATATGAATGTATAATAACAATAATCAAAGAATAGATTTTGTATGCTCTAATACCCAGAAATTAGTAAAACACTACTAACCACTTTAAATGTGACAGTCCAATAAAAATGCCTAAGCAGACAACCAACTATGTGTTCCCGTACTCTATGCAATTATTTTTTTTTTTAATTATTGTTATAATTATTATTAAATTATTATTATTATTATTTAAGTTAGTGTTTTTCTTGAGCTCTGCTTTTGAGTTGTAGTACCTGTCCTGTTTTTTATTGTTTTTATTTGGTGATCACTTGCACTTTCTCTTTGTCACTATTGTATAAACCAAACGTTACTGTATTGTTTGTATTGTTGCTCAATTTTGAAAATATGAATAAACAGATTGTGAAAAAAGGGTTTTGTAGAACTGTTTAAGCAAAGTTTTTTATGCTCTGTATCTTTTATGAATCAAACAAAAACAGCGTTAATCAGAAATGATCCTAAGACTAAGTTCAAGTATAAATCAAAGAGTATTTTTAGAAATGAGACCCGAAATCCATTGTAAGAAATTCAGTTTTTAATAGAATAGATATGCCCCTGAATGATGTAGTGTGACAGTAGTTGGAAAATGCATAAAACTAAGATAGACAGGAAGTTTTTCAATAATATCTTTAACAATGAAAAGCTCCAAGTTTTAAGTTTTAGTTTTACTGTCATCTGCAGAAGCAGTACCAGAAATCATCTGAATCCTCCTCCGAAGTCTTGCTGAGGTCGACCTTGTTAACATATAAATTAGAGATAAATACATGATACAACATTCTGTAAAATGCACAGATGAATGTTAGACTGTTAGACTGAAGTCCACATAGCAATCCCATAAAGTATGAACATGGATGCAACATTATTATCAATATTTAAAAAACAAAATAAGGATGCTCCCATAGCTCAGTTGGTAGAGCGTTTGTCCCGTATACTGAGGCTATTGGTCCTCTGCAGTGGTCACTGGTTCAATTCCTGCCTGTGACCCATTTGCTGCATGTAATCCCCCCCCCCCCCTTTCCTGACATATCTTCAGCTGTCCCTATCCAAATAAAGGCAAAAACTCCAAAAAATAATCTTTAAAAAAAACTAAATAACTTTAAGGGTAAACATCCTTTTACGTAACAAAAAGCTTGATTTTGCTTTAAAATCTCTTTGGTATATTAAAAAACAAAATCACTTTATATAATGAAAGACAAGAAAAATTATCTTCTATTATTTTGATAATCAACTAATAATTTGTCATTGTAGCAAAATGCCCCCCACCCCACCCCCCCACCCCAAAAAAAAAATTGCAGGTTCAAATTTAAGGATCTGCTACTTTATTGATTTTATTGACATTACAGTAATGTAAAAACTTGTTTTTGTAGCTCAGCTCTTCTCAACATGAACATACATAATTTCTCTTCTATGTGAAGCGATGTGGCATTTCACATGGTTTCTCTTCAGTATGGTTTTTCAGGAGAACTCACCAACACACTGGTGGTATTTATGCCGTTATGCTTTTGTCACAAGCTTTGCAGGCACATTGTTTATTTACACTGTGAATGATCATGTTAGATTGAATACTTGTTTTACGTACAAACTGCAACAGAATGGTTTCTCTTTTGTATGAGTTATATGTATCTTCAAATGGGACTTACAGTACAAAGACAAGTATTATCAAACCAGTTTCAGCGTAAGACATATTAAACTCCTGTGTACTTCCTCCTTTTGATGTATGGGCAAAAAGATAAAATCTATGACATAAAGGTGTATCAGGATGTGAGTTCTTGGCTGGTTCTGGTTCTGGTTCTCCATGGTCCTCTCCATCTGTGAACATGGTGATACCAGCCTCCTCCTGCCTGTGAAGCAGCTGTCACTCCAGCTGGTCCAGAGTTAATGAAGTTGTGAGGACTCACCACCACACTTGTGTCTTGTGAGCTGACGACGCCAAGTAAATATTTTGTCACAAATGTTACAGCTGAATGGTTTCTCCCCTGTGTGGATTCTCATGTGAGACTGTAAGGAGTAACACCGTGAAAAACATTTATTACACCGTGAACAGCTGAATGGTTTTTCTCCTGTGTGGGTCCTCATGTGTAACTGCAAATGTACATGCTGTGAAAAACATTTATCACAAACTGAGCAGCTGTAAGGCTTTTCTCCTGTATGGCATCTAAAATGATTCTGCAGATGTGCCTTCCGGGCAAATCTTTTACCACAAACTGAGCAACAGAATGGTTTTTCTCCTGTGTGAATTCTCATGTGTATCTTCAGATGAACCCTGTGGCAGAATGTCTTCCCACACTCAGAGCAGCTGAATGGTTTTGTGTCATTGTTACGTCCTTCACTAACAGAAACTTTATTTTTCATTGCATTTAAACCTGACTGAGGTTGTCTGTTCTCTGTCCACTCATCATCACTGTCATCAGTCTCAGGATCAGAGGAGTCTCCAGTCTTGTCTTCTGTATCTGGTGTTAAATGTGTTTTTGGATCTGTGTTTCTGGCTGGGGCTGGTCCTCCACATTTCTCTCCATCAGCTTCTGTTTCCATCTGTTCAATTTGTCTTCGGTGAAGCTGTGAGGACTGAGGTTTCTCTTCATCATCATCTTCACTCTTCACATGGACAGGGGTGAATGGGAATGTGGTGACCTTGACTTCATCCTGTTCCTCTTTGATCTGTGGGGGTTCTGGGTCCTCCTGGTCCAGACTGGGGCTCCACCCCTGCTGCTCAGGGGGAATCTCTTTTTTAATCACTGACAGCTGCTGGACATCTGCATACATACAGAGACAGACACATTGTGGAAAACAATTAGTTTATGATTGAGCCAAGCTTGATAACATTTTATATCAGAGAGAGAAGAAAAAAAAAAACAATCAGTGTTAGTGTGTTAGCATACACTTTATAAGTGGTAGAGCCCCAAAACCGGGGCCCGGGTTTTGAAATTTGGTATCCAATGACAAGGTGTTTTTCAATACTCGGTGGTACTGAAGTGATTCAGTTGGTATCATAAAAGTATATAATTTCCATATCCTGCCCTAATTATGGATGATGATTATGCTGCAACTCATGATTGTGTTGATTATTAATTGATTAATTTGCTGATTATTTTCACAATTAATTGATTAAAGATTTAGTCTATGAAATGTCAAAAAAGTGTGAATAATCCTCATCACAATATTTCAGAGCCCAGCGCAGCATCTTTAAATGTTTTCTTTTATCCAATCGAATGTCCAAAATCCAAATACTCTTCATTTACTCTCCTAACATTTAAGAAACTGGAAACTGACTGGCTTGAAATAGAGATGTTAAAGGTTAATTTTAAATCAGTTAACTGCCAAGAATGTTTTTGACCAGTTACACATGTCAGCAATTTTGCATACAGACACTGTGCAAGACTCTAAAAGGAATCCCTAGATTTACAAATCTGTATGTCTTGTTTTTTCATTGTGTGCAGGTCAACAACAAATAAGATTAGGCACAGTAATACCCTAAAGATGTGGACTAGTATTCTGTTAAAACTCACTGTTACTATATGAAGGGAAGAAAGAGGAACAGAGAAGGAGCAAAGGCGAGATACTACACACATCATGTCTTTAACAAAGGTTTACTTGTTTCACTGCTATTTAACAATGAGCATCACATTTGGAACTACTTGTGTGTTTATTTAACTTAAATCTTCCCAACTTTATGCATTATAGCAGCACAGCTGCCAGGATGGTGATGCACTCTGTGCTCTCCAGTAGACTGACTCTGCTGCTGGAGCAGAGAAGCTGACAGAGTATGCTGCTTCTACCAAACGCACAGTAATTCAGTAAACACACAAATTGTTTCAAATGTGCTCTTGATTCTTGTATAGCAGCTAAAAAGTAATACTTCATCAAAGACATTGAGTCTATACGTCACTTTTCTTCCCTCTTGTTCCCTCCCTCTTTCATAACAGTGAATTTCATTTTATTTGAGTAGAATTCCACATGTGTAGGTCTACACTGGATTTTTTAATCTGATATTTGGCTGCACTGTGTAGAAAAAGAGCAGAGTTTAAAGTTTTAGGATTTAACCTGTTTTGCTATGCTCTCCACACCGATCAGCTGAGCAGACGGAGCAAACTGGATGTGGTGCCATGTGCACAGAGAGACAGAGACACACAGAGCCACCAGCAAAAATATAGGGAAAACATTTAAAACACAGAATACTAAAGGATTATGCTTCAACATGCCAACAATTTCATACAAACGTTAGTAATTAAAAACAAACTATTAAGTAATCTGATAGTTACAGTTGCTAACTTTGGGTGAAATTACAGCTCTGAATCTTAACTAACAGAGCAGTTCTAACTTCATAGAGGTTCAGTTTAGTTCATTTAGTTCAGAGCTCTTTATAACTGTCAGGTGTGTTCAGGTGTGACTGTTTAAACTGGGCCTGTTCTCTTTAGCAGTCTGAGCTAACAGTTAGCTGCTGCGGCTAACAGCGAGCTGCAGAGTACGGGTGGTTTAGCTAACGTTAGCTTCGCACAGTGACATTATCATGATGAGAAGTGCAGAGACTCACCTGTCCTCTGTCTCTCAGGTGTGTGTGTGTTCAGTGTGTGATGCCGGAGCTCCAGCTCCTCTTCAAACTCTCTGATTGTTCTTTCAAAATGTCCAAAGATGTCGTCGACAGCCGCAGTGAGCCGCTGCTCAACCACAACCTTCAGACTCTGCAGCCGAGACACGCTCACACTCATCTTCATCTTCATCACACTGTCACAGAGAGAAACTAAATACCGGTACCAGAGATGACACAGTTTCTCTCCTGTGAAGAAGCGCACTGTTTGTGTCAAACGAAGAATACCACGTGACTTGTGACGTCGGCCGCTTCAGTGGGGCTTCAGAGAGCAGCTTCATTCATTCAGCTGAGATTCTCACTTTGTCATCAAATCTGAGAAGAGATGTCCTTATCTGTGAGTGAGACGTCGTAAGTAAGAAGAAGTAAGAATTAAGAAGTAGTAATACACCAATCAGGACCTCCCAGAGTCAACTGTCGTTACAGTTAATTGCTTAAACCAACCATCAGTGTCTTATTGTGAAGGTTAGAATTGTAGCGGAAGTTGAAGGTCTGTTTCCGGGTCGCGGCGACTCGTTCTGGCGGACAGTCAGCAGTTAGTGTTGTGATGTTTGTGTGTTCATCAGCAGAGTGAATCTGTCCTCTCAGTGTCCACTTTGACTCTGTCCAGAGTGTAAAATGTCCTCCAGACTTCAGGAGCGGACAGATTCATTCAAACAGCAGCTGCTGACGGCACAGAGACGACATCTGATTGGACACTTGGAGACAACAATATCCGGATATGAGGAGCAGATCGATCGACAACAGAAGCTGCTGGATGTGATTTTACAGCCTAAAATCAAACTGAGAGGAGCTGCAGGTTTGTTCTCTTTAGTTCTACTGCTGGAAACATGTTGACTGAACTGATGCTAAGCTAACGTTAGCCCAACAATCCATAGTCTGTCTGTTAGCCGCAGCAGCTAGCTCTGGTTAACAAGTTGCATGTTTTTCTGACTGCGTGTTGTATATTGATTACTGATTATTGATTATTTATCATGCGTACGAGGCCTCTTGAAGGTGCCTGTAAGTATGTAATGTAACTAAGTAAAGTTTTTAAAAAATATTTCCATTCATTGTATGTTACTTTATACTTCTACTTCACTACATCTCAGAGGTAATATCAAAAACATTGTACTTTTTAGTCCACTATATTTGTCTGATGGCTTTAGTTATTAGATACTTTTGAAACTGCAGTTCCTGCACCCTTCCTGTCCAGTGAAAACCATGTATCTCCAACTGTGTTGAATGTTTGTGACAATCTGAAGATTGAAATACACCTAAGAATAATTTATAAATGGTTTATAATGAAGCTAAATCATTACTGTTAAATTCTAAATAAGTTCAGACTATGGCTGCACAATTAATTGAAATATCATCGTAACTGTGATTTGGTCAAGTGCAATATTCCAATCACTGAATCATAACTTAATTGCATTTTCTTGAAAAAGGAAAAATGTGCAAGAAACGGTATTATACTGAAGTACTGTAGTGCTGCCTCTCGGATCAGCTGGAAAGTGAAAGTAAGCTATTTTTCTGACTTTGTAGACATGTAGTTCTCATAGAACAGTTTCAATGCTAAAAACATACAATCATCTTACAGATCATGAAGCATTGCAGTAGATTAAACAGGCCACCAGATGCCACTAAATCTTACACACTGTTCCTTTAAATTTGATCATCTCTTGTATGTCTTAGCAGATATAATACTGATGTTACACTACAGTACATTCTATATGAATCCAAGTGAAAAGCTGTCCTGTCAGATCTTTACCTGCAAAAACAATCACATACAAATCAAATATCACTGTTTGAAGTTTTAACAAACTTGCAGTTTGCTTAAATGTGTGTGTTTGTGTATTTCAGTGTTTCCTGCAGACGTCCAGCAGCTGTCTGTGATTAAAGATGAGGTTCTCCCTGAGCAGCAGGAATGGAGCCACACTCAGTTTCAGGATCTTAAAGATTTATTCAAACAGCAGCTGTTAACAGCACCTCGAGAAGATCTGATTGGACACTTTGAGACCACAATATCCAGATATCAGAAGGAGATCGATCGCCAACAAAAATTGCTGGATGTGGTTCTACAGCCTGAAATAAAGCTGAGAAGAGCAGGTTTGTTTTCTTTCTGCAGCTGGAAACATGTTAATTGAGCCTGTTTTGTTGCAGGGAGCTAATGCTAATTTAACGTTGGCTAAATCAGCAGTCCACAGAGCCACATCTCCATCAAACTCTAAACTAAAGATGAAGAAGTTTCTCTGTTCTTCCCACCAGCAGCTGAAGTTAATCAATTTTATTATACAGTGAATGCACGTTAGAAAAGTCTACACTCTCAGAGACACACAAACACACTTACTAAACATTTATTTTCTTAAAAAGACAATATAAAACAATTCAGCAGTGATGGAAATTGTTGCCAGTTGATCAGCAGACTGATTGATCTGCTGATCATTTCAGCTCTGGTATAAATGCAGAAAGACTGCAGACATTTCACACAGTCCAAATGTGCTGAGCTCAAAAATGAAAATTATATTTAATTTCCACTGTGGTGGTTTGAATTCAACTGTCTGTCATTTAAGTAATATTTTAACTGTTGTTATAGACATCTACGATTTGATCTAAAAATAGATGCCCGCCTCAAGGTCCATCACTTTTGCATTTATCTTGAACAATGTAGTTGTGTTACACATCCAAAAACCAGCTGAGGCAGGTGCTGGACCAACAAAAAGTAGTAATGGCTTCCTTCATCATATAATTTATTTAGTATATCCATAAGTGACATTTTGAGCCCATGCACCTTGTCCCATGTGGTTTTCTAGCAAGCTGGCTAAGGCAACCATGCTAACTTCGCTAACAGCTGTGTTATCATTGGCCACATAGTCTTTTTAAGTCTGCTTTGTGAGTTTTGAGGTCTTAATTTTTTTATGAAGTTATCATATTTGACTGTTTGTCTCTCTTGCACAAAAACATCTGAGGTAATCAGCTTCTGCTCTAGGATATTGTGATCAGCATTTCTTCATTAATTTCTGATGTCTCATAACAGAAATGGTTGATCAAGAAAATAACTATCAATACTGGAAATAATCAGTTGCAGCCATGGTGGCAAGATCAGCAAAGTAATAGGGGACATTGGACAAAAGGATTTCATGTTAAAGGGGTAGCAACAGCTGTTTTAGCCTCAGGATACCTCTCTGTTGCCAGATGTTACTATAATTAAATGCAGTCATCTTTTGGGTGTCTTAGCAGATATAATTACACTTTTATACTGTGGTATATTTTAACATGCTACAGTACATTTAGCAAATTATTACATGCAAAATCTCAATTTCAGGTTTTAACACAAACTCACAGTGTTCTTAAATGTGTGTGTTTATATTTCAGTGGTTCCTGCAGATATCCAGCAGCTGTTGGTGATTAAAGATGAGGTTCTCCCTGAGCGGCAAGACTGGAGCCCCAGTCTGGATCAAGATTATTCAGAGCCCCCACACATTAAAGTGGAACAAGAAGAAATCTGGATCACCAAGTTCACATTCACTCCTGTCCCTGTGAAGAGTGAAGATGAAGATGAAGAGAAACCTCAGTCCTCACAGCTTCATCAAAGACTATCTGAACAGATGGAAATAGAAGCTGATGGAGAGGACTGTGGAGGACCAGAACTGGCCAGGAACTCACATCCAGGTACACATTTAACACCTGATACTGATGACAAGACTGAAGACTGTTTTGAACTGGAGATTCAAGTTGATAATGATGATGAAAATACCAGAGGTGGTCAGTTAGGTTTAAACGTTTTAAATAATGACAGATATAATTTTTGTGAGGAGCTATTTAGCTGCTCTGTGTGTGGTAAACAATTTAACAAAACCTCAAATCTGAAGAGACACATGAAAACGCATACAGGAGAAAAACCATTCAGTTGCTCTGTTTGTGGTAAAAGATTTGCCCTCAAGGCACATCTGCAGAATCATTTTAGATTCCATACAGGAGAAAAACCATTCTGTTGCTCCGTTTGTGGTAAAAGATTTGCCCAGAATGCACATCTGCAGGGTCATTTTAGATGCCATACAGGAGAAAAACCATTTAGCTGCACAGTTTGCGGTCAAAAGTTTGCCCTCAAGACAACTCTGCAGAATCATTTTCGATGCCATACAGGAGAAAAACCCTTCAGTTGTTCACATTGTGATAAATGTTTTTCACGATATGCACATTTACAGTCTCACTTGAGAACCCACACAGGAGACAAACCATTTAGCTGCAGTGTTTGTGAGGAAAGATTCACTTGGCGCCATCAGATCAAAAGTCACAAGTGTGGTACTAAGTCATCACAGCTTCATGAAGTCTGGACCGATCTGGACAAGGAGGACCCAGAGCCCCCTTACATTAAAGAGGAACAGGAGGGAGAGCAGGTTCGAGGGCTGGAGGAGGCTAATATCACCCAGTTCACATTCGGTCCTAATCCTGTGAAGAGTGAAGATGATAATGAAGAGAAACCTCAGTCCTCACAGTTTCATCAAAGACAAACTGAACAGATGGAAACAGATGATGATGGAGAGGCCTGTGGAGGACCAGAACCAGCTAGGAACTCACATACAGATACACATTCACAATTCAGTAGTGATGAAAAGGCTTCAGACTCTGCTGAGACTGATGTCAGTGATGGTGACTGGGAGGAGAACAGAGAACCTCAGTCCTCACAGCTTCAGCAACCACAAACTGAACAAATGGAAACAGAAATGGATGGAGGGCCAGAACTATCTAGGAACTCACATCCAGATACACATTTAACACTTGATACTGAAGACAAGACTGGAGACTCTTCTGAGCCCAAGAGAAATAAGTGTGATAAAGACTGGAAGAATCATGACAGAAAATCGTTCCTGTGCTTTGTGTGCGGTAAAACATTTAAACAAAAGGGAAATCTGACCACACACACAAGAACTCATACGGGAGAGAAACCATTTAGTTGCTTGTTCTGTAGCGAAAGGTTTAGTCAAAAATCAGGTCTGGATTACCACTCAAGAATTCACACAGGAGACAAACCATTCAGCTGCTCAGTTTGTTGTAAAAGATTTGCTCACAAGGCACATCTGCAGAATCATTTTAGATGTCATACAGGAGAAAACCCATTCAGCTGCTCAGTCTGTGGTAAACAATTTAAGCAAAACTCAAATCTGAAAAGACATATGAGGACGCATACAGGAGAAAAACCTTACACCTGTTCACTTTGTAATAAATCATTTTTAGAGCGTGCATATTTACAGGTACACATGAGAACCCACACAGGTGAGAAACCATACAGCTGCAACGTTTGTAGTGAAAGCTTCACTTGGCGTCGTCAGTTCAAAAGACACAAGTGTGGGAGTGAGTGCTCACAGCTTCAAAGGCTGGAAGAGGCTGATATCATCAAGTTCACATTCACTCCTGTTCCTGTCAAGAGTGAAGATGATTATAAAGAGAGATCTCAGTTCCCACAGCTTCATCAAAGACAAACTGAACAGATGAAAACAGAAGCTGATGGAGAAGACTGTGGAGGACCAGAACCAGCCAGGAATTCTCATCCAGATACACATTTAGAGTCTGATACTGATGACAGAATTGATAGTGATTTTTGGAAGGAGACCAGAGAATGGCCATCAGAATTAAACTATTTGAAAAAAGATAAACTCTCTGAAAGTGTTAATGGATGTAATTCTGGACAGAACACTTAAGAGCTTCTTTAGCCTAACAGTGATGACAGTGTTGAGACTGATTTTTGGAAAGACAACAAACTGTATAGTTCCTCTGAGTATGGTCAAAGATTTCCCCAGATCCACCACATGTCGAACTACATGAGGTTTCCCTTAGAAAAAGAGCAAAGAGAGAAAGAAGCATTAGTTTCATCTGTTTGTGGTCAAACGTCTTTTTAAGTTTTACTTAAGATACATATGATAACTCATACAGAAGAGAAACCATTCAGTTGCAGTTGGTGGTTAAAACAACACAATCTCACATGGTCATCTACAGTTTGAAAAAAACGTGAAATGCCACATCACTTCACTCACAAGAGAAATTATCCATGTTCTTGTTGAGATCAGCTAGAAATAAAGCTATGGAGTTGAATTGCAAAAAACATGTTTTTACTTTACTGATTAATCTGTGGACTATTGTCTAATGTTTTCACCAACAGTCCCAAACCCAAAAATATGCAGTTTACTGTCACACATGTCAATAGAGTCAGTAAAGCAGCAGATCCTGAAACTTGAGCCGGCATTTTTGCTTCACGTACTTACACTATTAGTTGATTATGAAAATAGTTGCAGATTATGTTCTGTTTCTTTCATTATATAAAGTGACTTTGTTTTTGTTTGTACCAAAGTTATTTAACTATAATCAAGCGTTCAGTTTTTGTAAGAGATCCATTCCCTTAAACCTATTTAATCTATGTTTTTATGTTTTAAATATTGATAACAATGTTCCATGTACACTCATTGGACTGCTATGTAGACCTGATCCTATCTACCACTTATCTTTGTATTTTATTGAATGCTGTATTGTGTATTCATCTCTGTAATTTATACATGTTGACAATGTGGACCTCGTTAAAACTTAAGAAAAGGTTTCAGATAACTTATGGTGCTTCTTTTGCAGATAAAAATAAAACTAAAACTTGAAACTTGGAGCTTTTCATTGTTGAAGAAATTATTTGAAAACGTCCTGCCTATCTCTGGTTCATGCGGGTTCTGAATTAATTTCTTACTACAGATCTTAGGCCTCATTTATAAAATGTTTTTAGATTTGTACTTGAACTTAGTCTTCAGATCATTTCTGACAGTGTGCTTCAGTTCAGAAAAGATACTGAGCATAAGACACAGGTTCTATGAAGCCCATTTGTAACTTATGTACCTGTGATCTATAAATCTCAAATTAAATTGAAATTGATGGCAGCTGCCTTAGAGTTCTCAATGTTGCCCTTGCATATTGCTGCACAAATGAGGGTAAAGCCAGAAATAGCCATGGACCAAAAGAGAAAAGCAGACTTTATGGATAATGAGATTATGGGTATGGAAAAGGAGAATAAACCAGGCAATATGTATTATTCTTTAAATAATAGACTTACACGTAAATCCAACCATGTAACTTGGAAATGTTGCATTTGATTTCTTATTTCTATCACATTGTTCAAAAAGCTAATGCAAAGTTGACCACAGCCTTGGTTCCCAAACTGCAATACTTGTACATAACCAGCAGGGAAGTCACATATTTCAAGTCTAGACTTTGCTTAGAGATGAGCTCATTTCCATGTCAAAGTAATACTCGTGCTTTCCAGCCTCATTGCCCTGCCTCACTTGCTACTTAAATGTACTTCAGCTTTTTCCACTCATATGCTTCACCCAGAGGTGGTGGACTTATCATTAGACAAAGGTCAACAATTGTCTTGGGCCCCGAGCTACCAAGGGCCCCATAAAACAAAGTAGTTTCCAATTAAAGTGAAATGAGCATGCAACCTGTTTTGACCCAACCACTCAAAGAATCAGAATCGAGAATCGTGAAGACTTGGAATCGATATGAAGAACAGGAATGAAAATTGTTAAAATCCAAACGAAACCCAGTCCTATGCAGGAATGTCCAAAATATTGCCCACCAATAACGATCATCTGTAAGATAATATTGGCTGACACCAATAATTTTTGGATTTGTTATAGCAGTTGTTATAGCAGTTTTCAGTTTGATATCAACATGGCTGTAACTCAGTTGTAGGCAAGAGGCTGCAGGAGTGTCAAAGATAATCACACAGTTCTACAAAGACCATTTATTAGTCAACAGTCATAATTGACAACAGATTATAATTGATTTTATTTTATTATTATTATTATTTTTTTTTTTTTTTTTTTTTGGCTCTACCCACAAAATGGATGATGGATCCATAAAACTGCCATTAGACTGTATTTAGTTTGGACTTCTGAAGAGACTATGTTAAATTTTTGAGACTCACTCTGGTGTACACCAAACAACAGGACTGAGACCATGTGAAAAGGTGGGTCTCGGTCTGCTTCTAAACAGACTCTGCTGGCTATCTTAGCAGTAGGTTACAACTGCTCTGCACAATACTATACTACAATACTTGAAGTGAAAGCTCCAAGTGTTTTGTCAAGATGGTAGCAACAACAAGAGAGCACCATCCTGTTTACTTTTTGTCAACAACCAAGCATGATACATTAGCATTAAGGCACTGATTGATTCGATGTCAACTGGTATGTGGCAGTACTGGCAAAAATCAGTCAGTAATATTAAGTAAAATGAAATTAATGTGTTTCCAAAAAAACTCTTAAGTTTAACAGTTTTAGCATTAAGTGTCTTGTCTTCTTACTTTATTTGTATGGTATTCAATTAACTAAAAGTCGAAAAGGATTTGTTAATCATTGCATTCTGTTTTTATTTACTTTTTTCACAGTGTCCCAACTTTTGGGAATTGGGGTTGTATAAGTACAATTTATAGCACTAGGTGGCAGCAGTGTCTCAGGGAAATCCAATGTTTTTCTTTCATTTTAACATTTCTGCAGATTTTTGTGGTGTTCTTTAGTTTCTGTGCAAGAAAATTCAGGACTTACTAACAGACACCTCTAACCACATTAAATGTGCCTTACTGAGATTGACAGTTCAATAAAAATGGTTATAAGACTATAATGTTTTAATAGATTTATTCAGGGGTTAATTCATAGTTATAGTTACTAAGTAATGTTTAATATTTTTTCATGTTTTTTGGGGTTGTTGGACTGATTATTTATTTGAACTGTCTGGGGTGGGTGCCTTCAATTCACTTCTGTTTCTACTTTCCTTTATCTGACAGAAATACTGTGTCACTTAATTGCAAATTTACTTTTTTTTTTACTACTTGTTTCTGGTAATTATAGTACTGTTTCTGAGTTGCTGTATTCACCTCCATTTATACTTGAGTTGTTTTGGCCAATGATGTTATTTTTACTTTGTAAAGTAACTTGTGACTGTTTTGTAAAAAGTTATATAAATCAAATATATATTATAATCTGTCTCTCCCTGCTTTCAGAAAAATTGTCTGTCACTTGAAGAGCTGAATGGCTGGTTTGAGACAAATTTGACCTGAACATAGACACAAACCAGGTGAGACATGACTGTAAACTCACAATCCAATCCAGTAATAATGTGTTTATTGACTTGCACTTGAAGCACTGTCAAGGTTAAAACAGATTTTTAATATTTAGATGTCTATTTTGAACTTGGCTCAACAGCATTCAGTGACTTCAACAATGTAATAAATATTCAACACTGGTGTAAAGAGTACTGAAAATCTGTATTCAAGTACAATTACTGTTGCATTACTAAAATATTACTCAATTACAAGTAAACATACTGGTGTTTAAAAACTACTTAAGTAAATTTATTCCTCATAAAACTACTCAGAGTATTATTTACTTTTTGACAGTTGATGCATTATCAAGAGCAGCCATTCAGTTGAACAAGGTTTCTGTTTCAGTCTAAATTACTCCAAACTCCTGCCCTTTTCTGTTAGTTTAATGCAGTCATGGTTAATCTGCTAAATTGTGTGTCAAATGAGAGAATGTCCAGTACCTGTACATGCAATAGTCTGAAGACATTATTACACTCTATACCAGTGGTTTTCACACCTTTTGTGGTCAAGACACCCCAGCAGATGAACCAAAATGTATTCATATCCATACAGTAAATTAAAAATTAATTCTTAACTTTTTGTGTACCTGTATATCTCTATAATAATATAATGTAGGGTTGTCAAAAAATCTCAAGGTACACCTGGACTTGCCTCACAGCATACCAGTCTGTATCAACACACCATTTAGGAACCAATGCTTTATATCAGTGGTTCTGAACCTGGGCATCCCAACCCCACTAGCAATCATATGGGAGTATGATTGCTATTTTGAAACTTGAATGTCGGCAGGTATGATTCATCATTCACCAATAATCATCACCTTTTAATTCATTAATACAGAGTGGCTCATCACTATCTACAGCAAAATCCTCGAATCACAGTATTCAGGAATTCATCCTTCAATTAATTCTTCTTCATATTTGTTGGGGTCTGTCCAAGATGATTTCTTTCATCTGAAGAACAAGAATTTTTAGACCAGGTCATCTCTGTAGCACTATAGTTCTTCATTATAATGTAGTTTCTTACACATTTTTCCTTTCTCAACAAATTGTGTGTTCGTGGCTGTGCGATTTGGATATTTGCAATTTCAGTGATACTGCAATTAATTGTGCAGCCCTAGTTTGAGCTTGCATCAGTTTCTTTTAGTAATAATTTATGACATGTTTGCAACCTAATTATAAACCATTTATAAATCATTTTTAAGTGTAATCTTATAGTGAAGTGCTACTGAATTTCTTCAACACATACAGGATCCTTCAATTTATCACAAACAGTTTTGCCTGGACAGGAAGGGAGTGATCACTGCAATCTGAAAAGTAACTAGTAACTAAAGCTGGCAGATAAATGTAGTGGAGTAGAAAGTACAATAGTTACCTCAGAGATGCAGGAGTAGAAACAAGTACAAAGTTACAAAATGAATTATAATATTGAAGTGAAGTATAAAAATCTTGAATTTGTGCTTAAGTAAATGTACTTAGTTACATTCCATACTTAGGGACATTTTCAAGAGGCCTTATTCACATGACCAATAATCAATAATCAAAATACAACTCAGAGTCAGACAACTTCTGTTGTCGATCGATCTGCTCCTCATATCCGGATATTGTTGTCTCCAAGTGTCCAATCAGATGTCGTCTCTGTGCCGTCAGCAGCTGCTGTTTGAATGAATCTGTCCGCTCCTGAAGTCTGGAGGACATTTTACACTCTGGACAGAGTCAAAGTGGACACTGAGAGGACAGATTCACCCTGCTGCTGAACACACATACATACACACACACACACACACACACACACACACACACACACACACACACACACATCACAACTAAGTGCCGACTGTCCGCGACGACCCAGAAACAAACACATTTCAAAATAAAACGCATAATTAGTTTTAGGAATAAGTGAGAAAGTCCTGAAAATATTATTACTGTCATTATTTTTGAATAAAATATTATCTTATCTAAGTTTTCTTCATATAAACAATTATTTCACTGAATCTTTATTCAGCATCTTCAAATAACAAAGTCATCTTAAACACATCTGATAATAAATCCAAGCAGCATAAATCAAAACACTAAACAAAAAACAAAACAAATAGAAATAATAAATATCTAAAAAGACAAATAACATGTAAACAAAAACAAATTTAATTAATTTAATTAACTTCAAGGGGAGTTTCATCCATTTATAATGCAAGTAAATCAAACAATCTTAAGGCACTTTTCTTCACTTTCTTAAGGATGACAGAAAATTAAAATAATTTCTAAATGCCATAAAACGTAGAGATACTCTGAAAAAAACAGCTACAATCCTGACATCTGTAATGAAAAACTGATAAATGGTTTTAGGTATTTAAATTATATAAATTATATAAATTGCCTGAGGTGCTGAAAAATATATCCATTTATGTATATAAAATTAACCTATAATCAAAATATTATTACATCAAAATTCACCATCGTTGCTTTACATGCAAACACCAAACTTAATAATAGGTGCGTTCGAGATGATCCAGGCCTCCGCAGAATCGATCAGCGGCGGTCAGCGCACAATGCATGCAGGTTAGATTTGTGTCCGACTTGATCCCGACTTGCTCTGACGTCATGCACACGTGGGCAACGATAACCTCACGAGATCGAGGCGGCCACAGTTTGTAGAGCCAGATGCCGCAGCTGCCCTCCATCGACTGCAAACGCCTGGCTGTCACCAGATTGACAAGCTGATAGGCTCTGATTGGCTCTTAACTTTGACAACAAACACCACGTGTTGTATAAAATACTAATTTTCTGTGTAATTGTAATATTTAATGCCCGACATATCCGTCTTCTGTTCTGCAATGAAGTTTTAATCTGTCAGAAAGCAGATATTTAGTGTCTGATAATAATAAAGGTTATATATATAGGACTTATCAAAAGAACAGTTTAGTGCTTTACAAGGCAGATAAAAGAACAGATGTTACATGCGTCAAAAGGAGGATCTCTTCTATTTTAACTTAAATTTACGATCAAGAACGCACTTTATTTCTTCAGGCATGATCATGATCTGCAGACTACAGGTAACCTACAGGTGATCTGACAGGATGTTCGTGTCTCTTCCTCTAGTCTCTCCTAAATCTGTTGAAAACTGTCCGACTTGACTGCAGCTTTTTGTCTCCACCTCCTGCTGTGGCCGCCTGATCTCGTCTACTCTCCAGGCGAGGCGCAGTTCATCTCGAACGAACCTAATGTGGTATTCAGGCACAGACATCACGTTCCTCCTAGTTTGTTTCCGGGTCGCGGCAGGCAGTTTGCAGTTAGCCTGCGTTTTACGATGCGTGCTTGTGTGTTCAGCAGGGTGAATCTGTCCTCTCAGTGTCCACTGTCCACTTGACTCTGTCCAGAGTGTAAAATGTCCTCCAGACTTCAGGAGCGGACAGATTCATTCAAACAGCAGCTGCTGACGGCACAGAGACGACATCTGATTGGACACTTGGAGACAACAATATCCGGATATGAGGAGCAGATCGATCGACAACAGAAGCTGCTGGATGTGATTTTACAGCCTAAAATCAAACTGAGAGGAGCTGCAGGTTTGTTCTCTTTAGTTCTGCTGCTGGAAACATGTTGACTGAACTGATGCTAAGCTAACGTTAGCACAACAATCCATACTCTTGTTTGTTAGCCGCAGCAGCTAGCTCCTGTTAACAAGTTTGATTTAGTTCTCTGACTTTGAGTTGAGTTTTCATTATTGATCACGTAAATTAGGTACCTTTAGGTATTGAAAGTACATCTGCTTATATACAAATTCATGGTACTTATGCCTAAACGTTTCCATTCATTTTATGTAACTTCATACTTCTACTCTACTACATCTCAGAGGTAAATGTACTTTTCACTCCACTACATTTATCTGACAGCTTTAGTTACTAGTTACTTTTCAAATTACTGAAGCTAAAGGATTCTTTATGTGTTGAGAAAATTCGGTACCACTTCAAAATAAGTCTAAACCTAAAAATTATTTATTGCAAGGCTATTAATTTGGTTGTAAACAATTTAAAAAGCATGACTAAAAAATAAAAACAAGTTAAATCTAGGGCTGCACAATTAATCACAATATCACCCAGGGTTCTTACACATGTTGCACTGAATTTTAATGTCAAGTTTTTCAAGGTTTGAAAAGTGTTTGGATTTTAGTTGAAGTGCTTTGAATTGCTTGAAATGAAGCCAGTCAAGCCTCACTTGCTACTGAACACCCACAACCTGCTCGGAGGTCGCTGTACTCCAACAATTAATCAATTATCAAAACAGTTAATGATTAATCGAATAATCAATTAATAACGGATTAATTGTTGCAGCTCCAATGGGGTGCTAAATCTACTTACAGACAAGTGTCACATTTTGAAACATGAAACTTTGTTGTGTTTTTCATTAATTTGTTACCTTTCTGTTGGAGCCACAGTACTATTTTTGTTTTATTTCTTTTGTTTCTTGGTTAATTAATTAGAGGTAATTATATGGAAAATGCAGAAATGCAGTTTTGTTGTTTGTACACGGGGTGGAGCACAAGGGCAGAAACACAGGTAATATAAGGTGAAGCTGATGAGCAGCAGGTGTGTGAACAGGGGCAAGCAAACAGTTTTTTGACTGCGTGTGTGGCAGCATGGAAGTTTGTTGGACAATGTATTGGAACTGAAACTGTTAAATGGATACTTGCCTGTGATGGAAACCTGTCAGAGAAAGAATAATTGACGTATAATGGTTTACCTGTGTGAAGGTGAGCACATGTGAAAATAAATGGCTCACCACATCCAAAGAGACCGGCGTATTGGACATTGGTTTATTGTAGTTGCCAAGAACACACGTCCGAGTAAGTTCTCCCTGTCCACCCCTCAGTGGACTTAAACGTAAATGTTTGAGTTTTTATTGAAAGACTCCACACTTTCTGTGCTTTTACTTAAGTGAGTTTTTTAGCGCAGTATTCTTCTTGTAGTGGAGGACTTTCATAGTGAGATGAGATCTTTGCAATCTGCAAGCTCACCACTAGATGCCACTAAATCCTACACACTGGTCCTTTAAATTTGATCATCTTTTGTATGTCTAAGCATAAATATTTCTGATGTTATCCTTAACTAAATTGTATATAAATTCAAGTGAAAAGCTTTGACCTGACAAATTATTGCTAGCAAAAAAACAAAAACAAAACTCTAATCCAAAAATCAAATATTACCATTTAAAACTTTAACACAAACTCATGGTTTTCTTAACTGTGTTTCTGTATTTCAGTGGTTCCTGCAGACGTCCAGCAGCTGTCTGTGATTAAAGATGAGGTTCTCCCTGAGCAGCAGGAGTGGAGCCACACTCAGTTTCAGGATCTTAAAGATTCATTCAAACATCAGCTGCTAACTGCACCTCGAGAAGATCTGATTGCACACTTCGAGACAACAATTTCCAAATATCAGAGGGAGATCGATCGCCAACAAAAACTGCTGGATGTGATTCTACAGCCGGAAATAAAGCTGAGAAGAGCAGGTTTGTTTTCTTTCTGCTGCTGTAAACATGTTGACTGAGCTGCTTATGTTGCAGGAAGCTGATGCTAAGCTAATAGGGGTGTAACGATTCACTCATGCATCCGATGCATCGGACTTTAATGTGTGAGATTCGAGTGCATCGGTCCGGACGGCCCTGCATCGATAAATAGCTGAACATGAATCGGAAACAAATCGATGCAGCACTAGTGTATCAATACATCTCATTGGGATGCGCATACGTTTAATTTTGGCATCAGGGAGCTGCAACTGTTAATTTCACTCCGTCTTCTCTCTCCTGCTGTCTCAGGCTGCACCACTCTCACTGGACGCCCGCTACTGCGCTCACAAAACAAGCGCTCCCTCCTTCCTCTCCTGTGTCTCCTCTTCATTTACTTAAAACAGACAGCACTGAAAACAGCAACAGAAGTGACATTGTACCGCGTCGCACCACCAAACTTTCATAACGCTCGAGTGTAGAATAAGTTTGGGTTTTATAAGAAAGATGAGAAACGCTGCTGCAGATCATTTATGCAAAACATGTCAGACAGTGGGGAACAGAGACACAAGTCTGACCCACAGAGACGTCATGTGACTGTGAGAGCAGGTAACACTTCACTGTTCCTCTACACTGATCTAAACCACAGCACTCTTCATATGAAACAGAGCAGTAGATCATCTTACTGCAAAAATACTGATTTTAAATAATAAAATAAATTTTCTCATTTATCTCATTTACACGAGACTCATAATAAGATATAAACATCACTGTTATGTCTTCTTCTCTCTGTCTCTACTGTTACTATATTTAGTAAAACTATCAGGATTTTTTGGCAACTAACAGCACTCTACAAATGTAGCATTAGTTGAATCAAAATGTAAAGACTGACCCATTGCATTGTCTTGTATTGCATCGTATTGTATCGTATCATATCGTATCGTGACAGAGCTGAATTGTATCGAACTGAATTGTTGGCCACTTAAAGATTTATAAAAGATATCGTATCGTTGAACATGTATTGAGATGTGTATCCAATCGTCTCAGTCAGTGAGATACACACCCCTATAAGCTAACTTTAGCTAAACTATCCAAATCCCATGTCAATCCACAGAGCCATGTCTCCATGAAACACAAAACAGTCACAGCCTAATGGTGGTTGTACATACCCACTGGATAACCTGTGTGTAATTGTGCATCACTTCCTGCAGACTTCAGAAACCCTTTCTGACTCTGGTCCCTTCTCACTTCAAAAGCTTCTCTTTTTTCCTCATGGTAATTCCAACATCATTCTGCGAACACTTGCACTCTGGGCACACATGCTTCTTAGAGGTGATGATAGCTTACAACATAAAGCACAAAATCTTCAACAATCAACTAATGGCTTTATCTAGTGGATAAAATCTGTCACTCAAAAGTTGAAGTTAATAGAACTGAATCAAAGATGAGAAACGGATATCTTATGCCAAATGTCCTGCCAAATGAGCTGCTATGCTAATTTCATTAATGCCTGTGTCACCCTTGGGCAAGTCTTTCTCACTACTATGTTTTTGTTTTAAAATGCATATGTTTTGCTAAATTTCCACCTAGTGTCCACACTACCCCAGCCTTTAAGGACACTTAAAATGGAGATGCTTGAAAACGCTGCTGGACCCGTTTCAGTTTAAAACTCCTGGGTTGCACTTTAGCCTGGACTGGCAGAAATGGAGACCTTTGGAAACAATAGATAATAGAAACTTCTTGATTGGGTCTGTCAGTGACTGTGTGTCATTCCCTGATTCATCACAACAAGAGCTTACAGATGCTGTGAGCCTGGCTGTCACTTGAACACGTCACTCTTTCACTCTTTTATTTAGTTTTAATGCTCTTTAAAAGTTAACGGGCCCTATTTTACACCCAGCACACACCAGATGACGTGGGTTATGCAAGCTCTCAAATAGTCCTCGCTAGATCAGTCACATGACTACTGGCGCAACCATAGTGTTTGTGCCAGTATGTTCATTGGGATCCAGAAAAACAAGATTAAACAATTATTATCTATAACATACAAAATGAACAAGAGCTTATGTCTGATCGTTAGTCTGGCCTGACCTCTAGTTCTGTTCTGTTCAGCCTGATGGTGGTTGTGTGCAACTGCATATCACTTCCCACAAACTTCAGAAACACCCTCTGACTGTGGGCACCCAAGCTTCTTAGAGGTGATGATAGCTGACTCTCTGATTGGTTTATTCCATGTTATGCCCCAAACACATCCAGAAATTAACCAAGGCATTTGGGTGCAGTTGATAACGCATGCAGGGGACACCCCTGTGCACCTCTAGCACAAGATGGCAAAGGTGAATTTGGACATGCCTTGAATAAATTAAAACCCTTGATCTTTAAACCATGCACTTTAGATCGCTTTAAGATTGGGCTCGGTGTCTCTGGATGTCTGATCTTCATCTGTCTTTTAATCTGTGCCTCGATATCCATACTGGACTTTACCGTCAGCCGAGTCACCAGCCATGAAAGCCAGTGTGCATTATAGCTAATCATACCACTGCTGGTGTTTTACTGAGAAAAGAGACATTCATCCATTCTATGGTGAAGGCGAATACCAGCCTACAATTCAGCATCACGCGTTGAGTTACTGGGTCTGATTCTGGCACAACATGGCTAATAGAACTAACACTTATTTACAAAGTTAGTTAGCATGTTTGCTGTGTTCCCTGAGTGACAAGGGAATACCCCCCATCTCGACAAGTTGTTTCAGTCATAAATGTGTGTGTGTGTGTGTCGATAATGGAATCATTTTGATGCACCATTGTTTTAAAGATGACTTCTATATGTTACCTGCTAGCTTTAGTTAGCCTGCTGTTAGTGTGTCCAACCACCGTCTTCAGACAGAAATGGACATTTTAAATATGATGGGAAAGAGAGACAAAGAACACTATGTCATTGACAATGCTTTAATATAAAAAAAAGTGGCATGAGACAGCTGCTGAAGACATTTATTGCCTACTCACCTTTTTTTTTTTTTTACCACTCAAGCCACGGCAATGACTGCTGTCATGATGCAAAGCCACAGGTTATGCAGTCATCTTTTATATGTCTTAGGATATTTAATTATAATTATACTGTGATATCATGCTACAGCACATTTACCTGCAAAAAACAAGCAAATAAAAATCAAGGCATTAACACAAACATTTAAATGTGTGCGTTTGTATTTCAGTGGTTCCTGCAGACATCCAGCAGCTGTGGGTGAATAAAGAAGAAGTTGCCCCTGAGCCACAGGAGTGGAGCCCTATTCTGGACCAGAAGGACCCAGAGCCTTCACACATTAAAGAGGAACAGGAGGAAGTGTGGACTAAGTTCACATTCATTCCTGTCAATGTGAAGAGTGAAGATGATGATTCAAAACCTCAGTCCTCACAGTTTCATCAAAGACGGACTGAACAGATGGAAATGGAAGTTTATGGGGAGGACTATGGAGGACCAGAACCAGCCAAGAACTCAGATCCAGATATACATTTAACACTTGATACTGAAGACAAGACTGAAGACTGTTTTGAACTAGAGATTCAAGTCAGTAATGATGATGAAAATACCAGGGAAGCTCATTTAGGTTTAAGCTTTCTGAATAATGCCAGATATAGTTCTTGTGAGAAGCTATTCAGCTGCTGTGAGTGTGGTAAACAATTTAACCAAAACTCAAATCTGAAGAGACACATGAGGACACACACAGAAGAAAAACCATTCAGCTGCTCAGTTTGTGGTAAAAGATATGCCCGGAATGCAGATCTGCAGGATCATTTTAGGTTCCATACAGGTGAAAACCCTTTCAGCTGCTCAGTTTGTGGTAAGACATATGCTCGGACAGCTTGTCTGCAGGATCATTTTAGATGCCATACAGGAGAAAAACCATTCAGCTGCTCAGTTTGCAGTAAAAGATTTGCCCAGAAGGTAACTCTGCAGGATCACATCAGATCTCATACAGGAGCAAAAGCTCCCAGCTGTTCACTTTGCAGTAAATGTTTTTCACGGCGTGACAGTTTACAGATACATATGAGGTCCCACACAGGAGAGAAACCATTCAGCTGCAATGTTTGTGATGCAAGATTCACTTGGCGTTGTCAACTCAAAAGACATAAGTGTGGTGGTGAGTTGCCACGGCTTCATGAACTCTCGACCAGTCAGGAGCCAGAGGACCCAGAGACCCAACACATTAAAGAGGAACAGGAGGACGCCTGGAGCAGCCAGGATGGACAGCAGCTTAAACTCTGGACCATTCAGGAGGGAGAGCAGCTTCCAAGGCCGGAGGAGGCTGATATCACCAAGTTCACATTCACTCCTGTCCCTGTGAAGAGTGAAGATGATGAAGAGAAACCTCAGTCCTCACAGCTTCATCAGAGTCAAACTGAAGAAAACACAGCTGCAGAACACTTGAAAATAGAGCCTGACAGAGAAGACTGTGGAGGATCAGAACCTGTTTTCAACCCTGAAGTTCAGTTACACAAAGCCGGTTTGTACAATATCATTTTTATTCTTACTTTTGACTGCTGGGAAACCAGCTGCCACTAAAAGAGCTCAAGGTCTTTACTGTCACATGATCAACAATAACAGTGAAACAGTCACTGTCAATGAATTCTTAGTTCTCAGCTCTGTCCAGCAATACTTATACATAATCATGCAAATAAAAATAAATAAAATAACTAATTGAAAAAAATAAAAATAAGAGATAAATGACATAGGACCATTACTGTATACTCCACCCACTCCATTACTGTGTAACGCTCTCTGAAAATGTGTATTCTGATTTGTAAGAATAAAACTCAGAATCTATTTTTAAATATGCAGCTGCTGATCTATAAATGTATATATTGGTATGTCAATGTGTAGCCTATACAGCTACCCCCAATCAAAACCTTAAGCTACTAGTCGCTCTTTTAAGCCATTACTGGACCAGTCGTTGCATGTTTATGATTTTAATTTAATTATTTAAATATTTCGGGGGCATCAGAAAATGGTTCAAGTTCCAGTAGGAGTGGACGGAATACTGCTGACATCACCATCACTGGTGCCACGCATGCCCACAGCACAGATTTTGCTATACTGTCATTATCTTGATAAAGGTTTTAGCATATTAAAATTAACATGCTTTACTGTGGCATGGAGGTAGAGGTGTACACACTAGGAATTAGACATTTAGAAATTAGACATTTTCTAACCCTGACACAGAAGCACCTCTTAAGGTAAAGCCTCAGCTACAGTCAAAATGCACTGGTAATATTTGATAGCTGCAATGATGAAATGCCAAGTTTACTGCCGGTGATCTGTTGCTGTCTGACTGAACAGCCTCATGTAAGTGATATTTCGCAACTGTTCATACTATAACCACATTTGTTAGTGTAACTCATTTGGTGTTTTCAAAATCATTAGATTAAGCTGAGATCAATCCCACATTCTGTTCATGCTCAGGGATTACTGTTATGTTGCAGCTGAGAGCTCGCAGTGTGCATGCAGCATATTAGATTTAGTAATTCTAATAAGTGATCATAAAGTTAAAAAGCAATGCTTGGTGATGGTATTGTTAGATTAAATGTTAACTTGAAGTTTACAGTTTTCTAAAACTTGTGTATGTATTTCACTAGTCTCAACAGACGTCCAGCAGCTGTTGGAGAATAAAGAAGACGTTTCCCCTGAGCAGCAGGAGTGGAGCCCCAGTCTGGACCAGGAGGACCCACCAGAGCTGCCACACATTAAGGAGGAACAGGAGGAACTCCAGACCAGACAGGAGGGCGAGCAGCTTGGAGAGCTGGAGGAGGTTGATATCACAAAGTTCACATTCACTCCTGTAACTGTAAAGAGTGAAGAGGGTGATGAAGAGAAACATCAGTCCTTACAGCTTCATCAAAGCCAAACACAAGAGAACAAAGATACAAAACATTTGAAAACAGCAGCTGATGAACAAGACTGTGGAGAATCAGAACCAGACATTGCTTTACCAGCTACAAATGACAAGACTTCAGACTCCTCTGAACCTGAGACTGATGACAGTTGTGATTGGGAGAAGAAAAGGGAGACTTGCACAGGTTTATGTAATACTGGAAAAACATCAGTTAGCTCATCTGAATGCACTGCAACCTCTTGTGACAAAGTACATTGGCAGAAACACAAAGAAATCCAGACAGGAAGGAAACCATTTAGTTGCTTGGGTTGTGGTAAAGAATTTACACTTAAGTCAAGTCTGAAACGACACATGAAAATCCACACAGGGGAGAAACCATTCAGTTGTTCAGTTTGTGGTAAAGCATTTGTAGAAAGGGCATATCTGAGACAACACATGGCAATCCACACAGATGATAAACCATTCAGTTGTTCAGTTTGTGGCAAAGGATTTGCACAAAAGGGACAACTGACTGAACACTCCTCTGTCCACAGAGATGATAAACCATTCAGTTGTTCAGTTTGTGGTAAAAGATTTGGAAATGGGGGAATTCTGAGACGACACATGAAAATCCACACAGGGGAGAAACCATTCAGTTGTTCAGTTTGTGGTAAAGTATTTGTGGACAGGGGATATCTGAGACAACACATGGTAATCCACACAGATGATAAACCATTTAGTTGTTCAGTTTGTGGCAGAGGATTTGCAGAAGGGCGATATCTGAGACGACACATGAAAATCCACACCAGACAGAAGGGAGAGCAGCTTCCAGGGCTGAAGAAGGTTCGTATCACAAAGTTCACATTAATTCCTGTAACTGTAAAGAGTGAAGAGGATGATGAAGAGAACCCTCAATCCTCACAGCTTCATCAAAGCCAAACAGAAGAGAATAGAGATACAAAACAGTTGAAAACAGCAGCTGATGTCGGATCAGAACCCAGCATTGTTTTACCAGCTACAAATGACAAAACCTCAGACTCCTCTGAACCTGAGACTGATGACAGTTTTGATTGTGAGAAGAGGGAGACTCAGACAGGTTTCTGTAATACTGGAAAAACATCAGTTAGCTCATCTGAATGCACTGCAACCTCTGCTGACAAAGTACATCTACAGAGACACAAAGAAATCCAGACAGGAAGGAAACCATTTAGTTGCTCAGGTTGTGGTAAAGGATTTACACTAAAGTCAAGTCTGAAACGACATATGAGAATCCACACAGGGGAGAAACCATTCAGATGTTCAGTTTGTGGTAAAACATTTGTAGAAAGGGGATATCTGAGACAACACATGTTAATCCACACAGATGATAAACCATTCAGTTGTTCAGTTTGTGGTAAAGGATTTGCACAAAAGGGACAACTGACTGAACACTCCTCTGTCCACAGAGATGACAAACCATTCAGTTGTTCAGTTTGTGGTAAAAGATTTGGAAATGGGGGGATAATGAGACGACACATGAAAATCCATACAGGGGAGAAACCATTCAATTGTTCAGTTTGTGGTAAAGTATTTGTAGACAGGGGATATCTGAGACAACACATGAAAATCCACACAGATGATAAACCATTCAGTTGTTCAGTTTGTGGTAAAGGATTTGGAGAAGGGCGATATCTGAGGCGTCACATGAAAATCCACACAGATACTAAACCATTAAGCTGTTCAGTTTGTGGTAAAGGATTTCGAGATTGGGGAAATCTAAGGCGACATGTGAGAATCCACACAGGGGAGAAGCCATTCAGTTGTACAGTTTGTGGTAAAGTATTTGGGGAAAAGATATATCTTACACAACACATGGGAGTCCACACAAATGATAAACCATTCAGTTGTTCAGTTTGTGGCAGAGGATTCGGAGATGGGAGAAATCTAAGACGACATATGAGAATCCACACAGGGCAGAAGCCATTCAGTTGTTCAGTCTGTGGTAAAAGATTTGCAGAAAGGGTATATCTGACACAGCACATGGGAATCCACACAAATGATAAACCATTTAGTTGTTCAGTTTGTGGTAGAGGATTTGTAGACAGGAGAAATCTGCAACGACACATGAGAATCCACACAGGTGAGAAACCATTTAGTTGTTCAGTTTGTGGTAAAGTATTTGGAGAAAGGATATATCTGAAACGACATATGGGAATCCACACAGATGATAAACCATTCAGTTGTTCAGTTTGTGGCAAAGGATTTGTAGAGAGGGGATATCTGACACGACACATGAGAATCCACACCACTTAACTTGCAGTATTTGAAAATATACTCAAAAGGAACATTTGAGACAAGACTGCGCTTAGCCAAAAACACAAGTGCTTAATGTGTCTCCTTTTTAGGATGATGATTGAATAAAATATAAGTTTTTTTTATGTTTGTTCTGGGTAAACTGTTACATATTAATCAAGTAAAAACAAATCCTCAGAATAATTGATAAATTAATCATTATAAATAATGGTTTGATTAATCAAAACTATTAATTAGGTGCAGTCATAGCACTTTCAGTAATGCCATACTTGTGATTGAATCAAGTAATCTTTGGGTTATTTGAACTGATTGACTTTACTGTGTCCACTAGCGACCTCTCTGCTCTGGTGTTTGCTGATTTCTCTTTGTACAGTGTGATGGTAAATTCAACCAAAACATTGAAAAGAACCAATCATGTCAGAGCTTTTCAATACTCATTGTCCTAAAATAGTCACACCCCGTGTCCTGTTTAATACTGACGGACTTAATTACACATCCAGAGGTTGATTAGTCATAATTTAGTTTGGAATGACATTTGTTAACATAAAAACTAGATTGATGTCAAACACTTAACCATGAAAACATGGCTTTGCTTAGACTATATTTTGTGATAAAATAACATCTTGAATAACACATGCCAATGCACACAATATATATCTCAAAATGTGTTATTTCTACTATAGTGTCACTTACGCACATATAATACCTGTCAGTATGCATATTTTAAATATATTTATTCTCTACATTGTGAGAGAAATGGAATTTAGCACAATATACTGCATGAACATCTCCAGTTTAACTGGTATGATGATGTTGTCCCTGATGTCAACTGGATGGCAGCAGTATCGAAAAAGAAAAACATTTCTTCTGCTTTTTTGTGTTCAAGAAACATTTGAAAAGAAAAATCATTCAATCAAATTCAACAGTATGTTAAAGTCATTCAAGAATATATTTTGCATTTTGGTAATAAAACCAGGAAATTAATAAAATACACTACTAACTGCTTTAAATGTGACAGTTCAATAAAGATGCATAAAAGACTATCATGTTTTTAATGGGGTTATTCAGGGGTTGATTCATAATTACTATAGTTACTAAATAATGTTTGATGTGTTGTTTGCATGTTTTATGGGTTGTTGGGCTGTTAGTAAGTAGAGATTATTTTTTTATTATTTGAATGGTCTGTGATGGTCACATTTTCTTGGCTTCTGTTTCTGCTCTCAGGTATCTGTAATGTCATTTAAAAACAGATTGACCTGGGATTTTACTTTTATCTTTTTCTACTTCTTGTTTTCGGGTCATTTTGGCCCTGTTTCTGTGTTACCTTGGTGTAGCCTGTTTGAATCCATGATATTTTTTGTAAACCATGGAGAGTTGAACAACAAGAAATTCCCACTATATTTTATTCATATTTTAATGCTATATTTTATGTTATACTTTAATATGTTATTTCTTTCATTCTGTGGTTTCACAATAGCAGTTATATAATATTTCAGAACTACCCTAACCCCTAACCCCTAACCCCTTTTACTTGAGTAAAAGTACTAAAAACCATTATGGAGAAGTACTCCACTTGAAAATTCCTACATTAAAAGTTGAACTCAGTGCAAACACATTTTATCAAGAGTATTGAAAGTAAACGTATTTGAGTGTAGAATGAGAGCTGTATTTGTGTCATTACATAATTAATATATTCTTGGATTATTATTGTACATATGCAGCCATTTGATCAGGGCAGGATTAACCCTCTTGGGGCTTTACTGGCAAAAATAAGGCATGCTTTGACCTCTCTGTTTCTCCTGCTCTGTCTACTGTGTATGTGATAGTTCGCAATTATGTTGTGATAAATTGAATAAATTTGGGTAAATTTTGTTGAAACCCTCCTAAAACCTGCCACAGGGCCTGTTCTCAACTCAGCAAAATATCTGTATAGTAAACCTGCTTTTTTGAATAGGCTCTTGTTATTCAGAGGAGGCTGTCTGTGGCAGCAGTTTCTGTAGCATCTACTTAGACACCACTTGGAAGTGTACAGTTTTTGCCACCAAGAGAATAGAACACTTTTCACCTGGACAGAAATATGACCTATTTGTGAAAGAAAGTGCCGCATAGCAGCGACACGAGTAACCTCTTCAAAAATTTAAAAATAACAGACCCTGAAAGTTGTAAGGAGACTTAACAAAAACAAGGTAATTACTTATTTTATTAGTACACTTAGTACATTTTATTATTGTAGTTCTGTAAAAATACACTATTTTTACACTTCTTAGAACAAACATTTTTTATGTAATTGTACCATGTTGACTTTTGTAATATTTTCTTTTTATTAGGTGTGTGTTGTGCCATTTTTCAATTTTCTTTCCCTTAAAAAATCACAATTATCCCTCTATGGTACACATGATGCCAGTGAGGGAAAAAATGTTTGCAGTGTGTTTATGTCTCAAAATAGACTAAATAAACATAATCTGAAGAAATTTTATTTTTATTTTTATTTTTGGAAGTTTTTGGGGTTCGTTGCCTGTAGGCAACATTGTACCATAATGATGCATAAGTGAAAAAGAATGTTCCTTTTCCAATTTGAACATATGCAAAAATATTCAATAACATCAAGAAGTCACAATTCATTTTAAATTTTGAATTAAAAAGAATTATGAAAAGAATTTAAATATATATGTATGTATGTATGTATGGTCATATGTATGTATGTATGTATGTATGGTCATATGTATGTATGTATGTATATATGCTCATACGTATGTATGCTCATATGTATGTATGTATGTATGTATGTATGTATGGTCACATGTATGTATATATGCATGGTCATGTGTATGTATGCATGTATGCTCATATGTATGTATGTATGTATGCATGGTCATGTGTATGACCATATGTATGTATGTATGGTTATATGAATGTATGCATGGTCATATGTATGTATGGTCATATGTATGTATTTATGTATGTATGTATGTATGTATATATTTATGGTCATATGTATGTATGCATGGACATATGTATGTATGGTCATATGTATGTATGTATGTATGTATGGTCATATGTATGTATATTTGTATGCATGGTCATATGTTTGGCCATATGTATGTATGCTCATATGTATGTACATATGTATGTATGTATGCTCATATGTATGTATGCATGGTCATATGTATGTATGTATGTATGTATGTATGTATGTATGCATGTATGCTCATATGTATGTATGTATGTATGTATGTATGTATGTATGTATGTATGTATGCATGGTCATATGTATGACCATATGTATGTATGTATGTGTGTATGTATGTATGGTTATATGAATGTATGCATGGTCATATGTATGTATGGTCATATGTATGTATGTATGTATGGTCATAAGTATGTATGTATGTATGTATGTATGTATGTATGTATATATGTATGGTCATATGTATGTATGTATGCATGGTCATATGTATGTATGGTCATATGTATGTATGTATGTATGTATGGTCATATGTATGTATGTTTGTATGCATGGTCATATGTTTGGCCATATGTATGAATGTATGCTCATATGTATGTATGCTCATATGTATGTATGTATGCTCATATGTATGTATGTATGCTCATATGTATGTATGCATGGTCATATGTATGTATGTATTCTCATATGTATGTATGTATGTATGTATGTATGTATGTATGTATGTATGGTCATATGTATGTATGTATATATGCTCATATGTATGTATGCTCAAAAAGAATGTTCCTTTTCCAATTTGAACATTGTTTATTTCATAAACATATGCAAAAATATTCAATAACATCAAGAAGTCACAATTCATTTTAAATTTTGAATTAAAAAGAATTATGAAAAGAATTTAAATATATATGTATGTATGTATGTATGTATGTATGTATGTATGCTCATATGTATGTATGTATGTATGTATGTATGGTCATATGTATGTATGTATGTATATATGCTCATACGTATGTATGCTCATATGTATGTATGTATGTATGTATGTATGTATGTATGTATGGTCACATGTATGTATATATGCATGTTCATATGTATGTATGCATGTATGCTCATATGTATGTATGTATGTATGTATGCATGGTCATATGTATGACCATATGTATGTATGTATGTGTGTATGTATGTATGGTTATATGAATGTATGCATGGTCATATGTATGTATGGTCATATGTATGTATTTATGTATGTATGTATGTATGTATATATTTATGGTCATATGTATGTATGTATGCATGATCATATTTATGTATGGTCATATGTATGTATGTATGTATGCATGGTCATATGTATGTATGTATGTATGTATGTATGTATGGTCATATGTATGTATGTATATATGCTCATATGTATGTATGAATGTATGTATGGTCACATGTATGTATGTATGTATGCATGTATGCTCATATGTATGTATGTATGTATGTATGTATGTATGTATGCATGGTCATATGTATGACCATATGTATGTATGTATGTGTGTATGTATGTATGGTTATATGAATGTATGCATGGTCATATGTATGTATGGTCATATGTATGTATGTATGTATGTATGTATGGTCATAAGTATGTATGTATGTATGTATGTATGTATATGTGTATGGTCATATGTATGTATGTATGCATGGTCATATGTATGTATGGTCATATGTATGTATGTATGTATGTATGGTCATATGTATGTATGTTTGTATGCATGGTCATATGTTTGGCCATATGTATGAATGTATGCTCATATGTATGTATGCTCATATGTATGTACATATGTATGTATGTATGCTCATATGTATGTATGTATGCTCATATGTATGTATGCATGGTCATATGTATGTATCTATTCTCATATGTATGTATGTATGTATGTATGTATGTATGTATGGTCATATGTATGTATGTATATATGCTCATATGTACGTATGCTCATATGTATGTATGTATGTATGTATGGTCACATGTATGTATGTATGCATGGTAATATGTATACATGTATGTATATATGCTCATACGTAAGTATGCTCATATGTATGTATGTATGTATGGTCATATGTATGTATGCATGTATGCTCATATGTATGTATGTATGTATGTATGCATGGTCATATGTATGACCATATGTATGTATGTATGTATGTATTTATGTATGTATATATTTATGGTAATATGTATGTATGTATGTATGCATGGTCATATGTATGTATGGTCATATGTATGTATGTCTGTATGTATGGTCATATGTATGTATATTTGTATGCATGGTCATATGTTTGGCCATATGTATGAATGTATGCTCATATGTATGTATGCTCATATGTATGTACGTATGTATGTATGTATGCTCATATGTATGTATGTATGCTCATATGTATGTATGCATGGTCATATGTATGTATGTATTCTCATATGTATGTATGTATGTATGTATGTATGGTCATATGTATGTATGTATATATGCTCATATGTATGTATGCTCAAAAAGAATGTTCCTTTTCCAATTTGAACATTGTTTATTTCATAAACATATGCAAAAATATTCAATAACATCAAGAAGTCACAATTCATTTTAAATTTTGAATTAAAAAGAATTATGAAAAGAATTTAAATATATATGTATGTATGTATGTATGTATGCTCATATGTATGTATGTATGTATGTATGTATGTATGTATGTATGCATGGTCATATGTATGTATGTATATATGCTCATATGTATGTATGTATGTATGTATGGTCACATGTATGTATGTATGTATGCATGTATGGTCATATGTATGACCATATGTATGTATGTATGTGTGTATGTATGTATGGTTATATGAATGTATGCATGGTCATATGTATGTATGGTCATATGTATGTATGTATGTATGTATGTATGTATGTATGGTCATAAGTATGTATGTATGTATGTATGTATGTATATATGTATGGTCATATGTATGTATGTATGCATGGTCATATGTATGTATGGTCATATGTATGTATGTATGTATGTATGGTCATATGTATGTATATTTGTATGCATGGTCATATGTTTGGCCATGTGTATGAATGTATGCTCATATGTATGTATGCTCATATGTATGTACGTATGTATGTATGTATGCTCATATGTATGTATGCATTCTCATATGTATGTATGTATGTATGTATGTATGTATGGTCATATGTATGTATGTATATATGCTCATATGTATGTATGCTCATATGTATGTATGTATGTATGTATGGTCACATGTATGTATGTATGCATGGTCATATGTATGTATGTATGTATGTATATATGCTCATACGTATGTATGCTCATATGTATGTATGTATGTATGTATGTATGTATGTATGTATGGTTACATGTATGTATATGTGCATGGTCATATGTATGTATGCATGTATGCTCACATGTATGTATGTATGTATGTATGCATGGTCATATGTATGACCATATGTATGTATGTATGTGTGTATGTATGTATGGTTATATGAATGTATGCATGGTCATATGTATGTATGGTCATATGTAGGTATGTATGCATGGTCATATGTATGTATGGTCATATGTATGTATGTATGTATGTATGGTCATATGTATGTATATTTGTATGCATGGTCATATGTTTGGCCATATGTATGAATGTATGCTCATATGTATGTATGCTCATATGTATGTACGTATGTATGTATGTATGCTCATATGTATGTATGTATGCTCATATGTATGTATGCATGGTCATATGTATGTATGTATGTATGTATGTATGTATGTATGCTCATATGTATGTATGTATATATGCTCATATGTATGTATGTATGTATGTATGTATGGTCACATGTATGTATGTATGCATGGTCATATGTATGTATGTATGTATGCATGTATGCTCATATGTATGTATGTATGTATGTATGTATGTATGTATGCATGGTCATATGTATGACCATATGTATGTATGTATGTGTGTATGTATGTATGGTTATATGAATGTATGCATGGTCATATGTATGTATGGTCATATGTATGTATGTATGTATGTATGTATGGTCATAAGTATGTATGTATGTATGTATGTATGTATGTATGTATGTATGTATGTATATATGTATGGTCATATGTACGTATGTATGCATGGTCATATGTATGTATGGTCATATGTATGTATGTATGTATGTATGGTCATATGTATGTATGTTTGTATGCATGGTCATATGTTTGGCCATATGTATGAATGTATGCTCATATGTATGTATGCTCATATGTATGTACGTATTTATGTATGTATGCTCATATGTATGTATGTATGCTCATATGTATGTATGCATGGTCATATGTATGTATGTATTCTCATATGTATGTATGTATGTATGTATGTATGTATGTATGTATGTATGTATGGTCATATGTATGTATGTATATATGCTCATATGTATGTATGCTCATATGTATGTATGTATGTATGTATGTATGTATGTATGGTCACATGTATGTATGTATGCATGGTCATATGTATGACCATATGTATGTATGTATGTGTGTATGTATGTATAGTCATATGAATGTATGCATGGTCATATGTATGTATGGTCATATGTATGTATGTATGTATGTATGTATGCATGCATGGTCATATGTATGACCATATGTATGTATGTATGTGTGTATGTATGTATAGTCATATGAATGTATGCATGGTCATATGTATGTATGGTCATATGTATGTATGTATGTATGTATGTATGTATGTATGGTCATATGTATGCATGTATGGTCATAAGTATGTATGTATGTATGTATGTATGCTCATATGTATGTATGTATGTATGTATATATGTATGTATGTATGCTCATATGTATGCATGTATGGTCATAAGTATGTATGTATGTATGTATGTATGCTCATATGTATGTATGTATGTATGTATATATGTATGTATGTATGCTCATATGTATGTATGTATGTATGTATGCTCATATGTATGTATGTATGCATGCATGGTCACATATATGTATTTATGTATGCATGTATGGTCATATGTATGTATTTATGTATGGTCATATGTATGTATGTATGCATGGTCATAAGTATATATGGTCATATGTATGTATGTATGTATGCTCATATGTATGTATGCTCATATGTATGTACGTATGTATGTATGTATGCTCATATGTATGTATGCATTCTCATATGTATGTATGTATGTATGGTCATATGTATGTATGTATATATGCTCATATGTATGTATGCTCATATGTATGTATGTATGTATGTATGTATGGTCACATGTATGTATGTATGCATGGTCATATGTATGTATGTATGTATGTATATATGCTCATACGTATGTATGCTCATATGTATGTATGTATGTATGTATGTATGTATGTATGTTTACTTGTATGTATATGTGCATGGTCATATGTATGTATGCATGTATGCTCACATGTATGTATGTATGTATGTATGCATGGTCATATGTATGACCATATGTATGTATGTATGTGTGTATGTATGTATGGTTATATGAATGTATGCATGGTCATATGTATGTATGGTCATATGTAGGTATGTATGCATGGTCATATGTATGTATGGTCATATGTATGTATGTATATATGTATCGTCATATGTATGTATATTTGTATGCATGGTCATATGTTTGGCCATATGTATGAATGTATGCTCATATGTATGTATGCTCATATGTATGTACGTATGTATGTATGTATGCTCATATGTATGTATGTATGCTCATATGTATGTATGCATGGTCATATGTATGTATGTATGTATGTATGTATGCTCATATGTATGTATGTATATATGCTCATATGTATGTATGTATGTATGTATGTATGTATGTATGTATGGTCACATGTATGTATGTATGCATGGTCATATGTATGTATGTATGTATGCATGTATGCTCATATGTATGTATGTATGTATGTATGGTCACATGTATGTATGTATGCATGGTCATATGTATGTATGTATGTATGCATGTATGCTCATATGTATGTATGTATGTATGTATGTATGTATGTATGCATGCATGGTCATATGTATGACCATATGTATGTATGTATGTGTGTATGTATGTATAGTCATATGAATGTATGCATGGTCATATGTATGTATGGTCATATGTATGTATGTATGTATGTATGTATGTATGTATGGTCATATGTATGCATGTATGGTCATAAGTATGTATGTATGTATGTATGTATGCTCATATGTATGTATTTATGTATGTATATATGTATGTATGTATGCTCATATGTATGTATGTATGTATGTATGCTCATATGTATGTATGTATGCATGCATGGTCACATGTATGTATTTATGTATGCATGTATGGTCATATGTATGTATGTATGTATGGTCATATGTATGTATGTATGCATGGTCATAAGTATATATGGTCATATGTATGTATGTATGTATGCTCATATGTATGTATGCTCATATGTATGTACGTATGTATGTATGTATGTATGCTCATATGTATGTATGTATGTATGTATGTATGCGCATATGTATGTATGTATGTATTTATGCTCATTTGTATGTATGTATGTATGCTCGTATGTATGTATGTATGTATGTATGCATGCATGGTCATATGTATGTATGTATGTATGTATGTATATATGTATGGTCATATGTATGTATATACGGTCATATGTATGTATGTATGTATGTATGTATGCTCATATGTATGTATGTATGTATGTATGTATGCATGTATGGTCATATGTATGTATGTATGGATGCTCATATGTATGTATGTATGTATGTGTATGTATGTATGTACAGTCATATGTATGTATGTATGTATGTATGTATGGTCATATCCCTCTATGGTACACATTATGATGCCAGTGAGGGAAATGTGTTTTTATGTCTCAAAATAGACTAAATAAACATAATCTGAAGAAATTTTATTTTTATTTTTATTTTTGGAAGTTTTTGGGGTTCCTTGCTTGTAGGCAACATTGTACCATAATGGTGCATAAGTGAAAAAGAACCTCCTTTTCCAATTTGAACATTGTTTATTTCATAAACATATGCAAAAATATTGAATAACATCAAGAAGTCACAATTCATTTTAAATTTTAAATTAAAAAGAATTATAAAAAGAATTTATATATATATGTATGTATGTATCTATGTATGGTCATATATATGTATGTATGTATGTATGTATGGTCATATGTATGTATGTATGCTCATATGTTTGTATGCATGGTCATATGTATGTATGTATGCTCATATGTATGTATGTATGTACGTATGGTCATATGTATGTATGTATATATGCTCATATGTATGTATGGTCATATGTATGTATGTATGTATGTATGTATGTATGGTCACATGTATGTATGTATGCATGGTCATATGTATGTATGTATGTATGTATGCATGTATGCTCATATGTATGTATGTATGTATGTATGCATGGTCATATATATGACTATATGTATGTATGTATGTATGTGTATATGTATGTATGGTCATATGAATGTATGCATGGTCATATGTATGTATGGTCATATGTATGTATGTATGTATGCATGGTCATATGTATATATGGTCATGTATGTATGTATGTATGTATGCTCATATGTATGTATGTATGTATGTATGTATGCTCATATGTATGTATGCATGGACATATGTATGTATGTATGCTCATATGTATGTATGTATTCTCATATGTATGTATGTATGTATGTATGTATGTATGTATGCTCATATGTATGTATGTATATATGCTCATATGTATGTATGTATGTATGGTCACATGTATGTATGTATGCATGGTCATATGTATGTATGTATGTATGCATGTATGCTCATATGTATGTATGTTTGTATGCATGGTCATATGTTTGGCCATATGTATGAATGTATGCTCATATGTATGTATGCTCATTTCAATCAGGAGAGACTAAGAGTAAAAGAGAAATGGTTTATTGGCACATGCATGATATATGAAACATGAACAGTCTTTGGCGGTTAGACCCCAATGAGGTGACACAATATGTATATATAAATGGGGCTGATGAAGCTGTAGTGAAGAGAACCCCCCCGGGGTCTAGACACTGGTGGTGGTGGTGATGATGAGGTGCAAAGCAGAGACTGGTGAGGTGAAGTGGCTCTGGACTCCTGCTGCCTGGACCTGAAGGCTGGAGGAGAGGGCGTCAGGGAGGATCGAGGTGAACATCTTCTGCTACCTGGGTCCAGTGACTGGAGGAGAGAGGGGTGGAGGAGGGTCGCGCGATTGACTGAATGACAACTGATGGAGCAAAGACAGAGGCGATTTAAAGATTTGGCAGCAGCAAACTGACTGGCTATCGCGACCGTGGCAAAATCTGAATGGATGGTAAAGACGAAGGTGAACGCCCACAAACAGCTGATTAGAGGGAATAGGAGGAGAGAGGCGGAATAAAGGAAAGTTGTGAATGAAGGCAGCGTAATATAAGGTATTCCTGATTGAACTTACGCTGAGCTACATATGTATGTACGTATGTATGTATGTATGTATGCTCATATGTATGTATGCTCATATGTATGTATGTATGTATGTATTTATGTATATATGTATGCATGTATGGTCATATCTATGTATGTATGTATGCTCATATGTATGTATGTATGTCTGTATGTATGTATGTATGTATGTATGTATGTATGGTCATATCCCTCTATGGTACACATTATGATGCCAGTGAGGGAAATGTGTTTTTATGTCTTAAAATAGACTAAATAAACATAATCTGAAGAAATTTTATTTTTATTTTTATTTTTGGAAGTTTTTGGGGTTCGTTGCCTGTAGGCAACATTGTACCATAGTGGTGCATAAGTGAAAAAGAACGTTCCTTTTCCAATTTGAACATTGTTTATTTCATAAACATGTGCAAAAATATTCAATAACATCAAGAAGTCACAATTCATTTTAAATTTTAAATTAAAAAGAATTATGAAAAGAATTTATATATATATATATATGTATGTATGTATGTATGTATGTATGTATGTATGATCATATGTATGTATGGATGTATGTATGGATGTATGTATGGATGTATGTATGCTCATATGTATGTATGCATGGTCATATGTATGTATGTATGCTCATATGTATGTATGTATTCTCATATGTATGTATGTATGTATGTATGTATGGACATATGTATGTATGTATATATGCTCATATGTATGTATGCTCATATGTATGTATGTATGTATAGTCACATGTATGTATGTATGCATGGTCATATGTATGTATGTATGTATGCATGTATGCTCATATGTATGTATGTATGTATGTATGTATGGTCATATGTATGACCATATGTATGTATGTATGTATGTGTATGTATGTATGTACGGTCATATGTATGTATGTATGTATGTATGGTCATATCCCTCTATGGTACACATTATGATACCAGTGAGGGAAATGTGTTTTTATGTCTCAAAATAGACTAAATAAACATAATCTGAAGAAATTTTATTTTTATTTTTATTTTTGGAATTTTTTGGGGTTCGTTGCCTGTAGGCAACATTGTACCATAATGGTGCATAAGTGAAAAAGAACGTTCCTTTTCCAATTTGAACATTGTTTATTTCATAAACATATGCAAAAATATTCAATAACATCAAGAAGTCACAATTCATTTTAAATTTTAAATTAAAAAGAATTATGAAAAGAATTTATATATATATATATGTATGTATGTATGTATGTATGTATGTATGTATGTATGCTCATATGTATGTATGGATGTATGTATGGATGTATGTATGCTCATATGTATGTATGTATTCTCATATGTATGTATGTATGTATGTATGTATGGACATATGTATGTATGTATATATGCTCATATGTATGTATGCTCATATGTATGTATGTATGTATGGTCACATGTATGTATGTATGCATGGTCATATGTATGTATGTATGTATGCATGTATGCTCATATGTATGTATGTATGTATGTATGGTCATATGTATGACCATATGTATGTATGTATGTGTGTATGTACGTATGGTCATATGAATGTATGCATGGTCATATGTATGTATGTATGTATGTATGTATGTATGTATGTATGTATGTATGTATGCTCATATGTATGTATGTATGCATGGTCATATATATGTATGGTCATATGTATGTATGTATGTATGTATGTATGGTCATATGTATGTATGTATGTATGTATGTATGTATATATGTATGTGTGTATGCATGGTCACATGTATGTATGTATGTATGTATGTATGTATGTATGCATGTGTGGTCATATGTATGTATGTATGTATGTATGTATGTATGTATGGTCATATCCCTCTATGGTACACATTATGATGCCAGTGAGGGAAATGTGTTTTTATGTCTCAAAATAGACTAAATAAACATAATCTGAAGAAATGTTATTTTTATTTTTATTTTTGGAAGTTTTTGGGGTTCGTTGCCTGTAGGCAACATTGTACCATAATGGTGCATAAGTGAAAAAGAACGTTCTTTTTCAATTTGAACATTGTTTATTTCATAAACATGTGCAAAAATATTCAATAACATCAACAAGTCACAATTCATTTTAAATTTTAAATCAAAAAGAATTATAAAAAAGAATTCATATATATATGTATGTATTTATGTATGTATGTATGTATGGTCATATGTATGTATGCATGGTCAAATGTATGTATGTATGGTCATATGTATGTATGCATGGTCATATGTATGTATGTATTCTCATATGTATGTATGTATGTATGTATGTATGTATGGTCATATGTATGTATGTATATATGCTCATATGTATGTATGGTCATATGTATGCATGTATGTATGTATGTATGGTCACATGTATGTATGTATGCATGGTCATATGTATGTATGTATGTATGTATGTATGTATGTATGTATGTATGTATGCATGTATGCTCATATGTATGTATGTATGTATGTATGTATGTATGTATGCATGGTCATATGTATGCATGTATGGTCATAAGTATGTATATATGTATGTATGTATGTATGCTCATATGTATGTATGTATGTATGTATGTATGTATGCATGGTCATATGTATGACCATATGTATGTATGTATGTATGTGTATGTATGTATGTACGGTCATATGTATGTATGTATGTATGTATGGTCATATCCCTCTATGGTACACATTATGATGCCAGTGAGGGAAATGTGTTTTTATGTCTCAAAATAGACTAAATAAACATAATCTGTAGAAATTTTATTTTTATTTTTATTTTTATTTTTGGAGGTTTTTGGGGTTCGTTGCCTGTAGGCAACATTGTACCATAATGGTGCATAACTGAAAAAGAACGTTCCTTTTCCAATTTGAACATTGTTTATTTCATAAACATATGCAAAAATATTCAATAACATCAAGAAGTCACAAATCATTTTAAATTTTAAATTAAAAAGAATTATAAAAAGAATTTATATATATATGTATATATGTATGTATGTATGTATGGTCATATATATGTATGTATGTATGTATGTATGTATGTATGGTCACATATATGTATGTATGCATGGTCATATGTATGTATGTATGTATGTATGCATGTATGCTCATATGTATGTATGTATGTATGTATGTATGCATGGTCATATGTATGACCATATGTATGGATGTATGTGTGTGTATGTATGTATGGTCATATGAATGTATACATGGTCATATGTATGTATGGTCATATGTATGTATGTATGTATGTATGTATGTATGGTCATATGTATGCATGTATGGTCATAAGTATGTATCTATGTATGTATGTATGGTCATATGTATGCATGTATGGTCATAAGTATGTATGTATGTATGTATGTATGTATGTATGTATGTATGTATGGTCATATATATGTTTGTATGCATGGTCATATGTTTGGCCATATGTATGAATGTATGCTCATATGTATGTATGCTCATATGTATGTATGCTCATATGTATGTATGTATGTATGCTCATATGTATGTATGTATGTATTTATGCTCATATGTATGTATGTATGTATGCTCATATGTATGTATGTATGTATGTATGCTCATATGTATGTATGTATGTATGTATGTATGTATGCATTTATGGTCATACGTATGTATGTATGTATGCTTATATGTATGTATGTGTATGTATGTATGTACGGTCATATGTATGTATGTATGTATGTATGTCTGTATGTATGGTCATATCCCTCTATGGTACACATTATGATACCAGTGAGGGAAATGTGTTTTTATGTCTCAAAATAGACTAAATAAACATAATCTGAAGAAATTTTATTTTTATTTTTATTTTTGGAATTTTTTGGGGTTCGTTGCCTGTAGGCAACATTGTACCATAATGGTGCATAAGTGAAAAAGAACGTTCCTTTTCCAATTTGAACATTGTTTATTTCATAAACATATGCAAAAATATTCAATAACATCAAGAAGTCACAATTCATTTTAAATTTTAAATTAAAAAGAATTTTAAAAAGAATTTAAAAAGTTTCTTGGCTGTACCATTTAGGAACAACCCATTGAAATAAATGTGTAAAGTATAAAACTTTAAACTACTTAAATCAACAAAGATAACCATTACCATAACCATTTGAAAAACAAAAACAACAAATTCCAGTGTTTGATCATCACTGCTTCATTTCAGTGCATGTTTTGTGTCAGTCCCCTGTGTCTTTCCTGACATGTGTTGCCATCACTTGTGGTGTTGCTGCTCAGTGCTTATGGAACTCCATGAAGCAGTTTTTTTCAGGAGTGAAGCACAGGCAGGTGACACATTTTGTGAACTGTGATTTCACTATACTCTTACATCCAGGGTATCTGCATCTGCCCTTTTTCTCCACCCAAATAGGCCAGTGGTCAGTGTTGTGTTTGCTATAGTGATTCCATAATTGTTCACTGTTGCAGGCAACATTGCAACTTTCCATGATGGCACGTTGTTGCCTCAGGGCAACAGCTGCATTTTAACACGTATCCACTATTAAATTAGTAAATAAGTTGCATGAAACTATCAAAACTTAAAGTTTACTCACCGATTAGTGTGAAGACATTTTTTTCCAGGTGGAAAAGGGACAAAAAATAACTTTTTGAGAGTCTTTTTTTGCAGCAAGATAGCAGAGCTGTCTCCTTAGAAAAAGCCCGCCAAGAAGGGTTTCAAAATCGCTTCCTGGAGGTCATGTGACAACTTAAAGCATTGTTAATGGTTCCCTATGGTTTTACCTCTTTTTTAAAGTATCGCATCATTTAAAGGGATGCATTGTGGAGATGTGACAGGGCAAAAATGGGTTTGTTGCCTGAGGGCAACATGGTACCATAGAGGGTTATGTTGAAAAATTACATGCCCATTTAAAAACCTATCAGTATCAGTAAAATTGTGACAAAAAAGTATCAATATCATATTGAATTTGAAAAGTTTGCTATCACCCATCTCTGCCAGCAAGGAATAGTTCTGTTCACCCTCCGTAAACTATCCCCTGCTATTCCTCCACTCCTACATTTTACTAATGTATTAGTTAAGTAAAAGTCTAGAAATGGCAGTAATGTTTGGCAGAGCCATTTGCTTACTGAGGAAACTTAAAATGACTAGGAAAAAAGGGAGGAAAAAAAAAAAAAAGAAAATGGGAGGAAAATTTTTTTTCTATCTTATGTATTACACATCTATACTTTCACTTATAACTGGGTAAATATTTTAACAGTACTTGTACTTGAGTGCAGTTTTTCAGAACTCTTTCCACCAGTGCCTGAAACACACCTTCACATCTAAATGCACTGAACAATGTCATACAGTAACACAATCAGATAATTTGGACTTTGTTTTCAAACAAATAATCAATCAGTTAATCCTGTCACAATCTTGTCATTTGAGAAAAGTTTAAAAAGTCTTTAATGATTATTTTCATTATTGATTGATTGATTGATTTTTTCCCATTAATCAATTAGTTTTTTAATCAGTGTTTCTCAAAGACCAAGATTTTATCCTTTCATCACACTGCTTATTGATCCAGTACTTTTGTCAGCACTTTTTCATTACTAAAAAAATCTTTTTTTTTTACTCCATTACTAATATACATATACATATACATACATATATATATATATATACATATATATATATATATATACATATATATATATATATGTATATATATATATATATATATATATATATATATATATATATACATATATATATATATAGAAGAGAGACACAGCAGCTTTTCTAAAAAATTGCGATGTGTGTTGCAAAGTTTTCAGGTGTTTTTTTTTTTTTTTTTTTTTGCATAGAAATTGCGAGAACAAGCAAAAATTGGGAAAAAAACTTAAGATTTTTGTAAGCTCATACACCATTCACAGGGATTGGCTGAATTTTCATTAATTATTGCGACTGCAAAATCACAGCTTCCTGGAGGAACTAATATATGATCACTAATGCACATATAATACACAGAAAAATCTATATTTGTTTATACTACTAGAAATGTATTTTTTCTCTGCACTGTGAGAAACATAAGTACTGTACACAATAAGTACTGTAGGAGTACCTCCATTATGACTGGCCTGATGTTTTCCCTGATGTCCACCGGATGGCAGCAGTGTCTCATTGAACTGCATTCAGAAATCCAACTTTTCCACCAGCATTTTTGTGTTGTGTATTGTGTGTGCTTTCTCTGTTAATATGGTAACTCTGAGGAAATTATTGTTTCAGTTGCCTACATTTACCATCAACACTGAGTAGACATCTACATTGAAAGTGATTATTTTTCCCCATAAGGTTTCATTACTTTTATTTTGAAAAGTTGTACCGGAAGTGGTTGAAATAAAAATAGACGGAGCTCGGTCTCACAGCACTGATTGGGCAGCTTCCGTACAGACTAAACTGTATTTTTCTCAGATAGAGCTGTCTGGGTAAACTCTGTGCTGTTCTATTTATTTGAAATTATTTAACATCGGATTTATCTGCTGGTGTCCTACGGAGCTAATGAAGCTAACTTGGCTTGCTGCAGGAAATAGACGGACCTTAATGGGATGTGATGTATGAACACAATCCACGTAAGACAAACTAGACTGTTTTTAACAGAGTTTGTCTGGAGGAAGAGTCAAAATGTCTCAGCAAAGAATGAAGGGGAACAACACAAACGACACAGAGCAGGTTTGTACAGTTTCATTATTGTCACTTGAAACTGCTGAGAAATCAGCTGCCATTGAGAGTTGAAGTTCTTTTTAATGTATAACTACTTACAATCAAGCAGTTAATGACAATGAAATTCGTGGTAAAATGAGAATCTAAGACATAGCCTATGGAATATATAATACTGTGGTATGCTGGTGTACAGTGGTGATAAAATGAATAAACTGCAATGTAGACAGGCTGTGCAGCAGAGGTGGAACCAATTCATTGTTTTGCAAATTACAGCAGAGCTCAAAAACAGGGATTGCTCGGTTGCCCGGGGAAAGAACAGTGCCATCTTGGGCCAGTAAATTTGGTAACTCTCTTACCCCACTGGACAACTGACTTGCATGCACAAGTGAAAAAGAATTAAACAATTGAACTATTTAGATTATTGATAAATCTTGAATTTTTCATTTATAAATTGGTTTTGTGGGTTTTGCATACTGTATTCATGTCTTGTTGACCACCTTCTATTTTTTGTGCATGAATAAAATTATCTTTGGCAGCATTTTTACCAGCTGAAGCTCAGAAACAAAATCTTTCTTCTTCATGATTTTCTCCTGCAACTTGACTGGATGCTGTTGGATCTGTTCAAAGAAATTTGTTATGAAGTTGTTATAAACACTGCTTTGTTGATAGATTTTTAACATTTTTGATCCATATCTCAGAACTGTCGTGTGGTGCAACTATCTCAAGCAGCTTTTGTAAATTAAAATGAAAAGCTGCTTCTAAAAATGCCAGTTACAATTTATCTGATTTACAAGTATCTCGTCTAGTAAATGGCAATCATTTTCTTCATTCACATATTTATAAAAAATATAGGAACTAGATTATTTTTCAAAAAACATGCCTTCCAGTGTGACACCATATCCTGATTGTCAATCTGGTAACTTCACAGACAGCCTTAAATAGTTGATAGACTCCATTCAATATCATGATACTGAATCCCCATGCGAAACCCATGAACTGTGCACTTGGTAAATATTTGATTGTTTGAAACCTCTATAACTTTTGTTGTCTTTTGGTGGGACACCCCTAAATTATGTCCAGTGGTGGTGTCACACCAAAGAACAAAGATATCACACAAGGTCTCTTAAATAAAAATTCTAAATAATTAAAGAAGATTTATTTAACTTTTTTTTTTGTTCTTTTTGTGTTTTTAAATGCAATAATTACATAAGTTTAAATATTGTCTGCAGTTTTTGCTGAAAAATTGTACTGTTATAAAGTGTCATAAAATTAAGTAGGCCTATAACGTGACAGAACGAAGTGAGGAAGAGAAATAAGTGGGACAGAGAGGACACAGAAATACAAAGAGAAAATTAATAGGGACCTATATGGAAATGTGGCCTCTTCACATTACTAAGCAGCAAAACATCTTTTTAGATTTTCAGCTGAGAGATTTATTTGAACTCAGAACTAGTGGGTTTACATGTGCACATAACATGAACATGGAATCACAGCTGCCTAAATCACAGTCATTTAATGACAAAATGCAAAGGGCATGATACACTTATAGTTTGTTCTAATTGAAATGTTATATAAAATGTGCAACATTTCCTTACACATTTAAAAAAGTAAAGGTATCAGTGATCTAAATGTTAACAGGAAATTACACTTTTCTAAAACACATGTATTTCATTATTCTCCACAGACCTTCAGCAGCTGTTGGTGAGTAAAGAAGAGGTTCTCTCTGAGCAGCAGGAGTGGAGCCCCAGTCTGGAACAGGAGGAACCACCAGAGCTGCCACACATTAAAGAGGAACAGGAGAAACTCTGGACCATTCAGGAGGGAGAGCAGCTTCCAAGGCCGGAGGAGGCTGATATCACCAAGTTCACATTCATTCCTGTCCCTGTGAAGAGTGAAGAAGATGATAAAGAGAAACCTCTGTTCTCACAGTGTCATCAAAGACAAACTGAAGAAAACAGGGACACAGGTGTTTTTTTTAAAATCGATTAGCAAAAATAAATGAAGCTGCTGAGAAGCTTGTTGAGCTAATTTCTTCCAGTGGGATTTAAGTACTGAGTGCAAGACTTGGCTCAGCACCTATGAGTTCAAAACTGTACATCACATCATGCTTCGACTCATCTTTTCAGCTACAATGAAGCCACAAGATTTATTTAGCTTTATTTGTGTCTACATTATTTCATAATTTTAAGATCTGTGCTTTTTTGTATTACCTGTAGCAGGTAGGACTTTCTGTTTGTGCTGTTGCTCAAGTATAGAGTTGTGATTTATTAATTTTTGTGCCTCTGAATTCTAACACTAGAGCAATGCTCTCCATAGATCTTGCCAGCATGGAGGTTTAACAGTTCATTTTCTTACAACTCATTTTTTCATTTTTTCATTAATTTTAGCTCTTTTTATATTAAGCACTTGAAGTTGCATTTGCTAATGCCCCATGTGAATAAAGCTTAATTGAGTTTACCTGTGTATACCTGTCCCTTATTTATTTGGCCTGGATACTTGAGAGCACTGGTAACCAAAATTAAATTGTACATGAAGTTAATCACTTATTTACTGAATATATGTTTATTTTACACGTTTATGCTTGCTCAAGATTAGGTAAGCAATTCTGTAAAAAAGAAAGTTAAGTGCTCCATTTGTATTTTTGTCACATACCACTGTGTTTTGGCCAACAGAATAATAGCTATGGGTAGTAATAAATGGCAATGTGGGCATGGGTGTTACAAGGTCACACGGAATGCATCCTGGTACACGTAGGCACTGCAAAACATCTTAATTGGTCAATAAAGCAGCACTGAGGAATTTATTACTTCAACTGACAACATTAACCATCAACATTGACTGGACATCAATGACAACAATTTTCCCTGTAACCTAACAATAACTGAAGTAGTGTAGTAAGTCTATAATGTTAGTATATTCATATAATTTCATATAATAGTATACTGTTTACTCCTAGCATAATATTAATTCCAGTTGGACAAGACAGCATCTTGAATTCTGTAGATTTGATTCTTTCATTAAATCCTCGTGCAAGAAAAATGGTCTATAGTAGTTGTTATTCTCTATTTGGGGCTGCACCTTTTTTGGATGATCTTGCACAAACATTCTTATTCTTACTTTACTTTTTACTTTTCTTTTCAAGCACAAAGGTAAAAGTAAAGATAGTAATGTCTGCAGAAACTACAAAGAGAAGATGGAACTGTGGTGGCAATTTCTGTTGAATAAAGCACGGAGTCAGAAACTTGTCTTTCTGTAAGGTTTCCTCAGGCATCTGCAGATGGACTCACAGCACAGTCAAAGAATGAGCTGGGTGGAATGAGCCCCGAACAGACAATGTGTCAATGTTTTATACGCAGATAAATGCAAGGTCAGGAAAGGGTGAGTTGTTCTATCTCATGTTGTCTTGTGCATCATACAAGTATATCAGGCCTTCCTCTCTGTCCTGTATTTAGATACTTACAATATGCAGATACAGGATTACATGACAAATGGGAATTTCTATCACAGAACTGACTCTTTTAACTGAAACAGTCACCTGAATGCTTTGTTAACATGTTAAATTCACAACATTTTTCTTCTGGAGCAGGATGCTCCCAGACCCCCAGAGGACAGAGGACTGGTTTACCAACATGCCACCTTTTTCTCCTCTTATGAGTTTGCAGGTCTGTGTTTAGTAATTAAAAAATAATAATAATAAGAATACCATTAAAGTACAACAAAAGCAATAAAAAATGTTGACTTTTCATAAAAGGAAAAATAACATGCAAGATTTTTAAGTAAAAACACTAATACCACAATGTAAAAATACGTAAGTAAAGAATGTGAGTATTTTTTCCATCACAGCAGGTCAGTGATCAGTGTTTCAGTCACTCTCTGTGGATCAGTGAATAGTGTTTTATTTATGGCGGCCAGCCACATTAAAAACATCGGCACCACGACATGATTGTCTTTTTTTGAGTTGCGAACCTTTTTCGGTCATGTCTAGAAGGTAACTCTTTATTTGTAAACCTCTTGTACAAAATAATCAAACTCGCGCGATCTTTCGCGGGTCTAGGGTTCCCTTCTAGACAGGACCCTCTCTGCCTCTCTGTCAAACTACAGACAGCAGACTGTCTGTAAACAGCACGATGTTACACTCTGCAGTGTTTCACACAAAGACTATTTGTGTGGACACACAGGTTTGGTTTGTCACCAATTTTGGCATTTTTATTTTTTAATCAGTCCGAGAGGACGACGGTATCAGTGATTGATTAGTGATCAGTCTGCTGTGAGAAGGTCTGTAAGTTTCTCACAGAGAAACACAGACTCTCCTGTTTTACGTATAGGCCTCCTTATACAGTTGTTTAATTTTATAAGTGCATCTGGTTGGTGTCGATGTCATTAACCATCACGTTAGTTTCTGTTGTAATAAACTCCGTCATTAACAACAGTCTCCTCCACACGCAGCTTCTCTGCAGTTGGTCTGTGTGTTTCCTGATCAGATAAACCAGCGCCGGAAAGACTAGAAAAGTTGCGTCAGTTAAAACAGTAACGCCCCGTCAAAATTTAAAATCTATTAATAATTTATTGGTTATAGGTCTGGGTCCGGACTCGCCTGTTGGAGACCTCTGATTTAAGGCAATAATTAAGATTTCGCTTTTATTTTGAAAATCAGCACATAATCGGAAGTAACTCACAAACAGGTGGTTACTCACTATGGGCTAATATTTCCTGTTATGTATGATGGTCGTAACCATCAGATCAAATGGAGTGAAGCAGCACAGCTTGTACGTGTGGATAAACATGCTGAAGTGGATTTTGTGTACAGTTTCAGCTCAGCTCTCCCGTTAGCCAAGAATGCTAAAGGAAGTTAGCTTAGCTGGCTGCAGGAAATAGACGGAGACGGAACTCGGCCTCACAGCGCCGATCAGAGCAGCTTCATTGAAGACCAAACTATTTTTCACAGACAGAGCTGTGTGAATAGACTCTCTAGACCGTTTTAAAGAGGTGTGTCTGGTGGAAAAGTTAGAGCAACTTTGTCAAAATGTCTAAAGTCCAAACTCTGAGAGCTTTTGTCAACCAACGACTGACTGCGGCTGCTGATGAGATATTTGAGCTCTTTGAGAGAACGGTAGCAGAGTACGAGGAGACACTTTGTCGACAGAACAAACTACTGGACGCTATATTCAACCCTGAAGTCCGGTTACACAGAGCAGGTTTGTACAGTTCAATGGCCAATACGTCAGTAAAATATTCAGTGGAATAAAAAAGAGGATGTTTCATGCGTTTGGACCATGGTAACTGTTGTACTGGAATGAAATAATGTGCAGGTGGAAAATAAATCTGTGTACTAAGTTCATCATATCAGAAAATCACAGTCAACCAAGCCACAGTTCTCTCCTTCCTCTCCAATCTTTAATAATAAATAGTACATTATAAATTTTACAGTGTTTCCTCTAGGATTTTTTTCAGCAGCGGGGGCAGGCGTTCCGATTCTCTTCTTAGATAAATATTTCAATAAACTCATCAGAAAAATCAGTCAGTTGTTACATAATGGTGTGTAGATATTAACGTTAGCCTAATACTATCAATTAGTTTACTCACGTTAGCGACACTGAGTTGGCACCGGGCCAAATTAACTTAAACTACCGATAAGTTACGTAACGTTAGCTGGTCATCAACATATTGTGAACGTCTGTTTAACTTGTAAAATCTATGTCGAGTTATCTCAAGCTAATAACTTACGTCTACCTCTTCTCCGGCCGGTAATTCGCTGCTTTATTGTTTATTTGTAATTTGGGAATTCGCTCCTCTGACGCTGCCCTGTCGCCTAGGTGCTTGACGACCGCGCCCCAAACAACGCTAGCATCATGCAAATGAGCACGCGCAAGTATATTTCCATACTGAGCAAGATAGTTATCTGCAGTTTACCTTAGTGCTCGCAAGTACCCGACAGGAGTCTGTTTTGAAAGTGAAGAGATGCGGCGGAGGTGTATTTGCGTCAACAAAAAAAAAAAAAAAAAGAAATTTGAAGGAGTGGCGGCTGGGATTTAGGAGTGGCGGCTGGGATTTAGGAGTGGCACTCCTAAATGAATGTAGAGGAAATACTGATTTTATAATCTTTATTTTTTTATTTATTGTTTCACACATAAAATAGAAGAATACCAACATGTGAAGGAATACAAAAGTACATGTGAGCTGTGGCTAGAGACCTATAAAGGCTTATATTAAAACCACACCCGAGATATGCTAATATGGGGTGCCGTTTGTAAAGTTGCTCATGCTGAAAATAACAGCAACATTTTGTCACATTTAGCTTCAAATCATGTGTAAAAAGTGGTGTGAATTTTTGAAAGTCACTTTTTAGCACATTTAACACAATATTTGTTAACTTTGAAAATTTATTAAATAATTAAATCTAAATCTAAATGTTAAATCTAAATGTTAAATCTAAATCTAAATCTAAATGTTAAATCTAAATCTAAAAGTTAAATCTAAATCTAAATGTTAAATCTAAATGTTAAATCTAAATCTAAAAGTTAAATCTAAATCTAAATGTTAAATCTAAATCTAAACGTTAAATCTAAATCTAAATGTTAAATCTAAATGGTAAATCTAAATGTTAAATCTAAATCTAAAAGTTAAATCTAAATCTAAATGTTAAATCTAAGTCTAAAAGTTAAATCTAAATGTTACGCCTAAATGTTAAATCTAAATGTTAAATCTAAATCTAAATGTTAAATCTAAATGTTAAATCTAAAAGTTAAATCTAAATCTAAATGTTAAATCTAAATCTAAAAGTTAAATCTAAATGTTACGCCTAAATGTTAAATCTAAATGTTGTGGGTGAAACTAAATATTTAGCTAATATGCAAATTTAAGATGCCGGCAACCGGAAGTACCAAATAAAAGCTCGAGGAATGTCAAAGTCTGTTTATAGTGTCAAATAACGAATAAACAACGATCTTTTCTGGAGAAATTGACTCTTGGACATAGATTACAGTGATAATAAGTACCCAAAATAACAAACCCGTTTGGAGAAACTATGTTTTACGAGTACCTTGAGTTTTTAGTGTCACTTTTTTGTGGGACTTATAATCTGTAGCCACTACAGTCAGTCACAAGGGGGCGCACTTTGACTGATCTATCCCCGCCTGCCTCCACCCGGTGCAGTCAGCTGTTGGTCATCCATACCCTGCTAGCATGGAGAAAACATCGGGAGAGCCGTTTTGGTGGCCATTCGCACATTTTCGGCAACCACCACAGGGCCGGTGCCACCACAGGCCGCCTCGGTAAGTGTGTTTTCCAAATCGTACTCGTTTTATTTACACTGCTGGCCCAGCAGCATAAATGGGCATAAACCTCACACCGTGTTGGCCAAGTGGTGCGAGTTAATGAGCTGAAAAACAAGATGTGTAAATGTGAGTTCAAGATTACGTGAAGAAATTCTGAGGAGCAAAGCAGATCATATAGAGCATTAGTTACAGCTAACGGAGGCTACTGTCTCCACTCAGGGCACCAAATTACACTGTAAATTGTTGGCCAGATGGAAATCTGACTCTGTCCCCCATCAGACATGTCACCTCGGCTTACCTGCTCTAACTGTTAGGCTATCGAGAGAGATATAGGAGAGAGAGTAATGCTGATGGTGGTGTGAGGTTTATGCCCATTTATGCTGCTGGGCCAGCAGTGTAAATAAAACAAGTACGCTAACGTTACACATGAAGCGCATTGGTGCACTTCTTACTAATAGAAAATCTGTAAAGTTAGCCTGGATAAGTAATGTTACCCGATGCTACGTGATTTGGAAAACACACTTACCGAGGCGGCCTGTGGTGGCACCGGCCCTGTGGTGGTTGCCGAAAATGTGCGAATGGCCACCAAAACGGCTCTCCCGATGTTTTCTCCATGCTAGCAGGGTATGGATGACCAACAGCTGACTGCACCGGGTGGAGGCAGGCGGGGATAGATCAGTCAAAGTGCGCCCCCTTGTGACTGACTGTAGTGGCTACAGATTATAAGTCCCGCAAAAAAGTGACACTAAAAACTCAAGGTACTCGTAAAATATAGTTTCTCCAAACGGGTTTGTTATTTTGGGTACTTATTATCACTGTAATCTATGTCCAAGAGTCAGTTTCTCCAGAAAAGATCGTTGTTTATTCGTTATTTGACACTATAAACAGACTTTGACATTCCTCGAGCTTTTATTTTGGTACTTCCGGTTGCCGGCATCTTAAATTTGCATATTAGCTAAATATTTAGTTTCACCCACAACATTTAGATTTAACATTTAGGCGTAACATTTAGATTTAACTTTTAGATTTAGATTTAACATTTAGATTTAGATTTAACTTTTAGATTTAACATTTAGATTTAACATTTAGGTGTAACATTTAGATTTAACTTTTAGATTTAGATTTAACATTTAGATTTAGATTTAACATTTAGATTTAACATTTAGATTTAACATTTAGATTTAGATTTAACGTTTAGATTTAGATTTAACATTTAGATTTAGATTTAACTTTTAGATTTAGATTTAACATTTAGATTTAACATTTAGATTTAGATTTAACTTTTAGATTTAGATTTAACATTTAGATTTAGATTTAACTTTTAGATTTAGATTTAACGTTTAGATTTAGATTTAACTTTTAGATTTAGATTTAACATTTAGATTTAACATTTAGATTTAGATTTAACTTTTAGATTTAGATTTAACATTTAGATTTAGATTTAACTTTTAGATTTAGCTTTAACATTTAGATTTACCATTTAGATTTAACATTTAGATTTAGATTTAATTATTTAATAAATTTTCAAAGTTAACAAATATTGTGTTAAATGTGCTAAAAAGTGACTTCCAAAAATTCACACCACTTTTTAATACATGATTTGAAGCTAAATGTGACAAAATGTTGCTGTTATTTTCAGCATGAGCAACTTTACAAACGGCACCCCATATGCTAATGTTAATATACAAACATTACAAAATCACTAATACACATTTAATGTGGAAGTTAAAAATTGCCTGCATAAAATAAATAGAATCACAGTTTGAAAATAGAATTGAGTAGTTATAAATACAAAGAAGCTGGAGTATTTACCATGTTTAAAGTACAGTTTCTAAGAGTGGTGTATGTTCTGTACAGTGGGAGTATTAAGCATGACTGTATTACCTGCCACTGCTGAAATGTACCTGCATTTCACCAGTGGCCTGTAGAGCCAGTGCTTAAAAATATTAGTTATCCCTGTAAAAGAAGGATCTAACTATAAAGAAGGGCATCTTTTCACATATCTCAAGAACTGCTCACCTGATCTTTTTCACACTTGCTGTATTGCTGAGGACCTGAGGGAGTGCCCTGTCGAGTGTGGAGTTGATTGGATGAGCAGTCCTTGAGAATGCTGCAGGCAGCACTTCTGAGGGCCAAACACATTAAAGTCTGATCTGATATGAATAGGGTTTACATGTGTACATAACATGAGCATTGAATCACAGCTGCCTTGATTGCAGTCTTTTCTTTTTTTTGCATTTCTGCTCTGACAAAATTCAAAGTCAACGATATGCTTGTACTATGAATCAGTTTGACTTTTATACATCGTGCAGCATTTATCTACATATTTAAGAATGTAGTGGTGTCAGTGGTTTAATTACAGTTTTCCAAAACATCTTTATGCATGTCATTATTCTCCACAGATATCCAGCTGCTGTTGGTGAGTAAAGAAGAGGTTCTCCCTGAGCAGCAGGAGTGGAACCCCAGTCTAGACCAGGAGGACCCACCAGAGCTGCCACACATTAAAGAGGAACAGGAGGAACTCTGGACCAATCAGGAGGGCGAGCAGCTTCGAGGCTTGAAAGAGGCTGATACCACCAAGTTCACACTCACTCCTGTCCCTGTGAAGAGTGAAGAAGATGAAGAAGAGAAACATCAATCATCACAGTTTCATCAAACACAAACAGAAGAGAACACAGATGCAGAACATTTCAAAACAGAAGCTGATGGAGAGGACTGTGGAGTATCAGAGCTAGCCCGGAATTTCAATCCAGGTAGTAATTTGCAACCAGTTACTGATGATGAGATGTCAGACTCCTCTGAACCTGAGACTAATGACAGTAGTTGTGATTGGGAACCTCCGTCAGGTTTAAACCCACTGCAAATCAATGAAGTACCTGTAAGTGATATGGAATGTAATACTGGAAAAGCACAAATCAGCTCTTCTGAATGTTCTACAAGCTTTGGCCACAAGGGACATCCGCAACAACATGATGGATTCCAAACAGGACTGAAACCATTTAGTTGCTCAGTTTGTGGTAAAAGCTACCATGGGAAGCACTCTTTAAGGGCTCATATGAGACTTCATTCAGGAGCAAAATGTTTCAGCTGCTCAGTTTGTAAAAGAACTTTTCAATGGAAGGCAAATCTTGTGACACACATGAGAATCCACACAGGGGAAAAACCCTTCAGTTGCTCTTTCTGTGGCACAAGATTCACACAAAGCTCCCATTTGACCTCACACTTAAGAGCCCATACGGGAGAAAAACCTTTCACCTGCTCGGTTTGTAAAAAAAGTTTCAGTGACAACAAAACTTGGTCCAAACACAGGAGAATGCATAACCGTTGTTCTTTTTGTGGTAAAACATTTGCACGACATGCACGTCTGAAACAGCATTTGACTGTCCACACAGGGGAGAAACCATTCAGTTGGGGGGAGACTCAGTCAAATTTATGTAATTATGAAAAAACATCAGTTAGCTCCTCTGAATCCACTGCAATGTTTGACAACAAGGGACATCTGCATAACCACAATAAAATCCAAACAGGAGTGAAACCATTTAGTTGCTCAGTTTGTGGTAAAAGATTTGGAGATAATCGAACTTTGAGGCGACACTTGATTGTCCATACAGGGGAAAAACCATTTAGTTGTTCAGTTTGTGGTAAAAGATTCACACAGTGTGGAACTCTGAATCGACACTTGACTGTCCACACAGGGGAGAAACCATTCAGTTGTGGTGTTTGTGAAAAAAGATTTGCACAAAAGGTACATTTGAGACAACACGCAACTGTCCACAGAGGGGAGAAACAATTTAGTTGCAGTGTTTGTAATAAAAGATTCACTCGGCGTGCTCAAATCAAAAAACACAAGTGTGCTGGTGAGAGCAACAGACATAAATGAGGCTGCAGAGATGCTTGTTGAGCCACTTTTTCCCTACAGGAATGAATGAGGGCAAGACTTATCAACCATGTTCAGTTCTAAACTGTGATACACATTTGATAAGTCATGTGTCATTTTATCTTTTCAACCAAGAGTGACGTTAGTTACATTATTAGTTTAATTCCATTTGTGTTTACATTAGTACACATATTCATTGATTTAACACACACAGCCTTTCAGTAACTATTATATTGTGATCTCAGCTGATCTACACACTTTATGGCTGACTGAAGTAAAGTTATTGCTTCTCAGCAAAGAAGAGTGGAAACAATCAAAACTCAAATATGATGATATTGTTATCTGTTAAATCTTACACTAGTTCATACTTCAATATAATCAATGTATCGCCCAACCCTAATGAAGATTTTTTAACTACATTTTTTGGGAGTATAGATGTCATTCTTCAGTGTCACCTGGATACAAACAATACATCATCAATATATCTACACAATTTCAATTTTGTGCAAATATTTATTTTTCTCAGGGTTCAAAACAAATAAATTGGTGCAATTAGGCATACAGATAGAACCCATGCTCAAACTTATTCCAAAGACTTGAACATGTGCAAGCAATGTTGAGAAGGTCTCTGCACACCTGAAATGTCTGACAGGTGCGTCGGAAGAAAAAGTTCAATTTGAAAAAAAGTTAGCAGACTCCCGCACACTGTCTCGCTTTCTAGTGATTTATTGAATATCCGACGTTTCGGTCCAAACGACCTTCATCAGGTATACCTGCTAACTTTTTTTCAAAGACTTGAACATGGAAATCAACATTAAACTTGAAATTGTTATGTTTCATGACAGGAGTGGCTAAATTAATGATAAATTTATCAATCATAACCAAGTACCTAACTCATAGTATGTCTCCCTCTAGCCCTATGCTCTCCAAATATGGGAACTTCTGCTTCCAAAAAAACCCCCCAAGATAGTAACATGTTTAGATGACTCAAGACTTCAAAATGACTTCAAACCCACCATCACAGTGGGTTTACACTTGCTTGCACAGCACTATGGTCAACATTTGATGTTTGTAAATGTGAATTATAAATTAAATGAATGACAAACCTCCTAATAAAACAACTGATTCCTAATTTAATTTGAGTTCTGGTTTTGATTTTGAGCTTGCATTATGTGTAAAACATCAACAGCTGATTCTTAAATTCCTTAAACTGTATTTGTGTTATTTGGGTCAAATCATAAGTCTTCACAGTTCAACAGGTGGCGTGTTGGATTAACCCAGTTGCCTTTAAAGCATACGTTCAGATATTTCAAGTCTGTCTCCATACAGTTCTAAGATGCCATATGTATGTTGAGAGAGTGGTTGATTGCCAGAATCATTCTTCAAGTGCATATCTTCATCCTAGAAGATATTATTACAATTGTTTTGTTGTAGCAACCCTCTAAAGTGATTCTTAAGATGTATCTCTCCACCCAGGCTCGTAAAACATAAAGAAAGAGTTTTATACAAAACAGACTGTAATTTTGGAAGATCCTGACTTGATTTGTCTAACTCAGACTGCTGAGGCTGGACTTCATAACAGTTTTTTTGTGTACTGTTAATTTTGACTCTGTCTCTTCCACTCTTCTTGCTGTCATTTTTGTCTTATGTGATTTTTGTCTTATGTCTTTTTAAGTGGTTTACTTCTTTTTTATAGTTTTATGCTTTTTTCGTCTAGTTATAGCTTTTATGTCATTTTCATCTTGTTTTGTCCTCTTAAGTTGTTTTCATCTTGCAGTAAAACTAAAGTAACAAGCCTGTTTTGAAAATGGAAGAAAAAGTAGTTTTGTTAGTTTTGTTAAAATTTAGCAAGTAAAAGTAAAATGTTGAAAGAAAAATAAATACTCAAGTAAAGTACAGATACCTGACAAATCTACCTAATCTAAGTACAGTAACAAAGTATTTCCCACCTCTGCTTATATTCATCATTCACAACACAAAATTTCTCATTTAAGGGAAATGGCCTCAAATAGTTGAAAAATGAAAGTAATAAAAATGCTTATGAATTAATAATGGAAGTGATGATGGATGGATGTGAATTGAAAAATTGATATGATTAACTTTACTGACATTTATAATCAGCTGCATTGTGTTGCTGTCTACCATTCCTCATATACAACACCTGCTGACGATTAACTATCGATTACAACAAGAAATCTTTGTTACTTCTGTTCAAAAAGTCAATCAAAAACCACAGCCACTGGCATGTTCAGATAAAAAAAATGCAGTGGCTGTGGTTCTTGGCTGACATGTTGGGTGGAAAAAATCATTTTGATGGCTGGATTTGCAGGGCAGCATAATGGTGAGCACGGTCACCCCACTGCAAGGAGGTTCTGAGTTCAAATCCCCCAGCTGGCCTAGGAGGCTCGGGAGTTGGTGGCAAGGCCAGGACCTTTCTGTGCAGAGTTAGCATGGTTTGTGTGGGGGGTTCTTTCTGGCAGTGGGGGACAGTAAGAAAGTACATTTACTTGAGTATTTGTTGTTTTTGGAAACGTATGACTTTCACACCACTACATTTCAAAGACAAATATTTTACTTTTGACTCCACTAGATTTCTAGGAAGGTTGTCATTACTTGTTATTTTTAGGTTAAGCATAGCTTTGAAGTAATTTGTTCCTATTTTCTCTTTTCTAAAATGCAATTGGTTACACACTGTGTACCTCACAGAAAGAAACCAATCATAATACCCACTCTCAACTAGGACTGATGTAAAAGTGGAAATGCATCATCCAGGTGTGCTCTGTAACAGGCACAAGGAAGCTCTTCCTCTTTCATTCAAACAAAACTCAGTAATGGCGACAGCAGGAGAAAGACAAAATTAAATCTCAAGATGTTATTATAATTAGAAAAAGAGAAATAATTCCAATTAGGCTTTTAATGTTTGATTGTTTTTAACAAAGTGAAAAATACTTCATAATTAATGTATATACTGCCCCTGAAGCCTTGGAGAACTCCTTACAGTTGGCTTCAATCTAATTTTATGCAGTGATTTTAATTCAATTACATCAGAAAATGACAATAGCTGACCTTCTTATTTTTGATTGCATTTTTATGCTGAAGTTTTTATAGGTGTTTATACAGGCTTTGTGTAGCAGAGTGGCTCTACAAGCAAGTCCGTGCATCATTAGGTGGTTTCAGAGTTACAAGGTTCTGTAAATGCACTGTGCAAACAACACAGCACTGTAGTGATATTAGAAAATGTACTTTGTAATTTGTACTTTTGAATAATTTTTAAAAGCAAGTACTCTAGTACTTTAACTTAAGTAAAATTTTGCCTGAGCAACTTTCACTTGTAGTTGAGTAATATTTGACCAGGAGTATCCATACTTTGACTCAAGTACCACAGCTTTCCAGGTACTCCAGCTTCCACTCAAAAATAAGCAGGTTAATTTATAATGCAATTGTTCGTAGGTGTGAATGTGAGCATGGCTGGTTGTTTGTCTCTATGTGTCAGCCCTACAATAAACTGGCAATTTATCCAGGGTGTACCCAGCCTCTCACCCACTATCAGTTAGGATATGCTCCCCCATGACCTGTCAGGATGAGTGGTTACGGACAATGGATCTATCTAACATGTTTTTGGGAAGGAAAGAGAAAAAATTTACCCAAGTTCCTGTGACAACATGATGCATATAGTCTGTGCAGCTGTAATTATATTACATGGCTTCATGACGTCTTCCCTCAGCTGAGAATCTATATTGCTCATAAAGAACATCAACAGGAAAATAATTAGTTAAAGAGCAGTACTTTTTACAGCTGATTTAAACTGAAATTCAGAATCTGCTCAAGATCAGGTTATTGTTCAGCATAAATTATCATGGCCATCTGGCCAGGATAAAAGAGAACCACCGTCATGACACTATGACTATGCTAACGCACTAATCTTACTTCACAAAACACCCCTCTGGCCTTTCCCAGACCCAAAATTGCAATCCTGCCTGAATTTGTTTGTACCCTCTTAATTTGATGCCGTATCACACCATCCATCCCCACAAATCCCAGGCAGCCTCTTCTCACCCTGGGAGTTGACTACCATCCATCCTCAGGGGAGGTAGGTTTCCTGGGTCTTGGATGATTTTGAATCCCCTCACCAGCTGGATGTAGATTCAACCTGTGCAGAAGGCAGATTGACCAAAGTGTCAGTAAGGCATCCCATCCTCGTTACCAAATTGTTGTGGAAATTACCTGCAATAAAGTGAATTCAAAGACATTAGTTCTTTCAGAGCTTTATTGCAGCTGTTTGTATGCATGTAGGGCTCATGCCTTCCAAAGACAAAAGACCAAATAATAAAATTACACTCCACTTTTACAGATAGATCCATCTCTCGTTCCCTCAAGAAAACAAGCACTTCTAGCAAGCCTCATCTTTCTTCATTTCCAATTCACCTGTTTGAGAGTGAAAAGTCACATGGATAGGAGGCTGTTTTGATTTTATGATCTCTGCACACAGACGGTCACACAGACTGACCTGTATGCAGAGGAGATGAGACACGGATCCCATTTTAACATATTATTGACATAATATAAAATATATGAAGTAAACTTAGGAATAATGTAAGCAGTAATATGGAATTTCCACCACATACACTGTCTGTCACATCGTATTTTTACCATGTATAAACATGATTTCAATTGAATTAAGAAAACTTTATAACTGTTCGTATCAGGCAAAAACACTGCCCACAATATTATTCCTGAAATCTACTGCTAATTAAAATGATAAATACCTTTTTAAGAATATGTTGGTCCCTTTCTAACACAAATACAATGTAAGAGATGGGAGTCAAGATCCACAGTACTAAAAAAAATGCTTTAGGGGGAAGTTATTCTGAAACTTTAACAGTCTGAGTTAAACAAATCAAATGGGGATATTCCAATGTTACAGTTGTTTTTGAACAAAACTATCTCTTTATGTTTTTACAAACTGTTTTCTTGCTGAGCCGGGGTGGGGGTGAGGGGATATATCTTGGTTGTTGCTTTACGGCTTGTTGCCACAACAAAACAACTGCAATAAATTTACACACAAGTGTCAGGATGAAGATATCCAAGGTTCGACATTAGCCATGGTTCAAGGGCCCATGACACAAAATTATTCTGTTAGCCACTAAATATTCCATGTTGATGGCTCCCTGTCCCCAGACTATGAGTCTTCAACAACACAATGATACAGTTCCACAAACATTCCAATTCTTTCACTTATTTTAGTTCAACATTCTATGAAAACAGTGCATACCACCACCTACTGTATTTGTTGCTGGTTAGCTTTTTCTGGACTGTTTTTCAATAAGTTTACATGTGAGCCACAAACAAGTAATTTGGCCACCAAATGTAGGGGCTTGGTGCCCTGTGCTTGAAAATATTAGCAGCTATCCCGGATACCTAATCTGAATCCATCCTTTAAAGACAACTGCTTAATGCAACTCATCAGCTGTGTAAAAACAAACGTGAAAACAAAGTTTGTCTAAAGACTAGTGATTTGACTGAAATAAAATCTTCAAATCTTCATCTTCATGATCAATTTAAGACCAGGAGAGCCCATTAAATTAAAAATATGTGTTATATTGGGGTAAGTCATGTCATTTCCTTTGTAATTCTCATTTTAAAACAAAAATATTGCCCATAGTGCTGTGTCGGCGGCATAAAACACATTAAATAAGACAATATAAATTAATTTGAAAAATGAATACATGTAATACCAAAAAGCAAAAACACAAATAAAAGCTGTTAAAATTATCACGTGGCTTCATCTTAGCTGAAAAGATGTATCACAGTCTTGAACTGATCAGTGTTGAGCCCTCAGTATTACAATCCTAAGGGGAAAAAAATGGCTCAATTATTATCTCTGTCGCTTCATTTACTTCCGCTGCTCTCACCAACACACTTGTGTTTTTTGAAAATGTCAAGCCGACTGAACCTTTTATCACAAATGCTACAACTGAATGGTTTCTCCCCTGTGTGGACAGTCAAGTGTCGTCTAAGAGTTACATGTTGTGCGAATCTTTTACCACAAACTGAACAACTGAATGGTTTCTCCCCGGTGTGGATAAGCAAGTGTTGTGTCAAATTTGTCTTTTGTGTAAATCTTGTACCACAGAAAGAACAGCTGAAGGGTTTCTCCCCAGTGTGGATTCTCATGTGGTCCACAACCTGTCCTCTCCATTGAAAAGTTTTTTCACAAACAGAGCAGCTGAAACGTTTTCCCTCTGAATGAAGTCTCATATGAGTCGTTAAGGACTTCTTCCGGTGGTATATTTTACTACAAAATGAGCAACTGAATGATTTAACTCCTGTTTGGTTTCCATCGTGTTTGTGTAGATCTTCCTTATGGCCACAGCTTGAAGCACATTCAGAGGAGCTGATTAATGTTTTCCCATAATTACAATCCATATCACTTGCAGGTACTTCACTGTTTTGTAGAGGTTTTAAACCTGACTGGGGCTGCCAATCACAACTACTATCATCAGTCTCAGATTCAGAGGAGGAGTGTGATGTCTCATGAGTACCTGCTTGTAAATGGCTATCTGGATTTAAGGTCCTGGCTGGTTCTGATGCTCCACAGTCCTCTCCATCAGCTTCTGTTTTCAAATGCTCTGCATGTCTGTTCTCCTCAGTGTGTCTTTGATGAAGCTGCGAAGACTGAGGTTTCTCTTCTTCATCATCTTCACTCTTCACATGGACAGGAGTGAATGTGAGCTTAGTAATATCAGCCTCTTCCAGCACTCGAAGCCGCTCTCCCTCCTGACTGGTCAAGAGTTCCTCCTGTTCCTCTTTAATGTGTGGCAGCTCTAGTGGGTCCTCCTGGTCCAGACTGGGGCTCCACTCCTGCTGCTCAGGGGGAACCTCTTCTTTGCTCACCGACAGCTGCTGGACGTCTATAGAGAATAGTGAAATACATACACAATTTTAATTTCCACTTATCATGTAATCCACCGACACCACCACCAAATTGAGGACAAATGTTGCACAGTTTGTGTAATACATTTACCAAAACTTAGAACACAACACTTTTGTTTCACTCCCATTTTCATATGTTGAAGTAAAGCATTTAAGATCATTTATTACAGAGCACTTCCCCCTTTGCCAAGACAATCCATCCACCTGACATGTGTGGCATATTATGATACAAATTAAACAGCAGGACTGTTTCACAGGTGGACCCACAGAGGTCACTCTAAAATGTGCATTTTTTTTCTTGAAAAAAGACAAGAAAAAACACAGACCTATGGCCATTTCACACAGAACTACAGATTAGGCCTGGGTGATAAAACAAAACTATATATCAGCAAAAGACATCATAAATAGCAAAAAGAAAATAGTTCCATAAAATGTTTGATAGTTTCACTTAAATGTAGAGATGGACGGATGATATCGAAGTTTCAAAGCTTGTCTCACTCCTGCGAAGTGCACTGTTGAATTAAGAATATCACGACTGATGACATCTGAGTTTCAAACATCACTGAGCTGCTTTTTCTCTTCTCTCAGTGTTTACTGATTGTTACTCTTAATGTTTAAGTAATGAGATAGTTCTGTGGGCAGGTCATTGAGTGAGACTCTGTTATATGTATTATAGTATACTATAACTGTATAGTGTAGCAAACACTATTACATAGTGCATTATTGTTGTTAGTATTAGTATTATTATTATTACTACGGTGGTGACTACTGACAGAGAGATGCGGCTACATCAGAGCCCAAGTGCATTTTAGGATTAATTTAACAATAATCACCTTTAACACTAAACTACCTTTGCCAGTTCCACCTCTGGAGTAATTTCATCACCTGTGTTAAAAGTGTGCACCACTGCTGTTAACTTTACATAATAAATCATTTAACAGAGTTATTCTGCTGTTTTGTACATTCTGTACACTTCATCAGTCATGTCTGAGACAGAAATGGCGTTACAAACTGTCTGTAATTCGTTTTACGAAGTGAAATAATGAAATAACTAAATGTCATAACCAGTTTAAGTTTTAAATCAAAATACTGTCAAGTTCAGTGTAAGGTTGACAGCAATTAGTTATTGAAATTTAATGTGTGTTTATTTGTTTCTAATTGTAAATCTGCTCATTGTTTATTGATTGTTTCTATTTTAGTTTTTTTTCTGTTTGTTTAGCTTTTTCTACCTATATACCAGGGGTCCCCAAATGGCGGACCGCGGTCCGAGTCCAGACCCACACGCCGTCCTATACGGACCCGGACCTATAACCAATAAATTATTAATAGATTTTAAATTTTGACGGGACGCTTCTATTTTAACTGGCGCAACTTTTCTAGTCTTTCCGGCGCTGGTTTAGCTGATCAGGAAACACACAGACCAACTGCAGAGAAGCTGCGTGTGGAGGAGACTGTTGTTAATGACGAGTTTATTACAACAGAAACTAACGTGATGGTTAATGACATCGACATCAACCAGATGCTCTTATAAAATGAAACAACCGTATAAGGAGGCCTATACGTAAAACAGGAGAGTCTGTGTTTCTCTGTGAGAAACTTTCAGATCTTCTCACAGCAGAGTGAACAGGTGAGGGAGGAGAGGAGGGCAGACTGATCACTAATCAATCACTGATACCGTCGTCCTCTCAGACTGATTAAAAAATAAAAATGCCAAAATTGGTGACAAACCAAACCTGGATGTCCACACAAATAAAGTCTTTGTGTGAAACACTGCAGAGTGTAACATCATGCTGTTTAAAGACAGTCTGCTGTCATTAGTTTGACAGAGAGAGAGAGAGAGAGAGAGAGAGACAGAGAGGGTCATGTCTAGAAGGGAACCCTAGACCCGCGAAAGATCGCCCGAGTTTGATTATTTTAGTAGAAATAACGAACACAAATCTCGCGAGAGTGCAAATAAAGAGTTACCTTCTAGACACGACCGAAAAAGATGCGCAGCTCTAAAAATAGAAAATCATGTCATGGTGCCGATGTTTTTAATGTGGCGGGCCGCCATGAATAAAACACTATTCACTGATCCACAGAGAGTCACTGAAACACTGATCACTGACCTGCTGTGATGGAAAAAATACTCACATTCTTTATTTAGGTATTTTTACATTGTGGTATTAGTGTTTTTACCTAATTACAATTTTAAAATTGTGCATGTTATTGTTTCCTTTTTTGAAAAATCAACATTTTTATTGCTGTTGTTGTACTTTAATGGTATTCTTATCGCTATTTGTATTTATTTTTTTATTTTTTTTATTACTAAATACAGACCTGCAAACTCATAAGAGGAGAAAAAGGTGGCATATTAGTAAACCAGTTCCCGGCAGAATAATCAATAGATTATACTTAAATTTTACTGGTTCAGCCCACTTGAGAAAGTTAGACATTATGATGTTCCGGACCTTTGCTTTAGGAAATTTTCTCTAACTGGACCTCTTTGAATTTTAATTGAATACCCCTGCTATATACATATCCAAATAAATAAATAAAATCATATATGCATCAGAGGTCCAGTATTTTCCTTAAAAGGCATCTGACAAGGTGTCTAATAAACAGAGTAGAAATTACTAACTTTAAATTTTGAATATATTTTAAGGAAAATTTGGGCACAGCAGTCACTGAATTTAAAAAAAAAAAAAATGGTTGGATCAATCAACAAATTAACCATTTAAAAAAAAATTGTTCAGTGCAGCCATAATTGACTGTTTTGCATATGACAAGAGAGATTTTGGACTCTTTTAGGGGAAGCTGGTTTCTCTGCAGTTTAAAGTGAGATGAAATGAAACTGTACAAACCTGTTATGTGTAGACTATGTTGTCGACAAAATGTCTCCTCGTACTCTGCTATCGTTCTTTCAAACAGCTCAAATATCTCTTCAGCAGCCGCAGTCAGTCGCTGGTTGACAAAAGCTCTCAGAGTTTGGACTTTGGACATGTTGACAAACTCACAGCAACTTTTCCTCCAGAGACACTCAGTTTGGTCAGTTGAACAGTTCGGTCACTTTGATGTGCGCTGTTCTGATGAAGAAGTTCACCTTCAACCCCGTCTGCTTCCAGCTAGCCAGCTAGGTTAGCTTCATTAACTTCGTAGGACACCAGGAGTTGATGCAGATGTTAAACGTTTACAAAAAACGGGAACCGCACAGTCTATTCAGACAGCTCTACGTGGTCATTGCGGCTCCGTGAAAAGTACTTTTTAGTCTCTATTGAAGCTGCTCCAAACAGCGCTGTGAGGCCGAGCTCCGTCTCCGTCTATTTCCTGCAGCAGGCTAAGCTAACTTTCTTTAGCATTCCTGACCAACAGAAGAACAGTTTGAGCTGAAACGTCACACAGTTTATACAACGTCCACCTCAACAAGTTTATCCACACATACAGACTCTGCTGCCTCACTCCCACTGAATCATATGGTAACGATCGTAATACGTAACGGAAAAGTTAACGTTAGCATGTTAGCCACGGTCAGTTCCATTACCACTTCCTCTTTTTCTTGTTTTGGATTCATGACGGTTTGCAGCCGTTACTTACAAGGAGCATACCGCCACCTACTGTATGGAGTCATAGGAGTGCCAGAAAAAGAATAAATATGTTAAAGAATAAGAAAATAAATGTTTAACTATAAAGATAAATAAAGAATACATAAATGTAGAAATATTAAGATATAGCATGTAAGACTAATTATAAGCATTTCATTTATGTGTTCAATAACTTTCAATAATTTCTGTATGTATGTGTGTGTGTTACTTCAGAAAAAATTCAACAGTTACATGAACATGAATGTATATATATGTATGTATATATATATACATATGTGTGTGTATGTGTGTATATATATATATGTATGTATGTATGTATGTATATATATATATATATATATATGTATGTATATGTATATATATATACATTGCTCTCTCCATAACAATGTTAGCACCACAATTTCTGAGCCATGTTTTCCTTTCTTTGTTGGTGGCTCTGACCCATGACAATGAATTTCTATTTCTTTGTTGTCCTAGGCTAAATATGTTACGGTAAACAGGGAGGGGGCGTCTATTTGTGCTTAAAACATAACAAGTGTGAAACCATCTGGAAACAAGGTGTTATTTCTCTTATTCACTGATCCATCTTTCTCACTGACAGTGGTCTCTTCCCCCATTCATTCTCTACCAAGCACAATCTGCACTTTCTCTCCCTTTCTCTATCTCTCAAACACTTGGACACAAACCAAAGGAAGCTACTTGGTATCACTCTTTTGCAGCATGAACTGCACAAAGATACAGGCATCAAAGCTGAGAACATGAAACAAACCATGTGAGGTTGACAGTTGGGAGAGGCCAGGTTGCGTTTCTTTTTGGTAAAAGACCCCTGTGATCAGTGCAGTGACAGGAACTGAAAAGATGAAGATGCTTTGTTTTCAGTAGATCAAGATGATCGACTTAGTTTTTATTCAGAAAAGGAAGTGAAAGTGTCTTATAAAACATATATATATATATATATATATATATATGTATATATATATATATATATATATATATATATATATATATATATATATGTATATATATATGTGTGTGTGTGTGTGTATATATATATATATATATATATATATATATATGTATATATATATATATATATATATATGTATATATATATATATATATATAAAAAAAACAAACAAAAAAACAATTGTACAATTGAATTGAAAATATAAGAAAACATTTAACATAAAAGTTAAAGATAAATTGCAACACTTTTTATATGGCTCTGGCAAAAGGAGGAGATTACTTTTTCTAGCCTCAACCATCTCTTAATTGGTTAGAACTATGTCAAACAAAGCACAGTGAACAAACAGGAAAATGACCAAATAAGGAAGCTATATCCTGTGCTTTTAGAGGTCTTGCATAACACCTAAGCGTCTATTTGGGACCTTTGTGGAAAACAGTATTGTTCACAACTGACAGGTTTGAGCTCGCATTGTCCAATGACTAGTGAATTGATTGGCTTGATTTCTTGCTGCCCTTTGTTGCCAGTCCACATGTGCATCCACAGCATTGTATGTTCATGCTCCACTGTATTTGTGGAAATTGCTTTGACCTACAGTTATCATTGCATCTGCAACAATCACGCAAGTGATCTATTTAGGATTCACACAAGGAATTTCACTGACAGGGAACTAGTTTGCAGTTACTCATTCTTCCTTTTTTTTTTTTTTACTATATGACTCAAAATTTTCCCTGATCTCGACAAAGCCTCATCATCCACAAATAATGATCTTCCCATGTATGTAATGTATGTCATGCTTTTCCAAAAATGTCCTATATCATAACTGAGATTAGTACAGGACTCATTACACTCATGTGCTGTTTACAGTACCACTGTTTTCTGATCTCCAAAATTAAAGTACTTACAGTAATTTTATTTACAGGCCCATATCTCTTTGTTAAGAGTTAACAGTGGTACAAATATCTAGGTACTTCACATAAGTAAATATAAAGGTAAGTGAAAGTAACCTGTATAACACCATAATGTCAGCAAATACACTCAAGTCATTACAAGAACAAAATTAGTCTCAAACCAACTGTTAAGTTATTCAAGAGGCATGCTAGTCTTTTGAAAACAAGGAGAGACAGATTGTAATTATGTACAGAGCACTGCAGACAACAGTTACAAGTTATTTTGTAAAGTAAAAATAACAATAGTGGCCAGAACCACTCTAATACAAAGTATAAGTATCTAATAACTTATAGTCAAATGGATATGAATGCAGTGAATTAAAGCAACAGTAAATCCTTGACAATACAGTGGGCTCTTGGTGGCAAACATTTCCTGCAGTGACGTAAAAGTCCATTTTGAAGCAGCTGTTGGGGAAACTGCAGCTATAGAAAGTACTTAGTGAGTGTTATTTAACCAACCAGAGGGGAGCAGAAACACACTGGCTCCATTGATAACAGTGGTCTGTATATGTACAGTATCAAGAATAAGTGATCAGTATTGAGCTCTCTATACTTAGATTCTGCTGAAAGAAATTGTCTCAACAAGCATGTCTGTAGCATCATTCATGTTCACTGCTCTTACCAACACACTTGTGTTTTTTTATATGAATGTGCTGAGTGAATTTCTTATTACAAACACTGCAAGTGAATGGTTTCTCCCCTGTGTGGATTCTCATGTGTCGTCTTAGATTTGCCTTCCGTGAAAATCTTCCATCACATACACTGCAACTAAATGGGTACTCTGCTGTGTGGACAATCAAATGTTGTCTCAGATGTCCCCTTTCTACAAATCTTTCACCACAAACTGAACAACTAAATAATTTCTCCCCCGTGTGGACAGTGGCGTGTTGCCTCAGATGTCCCTTTTGTATGAATCTTTTGCCACAAACTGAACAACCAAATGGTTTCTCCCCTGTGTGGACAGTCAAGTGTAGTTTCAGAGTTCCATGATGTGCAAATTTTTTACCACAAACTGAACAACTGAATGGTTTCTCCCCTGTGTGGACAGTCATATGCCGTCTCAAGTTTGACTTTCGTGCAAATTTTACATCACAAACAGAGCAACTAAATAGTTTCCCCCCTGCATGGGCAGTCAAATGTTGTTTCAGATGTTCTTTTTGTGTGAATTTTTCATCACACACACTGCAACTAAATTGTTTCACTTCTGTGTGGACAGTCAAGTGTCGTCTCAGATTTCCCCTTGATCCAAATTTTTTGCCACAAATTGAACAACTAAATGGTTTCTCCCCTGTGTGGACGATCAAATGTATTTTCAGACTTGTATGGTGCGCAAATTCTTTACCACAAACTGAACAACTGAAAGGTTTCTCCCCTGTGTGGATAGTCAAGTGTTTTTTCAGATTTCCCTTTTCAACAAATCCTTTTCCACAAAATGAACAAGTGAATGGTTTCTCCCCTGTATGCCCAGTCATATGTCGATTCAGAGTTCCACGTTGTGTGAAACTTTCACCACAAATTGAACAACAAAATGGTTTCTTCCCTGTATGGACAATCATGTGTAGTTTCAGATTACCATGCTTTGCGAACTTCATACCACAAACTGTACAGCTGAATGGTTTTTCCTGTGTATGGACAGTTAGGTGTTGTTTAAGAGTCCCATGTTGTGCAAAATTCTTACCACAAACTGAACAACCAAATGGTTTCTCTCCTGTGTGGACAGTCACGTGTAGTTTCAGGTTTCCAATTTTTGCGAATTTCATACCACAAACTGAACAAGTAACTGGTTTCTCCCGTGTGTGGACAGTCAAATGGTGTTTGAGAGTCCCATGTTGTGCAAATTTCTTACCACAAACTGAACAACTGAATGGTTTCTCCCCTGTGTGGACAGTCATGTGCTTTCTCAGATTTCCCTTTTCTACAAATCCTTTACCACAACATGAACAACTAAATGGTTTCTCCCCTGTGTGCCCTGTCAAATGTCGATTCAGTGTTCCGCGTTGTGTAAACCTTTTACCACAAACTGAACAACTAAATGGCTTCTCTCCTGTTTGGATTACTTTATGTTTCTGCAGATGTCCCTTCTGGCCAAAACTTGTCGCACATTGAGAGGACCTAACTGATGTTCCTTTAGTACTACACAAATCTGACTGAAGTTCCCTCGTTTCCCAATTACAACTACCGTCAGTAGTTTCAGGCTCAGCGCAGTGTGAAGTCTTGTCATGATTAGCTGGTTGTAAATGACTATCTGTATTTAAGTTCCTGGCTGGTTCTGATCCTTCACAGTCATCTCCACCAGACTCTGTTTTAAAATGTTCTGCATCATTTTCCTCATTTTGGCTTTGATGAAACTGAGGTTTCTCTTCATGATCTTCTTCACTCTTCACAGTTACAGGAGTGAATGTGAACTTAATGATATCAGCCTTCTCCAGCCCTCGAAGCTGCTCTCCCTCCTGACTGGTCCAGAGTTCCTCCTGTTCCTCCTTAATGTGTAGCACCTCTGGTGGGTCCTCCTGGTCCAGACTGGAACTCCACTCCTGCTGCTCAGGGGTATCCTCTTCTTTACTCACCAATAGCTTCTGGGCATCTGTGGTAATAATGAAATACAAACATGTTTCAGAAAACTGTAATTTCCTGTTAAGCTTAAACCACTGAAACCACTACTTTCCTCAGTTCCTGTTTTCAAGGAGTGCTGTTCTTATTGTAATGCTTTATCATTTAGAATGTCATTGCTGTGGTTGTGTGTGGGTGGGCGGGGGTGGGCAAATTGTTCTTTGTTTTATTGTGTGAACCACTTTGCATTGCATTTTGTTTGTATGAAAAAAGCTATATACATAAAATTTGATTGACTGATTCTTAAACGTGTGGAGAAATGTTCAACATTTTGTATGGCATAGTCAGATGTCATTTGAACAAACAAACTACATGCAATTTGCATTTCATCGGAGCAGAGATGCCCTAAAAGGCAGCTGTGATTTTATGCTTGTTTTAGTCTAGTCCTGAGTTCAAACAACAAGGTACAAAGTTTGTTCATTTATCATATTACAACTCAGGGTTGTAAAACAAAATGCTAACTGTAACCCCTGTTCAACGATCCAATATGACTGATGAAAATTTAAAATATTGATCTGTATTGCCTTTAAAATATGCATTTATTTTGAGATTCCCATTTTGAAACTACTGAATCATAATTTAGTGGCCTTTTGTGAGGTGACGTAAATGCAACTGAATGTGTAAAATGGATATACTGTATCATCTGATATTGATTGTTCCTGAATTGAATCAAATTCAAATAGCATCATGCTAGACTGTGATATCAGAAAATAAAGTATTGTTGTCCAAAGAATCGATATATCGCATTGTGAAGAAAGTTGTGATTTATACCCCTACTTGAGATGTGCATGTCCTTTTCGTAACAGTCCTGTTGTCTGTCCCATGGTGGTATTCAGTTTCAGTTAATGTAGTATTTTGTATTGTATTTGCAGTCAGATGTAGGTGACGCCTCTTATGAAGGGGTGTGCATAAAACTGTCATAATCATGCCATGACAAGGGATGGGTATTAAGACCGGTGCTAAATTGGTCATATTTCTTGATTGATCAGTACTTAAGTATTGATGAGCTCCTGGACAAATGGTGCTGCTACTGGTATTTATACAACATTAATTCACTCTCAAGGCCACATTCTGAGAGAATCAGGCATTGTGGCATTTAGCCATAGGGCTGTGGAGTGGTGTGGGGGATATGTGGGGGCATTCCCTCCAGCTAACATAGCTGTGTGAGTCTGTAGTCGAGATACAGAGGAACAGTGAACATAGCGGAGTGCAAGCTCTGTACAGTTAAGGCTATCTGTTGGTGAATAATTACTGCAACTCTTCAAGATCGATGTTACATCAACTCAACATTAACCAAGACAAAAATATCTTTGTTATGACAACTCCTTAAACTGTTTAGCTGTATATGAGGTTGCTTTATCATCATGATAATCTTGTTTGGTTATTTATGTTCTTGTCTTCACTTGTTCTGTAATTGCTTCACCGCAAAAATGAAAGAAAAAAAAAGAACTTATGCGAAATGCATATTTTAACTGCCTACACCTGCAGTGCCCATATAGTGTAAGGCAAAAGACTATGCGGTCTTGTTTTGGGATTGTGTGGATTATTTCTTCACTTTAATGACCCAGCACAGAATTGTAAACAGAAATTTTTCAGTTTGTTTCCCAGTTTGATATTAAAAAAAAAAAAAAAAAAAAAAAAAAAAACAGAAAAAAAATCTAAGTAAATTAATCAAAACAAGGATATCTCTTTGTGCAAATATGAAACCTTAATTTAGAAGTTCTCTACAAATGCTTAGCTATCTCTGGGGCAACATCTACTGGCATTCTAATAACATTCCACATTCTAACAATCTACTTCCTAATTACATTCCATCCAACCAATTATTTTGATTAAAATGTATTCTTTCTATGCATATAGGATCTATATACATGAAATATGTAATTTATAAAATGTTTTGGGTTTATTTCATTTTTTCTCATTTTTGAACTTGCCAGAGATCACCCATATCCCAGATAAAAATTCACAACTTCAATCAGAAAATGTGTTGAAAGCACTGAAAATACAAAATAAATAATAACTATGGATAAAATAACTGTAAAAATGTTCTATTATAATCATTTATATTTTAAAATATATTTTTTATGACAGTGTTGGCACTTTAAAGTTGAGTCCCAGATTTCCGTCAACTCCATCAGATCTTTACAAAGGAGTTAATCAGGCATAAAAAGTTTTTTTTTTTTTTTTTTTTTAAAAAAAAGCTCTCACATAAAATGTCAGCCTTTGTAAATCAACACTCACCTGAGGGTCTAACTGCTGATGAAATCTGTCTTCACCATGCATCTTTTCTTAGGTTGTCTTCAAAGTTTGTGTCACTTGGGTCACATAACTCTTATAATTTTTCTACTTCAATAGTGAAGTGTTAGTAATGTATTTGCTCTTCCCTACTACTGTTGTTACTGTTGTAACTGGCAGGTTTATCTTGGTAATCAATTAACTTCGGAATTTGGCTTTTGTCCAACCCAGCCACAGCTCTGTCACTGGTCATCTCCATGGCAATGTCTATCAAAGTCACCAGGGAGAAAACTTAAGGTCAATAAGCTATGATTATGCATCTTTTATTCATTGACTTTATTCTTTCCTTGTTGTTACATCTGCTACTTCAGTTTCTATTGTCAGCTGTTATCTAAGAATGCAGGGAAAACCAAATAACAATTTTAACCCCTGCTGCAGCAGTGGCAGCAATCCCAAAGATCTAATTTCTTGAAGCAGTAATGTTGTTCATTTTCAGCCGTTTTACAATAATAAGAAAACTTGACATAACTATTTTTTCAAGTTCAGTTTATGGGGTTTGTTACTTTAACAATGGCTTTGGGCTGGGAATAAAGAAACGGAGTGCTCATGGCTTATTAATTTTATAGTTACTTTATTTCATCAAAGGTCAAATAGATTTTAAAATTAAAAATAAAAAAAATAAAAAAAATAAAAAAAACTGTAGGCTACAACAAACAAAAAAGTAATCAACAAATTCAATCACTTAATTACTGGAGAACAAGACAATGAATTTTGGATAAGGTATTTAGAAAGGAACAGAGCACTATCTCTCTCACGCACACAAGCATTCATACATAAAAACACACACACACACACACACACACACACACTAACAACAAGTCCACAGTCTTTTATATTTTTGTTCTAATTTTTTTCTTGTAGCACTGAATGAGGTATAGAAAATCTAGGAAATTCACTAGCACGGGTACCAACTACTGAATTTCTGGTATTGTGACATCCCTACTCACAGTCACGACACACACTGTAAACTTTTACAGTGCATTGTCCACACACTGGACGTCGGCACATCACACACACCTTGGTTGTCTTATTTTTTTTGCACTGGCGTTTTACAGTGCAGTTCTTCCTCTTGCCCTCAGGCATAGGAGAAAGCAAGAAGGGCTTTAGTGGTTCTGTTGTCACAGTGATGTACTCACTGCGCAACTCCTTGCAGAGCTCCAGGATGAACATGCGTCGGCTCATGTTTGTATCCATGCAGTTCTGGTGCAGGACCCAGGCATTCAGTGCAGCTATATCCAGCATGTTGTAAAAAAACGTGACTGGCCATCTTCTGCTTGCGGCTTGGGCGGAGTACTGCCTCAGCATCTTGTCCAGGACACCCACCTCTGTCCTGCTGTAATAGCAGACTGTCTCTGGCTTCTTTTTCAGGTCATCCCCCGTCTCCACCGATGTGTGCATAGTGTTGAGGATGCATGCATTATTTTCTTCCTTTCCCTGGTAGATGGTGAGGGTGGCTCTGTCACTCTGCATCACCTTAGTTTCATGCAGTCCGGCTCTGTGGTGCACAGATGGAGGCAGTGAGCACTTGTTTCTGTTGGTGGTGGCCACTGGGCTGGTGTTTTTCACCAGGAGTTCGTGGACAAGAGGGAGTGATGTGAAAAAGTTGTCAGTTATTTCATTCCCCAGAAGAGGCTCCATGAGTTTGAAGATGACACTTTCCTCCGGGCTCTCTGTAGTGGGATGGCACAGATCCTTTCCCAAATAAGGATACCCATTCAACATGTAGTTTGTTTCCACATCAGCGACAAGCCAGAACTTGATGCCAAATTTATCGGGCTTATTTGGAATGTACTGGGTGAAGGGGCAGCGTGTCTTTACAGTTAATAATTGTTCATCAACTGTAATTTCTGGACCTGGTTTATAACATGCAATACTATTCTGGAAAAGCCTGTCCCACACTTCACTTATCAGCGCAAACCTGTCACTCGCCATTCGGGTGCGCCGATCAATTGTTGGAGGTGATGTTTCTTTTCTGTCAAACCTCAGGTAGCGCATTATTTCCCTATATCGGTTTCTTGACATGGTGGTGTTGAAGAAGGGAAGACCCCATTCTTTAGACCACAGATCCTCAACAAAAGTGTTCCTACCCTTATGCACTCCCCTGGCGAGGAGGAGTGCAATGAAGGCCTTCAGCTCAGCCAGGCTCAGCTCCCAGCCTTCAGCTCCACTCTGGTGTGCCTCCATCACTGTACACTCACAGATGTGCTGCAGCATCACAGGATCCATGAGACACATAAACGCACTCACAGGGCTGTCAATGTTGCGTCGTGCGTGTGGTGTTGGGCCAGCTCCTTCAATCAGGATATTTTGGGACTGCAACCTCCATGTTTGTGGTCCCAGCTGTATCACACTCCAAACAGCTCCACCCTTGCCAGCTTCATTCAGCCCACTCTGATTTGCTTGAGTTGACATTAAAGAATATAAATACCAATCAGTTTTGTCACATGTAATATAGGGTACAATCATAGTGAAATGAAGTTAATTTGTAAATAAGAAAAATGCGTGTCACTAGACTGTATACCTGTATATGCTCTCGCACCATCTGAAGGCTGCTGTGATGACAGGAGCATGGAGCGGGGTCCCTCTAATGTCACCATACACCTGGGCCTCTTTCTGGAAGCTGGCTCCTCGTCTTCAGATGCTGATTCATCATCTGGTGAAAATGACGGGTCACTGATCTCTTCCACATCTTCTCCCTCCCTCATCTCCGCTGATATCTCTCCCTCATCCCTCTGCCTCACTCATGTCCTGTAGCTACCTAGCTATTTATCAGGCTGTAAAATCTATCAAATCTGTCAAATCTGTCTAGCTCTAGCTCATGATATGACAGGATAACTTGCTCATCAAATGTATCAAATCTACACAACAGAAAATGACTGGTTTTGGACTTTGTGCAAGAAGAATGAAGGCACTATGATGGAGAAATGTAGAACCACATCACTTAAAATGTGGAAAGGGGAGTTACTGACATGTCTTGGGCTGGGGAGGTTGACTTATATTGTTAAAGGTAAACAGAAAATGTTTGTTTGTCTTCGGAACTCATTTATGTCCTTGGAAAAAAACAGATAGATAGTTAAACAGAAAATGTTATATGGATAACATGAAAGTACACATCCTGCCACGCAGCAAATAGGCCGCAGGCGGGAACCGAACCGGCAGCCGCTGCAGAGGACTGACAATACATGGTGCGCACGCCCCACCAACTGAGCCACAGGGGTGCCCCTTACTATTCTAATCTGTTATTTTATTTTATTATATATTTATATTTTAGTTACTGATGTAATTCAATTTATTTACAACCATTTATTTTTAATTTATTAATAGTATTTTATTCTTCTTCCTTTCTCTGTGAGAATTTGTGACTGTATGAGGGGGCATATATTTGTTTGAATATTGATATGTTGTTTTGATATTATTCAAATCTCAATAAAAATATTATTTAAAAATTTAACGTGTAAAAAGAGAAAAAATGCAGGATCAGCACACCCAAAGAGCACGTATGAAAATGTATTAGCGTAACGTTTCATTTAAAAAATCTAAACAATTTATCCCAAACCCCTCAAAATCCATTGCATGATTTAAAAAAAAAAACAATTTTCATTAAAGTTACAGTGGTTCTGGTGTTAATATTTATGTACACATTTATGGATTTGTCTACTGGAGCTAACACCTAACACAACAGTCAATTTAACCCTTTGACTTCCACACTAAGAAATACATTTGCAAAAAAATGTGTTGCTGCCTCTTCATTTAGCAACATTTCAGGTTTTATTTGTTAGATTACCCAATCAGGAAGCACATATACAACCAGCCGGTCGACCTGCAAATTTAGGGTAATTTTGGGCATTATGTGCAAGTCAACCTGCTCTGTTAGCGTTATCCTGGGCATGAATTGAATTCTATCATTTCTGCAACAATTTTTTTTTCATATAAAAACCATCACAGAGAGTAGAATTTCTTAAAATAGTCTTTCATTTATTTAACAAATATTTTTCATAACTTATCTGTGAATAATTTAAAAACCAACAATGAAATATATTATCATAATATCAACCAACACTGCTCAAAATTAAATAAAAATTGAACATCTTAAAATATCATTAAAGTAAAATAGAAATGAACTGTAAACAGACATTCTTCAAACATTCGTGAACTATGATGAAAACAGGCTTTATATTTCCACATCACACTTGTCTAAGCTGCTTACTAGACCACAAAGTGTGACATTATGACCCTATCGAACACCTGCACTGTGGTATGTAACAAAGCACTGCTTTTTGTTGTTCAAACAAAGGAACAACTTGCAATTTTTTGAAACCTTTTGTTGCTTCTGTAAGAATCTTTTCACTGAAGACAGCGATTCTACCCCACATGCATTACTCAGCAAGTTGACACACTTGCTGTCGTACCACTTCACTGCAATGACTCCCTTGGGTGAACAGAAATTGACAGCACCTCTCTCTTGCCTCACCAACTCCTTGTCACTCAGCAATATTGCACACCCTGAAAGAAGTGGAAATACAGTGTAAGCTTATTTGTTTGTGTATGTCTCCAGTTAGCACTACACACAGTACATTAAAACTGTTTAAAAAAAACACAATAATGTGGAATATATCTGCATCAAAAGAGAAAATTTACAATATTTACAAGGTGTGTATGTGTGTGTGTGAGCACACCTGCATGGTGCATGCCAGTGTGCATGCATATTGAGTGTGTGTGTGTGTGTGTGTGTGTGTGTGTGTGTGTGGTGCATGGTGTGTGTATGGCATGTGCATATGAAAGTGCATTACCTGTGCAGTTTGCTCTGATGGTACCAACACTTTGGACTCCCAGGTCGGTGTGCAGCATCTTCACCAAGTTGAAGCTGGTAAAGAAATTATCGTAGAACACCACAGTTGCCTCTTTGTTGGTGACAGTGTTGCAGAGTATCGAGACGATCTTGCCGCCTAGGAGGAGGTCTTCCAAGCCTAGATGTGCAACTTCTTTCTCTTGAATGCTGCAGAAAGTTGTGGCCCCTTGATAGAGTATGAAGTTGTGGATGATTCCAGACGAGCTGGACCGACAGAAGATGTTGAACCCCCACTAATCAGGCTTTCTCTGGATGTACTGACAGAGGTTGCCAGCTTAGGTACCTTTGTACACCACCATCACTTCATCAATACTATGCCTGTTGGTGGTGGGAATCAGGAGGCTTTGTTCAACATGCCAAAGAGAGAACGGATCTTGACGTAGCGGTCGGTGCTGTCCTCTGTCTGGAAGTTGTCGTTGAAGTGGGCATGTCTTCTGAGAACCTGGAAACGCTTCACTGACATGGTGTCTGCCACTGGAGGGAAGTGTGACTCAGTGGCCCAGTAATCTTCGATAGCGGGGAACTGGAACACACCCATATACAGCAACACTGACAAGAAATCTTCGATTTGCAGCTGTGGTTTTGATAGATGAACTGAGTACAGGTTAGTATGCTCAGCTATGTACTCAATCATCTGGTCAGTGAAGAGCCTCATGAAATACTCAAAAAGCTCCTGGGCTGACTCTGGAACCGTGAAGACAGGCTCAGGCACAGTGAATGTAGGAATGTCCCTCTTGGCCCGCTTTCTTTGATTCGGCTTTGCAGACATTTTGAATTTTCAATGCTGTCTGAAGGGAGCTCTATGAGCCTGGTTTTGGTTCTCTTGTTTCTTTGGTGGTTTCAGAACATTTTCGTTGCATGGAGGGACCCAAACAGCATCATCACCCTCCTCAGGATCACTGATATCCTCACCCTCAGACTCACTTGGGTCTGCAGGCACGAGGGCAACAGTTGTGTGCCTGCTACTACACCCATAAAATGTGCAACAGTCCATTATTCCTGAAAGATAACAAGAAACAAACATTACGGTTACTTTTACATTACTGCAGCAAATACAACAATAATACATCTCTTTACAGATGTTCATATGAGTTACTTTAAGTTACCTATCTTGCTAGCTTTGAGTAGTTGTGTGTGTCTGTGAGTCAAACTGCATATTGTGAACTGAGTATTTTGACATATCATTATCAAAATGTTCACACAATTATGGAATATTGAAGCTGAATTATGTATATTTTTTGAGCAATGACCACTGTTCAACAACAGTGCTCACCAATCACATGAAAGGTGCTAATCTGCCATCCAGATGGGTGGATTCAGACTCCATCTCCATCTCAGAAAGTATAAAAGCCACAGCTCAGATATTTACACATATGAATCCTGATTCAGTTAGAAAACGGGTACAAAATGAGAAATTAGCAACTTGAGCTAGGCTGTTTACACTAACTGCTTACACTGGCAACTCAACCGAGTGGTCAACCACACTTTATGAGGAATCATAAATATACATTTTATTGTCTGATTTGTGCCCTTCAACTAAAATATTATTGTTAGGGTGTCTAGAAATTACATCTGAAAAGATTTTTTTCTTACCTCAACTTTCACACGTACTCCTTGTCATTTCTGAGGAGCTGCGCAGCACCAAGTCGCTTCTGGTTTTTTCAACAGCTTTCAGACAATAATATTTCTGTACAGCAGCACCACCCAGTGGATATAATTGGTGCTACATAGACTACTCAATGAGGTGAATGAGGATAAACAGCCAAGGATAAGTTTTCAGAGTTTTTACTACAGCAGTATGGCAGCGAAAAAAAGATCAACTGCGCAGTTACGATGTAAGTGTTTATCGGCCACCCAAACAATGCTCCTCTTTTATCTCAGACTTTTCAGAAATGCTCTCAATCATCCACACTATTTACAACAAAGTTATTATTTTAGGTGATTTTAATTTGCAAATAGACATAAAATCTGACTCTTCTGCATTAGAATTTTTAAATTTACTTAACTGTATGAATTTTATCCAACATGTGAACCAGCCAACACACAACAGAGGCCCCACCTTAGACCTGGTTTTAATCTATGACCTTTCTGCACGTTTTTTCATTTGTGGATGAAGGCATCTTTTATCTTTTCTGTGTCTTTTTTAAAGTAAATGGTTTTATACAAGAGGATACTCCAGAATGCACCGTCAGGAAACATCATTTAACTACTGAAGTGGCTGCAAATTTTATTGAGCTTTTAAGTGACATTCCTGCAGACTTTTTAGCCTCATCTTGTGATTTTATTGTAGTTTTAACCGTAAACTCAGATCGACTCTCGATAAAGTGGCTCCCCTTAAACTGAAAAAGACTGCTACCAATCCGACACCCCGCTGGAGAAAGGAGAAAATTAAACAATTAAAGAGAAACTGTTGGATAGCAGAAAGAAAATGGAGAAAGAACAAGTTAATGATCAACTACCAAATTTTCCGAGAGCATCCCACTATCTACAATACAGCAGTTAAACATGCAAGACTGACACATTTCTCTAAATTGATCATCCTGTTCTTATGAAGTCTAGCAGTATGTCTACCAACTCAAAATGTGAAGAATTCACAGTTCACTTTATTAGTAAAATATAAAATATTAGATCTAATTTCTATCAAACCCCATTCCCACATCCTTTTTTAAAACAGTTTATAGCTTTTTAGTTGAGGACGTTCTTAACACTGTAAATTATTCGCTTCAGATGGGTATTTCCCCTGCTGCTTTTAAGACTGCCATGGTTAAGTCTCTTCTGAAGAGAAATAATTTAGATGCCTCAGTACTTAGCAACTACGGACCAGTGTCCAATCTGCCACTTTTAAGTAAAATTTTAGAGAAGCTTGTTTTTAAACAGTTAAATGATTGTATGGTCTCCCACAATATTTTTGAAAAATACCAGTCTGGCTTTCGAGTCAATCACAGCACAAATAAGGCACTGGTCAGGGTTGTTAATGACTTGAGATCAAATACGGGCATGAAAAAAACTCTCTGTTTTAGTAGTACTCCATCTTACTGCAGCCTTTGATACAGTCGACCATTCAACTCTTTGAGCTAGACTTCACAATCTGGTTGGCCTCTCTGGTACTGTTTTTAACTTGTCTAAATCTTATCTCTTCGACAAAGAATTTTATGTTACAACGGATGAATGTTCATCAAAAAGTTATAAAATGGACCGTGGTGTCCCCCAAGGTTCAATTTTAGGTCCAACACTTTTTAATCTTTACATGCTGCCATTTGGAAACATCATCAGGAGGCTCAGCATCAGTTTCCATGGTGATGCTGATGATACACAGTTGTACATCGCCGTGTCTCCTGATGACTCAGGACCAGCTGATGCCCTTTTGAACTGTATTTTAGACTTTCTTCTACTCAACCAGGACAAAACGGAAGTCTTAATTATTGGTCCTGAAGCTCAGAGAGAGAAACTTAACATAAAAATGCAAGAACTGGCACTAAAACCCTGTCAACAAGTAAAAAACCTTAGCTTTGATTCTAATCTTAGTTTTGAATCACATATTAGAAGTATAACAAAAAGTGGATTTTAGCATCTTAAGAGCATCACCAGAGTGTGAGTGTTTCTCTCTGAAGCTGACACAGAGACACTGATGCTTTTATTGAGTTGACTACTGTAGTGCTCTACTTTCTTATAAAGCTCTTAATGGTCATAGTCTTACCTATTAATCAGATTTGCTTTTATGGTATGAACCCTCTAGAACCCTCAGGTCTTCAGTTAGGGCATTTTGATCATCTCCAAAGTTAGAACAAAAACCCACAGTGAGGCATCATTTCATTGATCTGGTCCATGTCTGTGGAACAACCTGAAGAGCTGAGGGCTGCAGAGAGTGTTGATGTTTTTAAAAGCAAACTCAAGACCGACCTTTTTAGCCTGGCTTTTAATTGAACTTTATCTCTTTATTTATTTTTATTTATTCTAATTATTGTGTATTTATCTATTGATTTACTTTTATTAAACTGTTTACTAGCTGGTATATTCTTCTATTTTGTTACTTAATTATTTGACTTTGTTTTAACTTATTTAATGATTGATTTAAAATTGTTTTCTAATTTGAGTTGTTATTCTGCCTCTGGTATTGACTTATGATAACATTTACTCTTTTTCTTAAATGAGTGCTGTTCTTATTTTAGTCTTTACCATCACAAAACCTTTGTTTTGTGTGTGTGTGTGTGTGTGTGTGTGTTTTATTGTTTTTATTGTGTAAAGCATGTTGTGTCGCATATTTGCATGAAAAGTGCTTTATAAATAAAGTCTGATTGATTGATTGAAGTCAAAGGGTTAAATCTTAGTCGGTGACAAGAGTCTTCATTGACAGTTTTCATTAGGACGTTAGATGCTGGAATTAAAAACACTCAAACTTCTGCGACTGTGCCTTGCTTTTAGGCCCGGGACATAAGTGTTGGGTTTGTTGCTAGATGGACCTTTTCTCTTGTAACACTCAAGTAATTTACAACACACTGTTACTAACTGCTGCAGTCATGAAAGGTCCCATTAATCTCCTCTACCAAATTTACCTGTTTGCCAGCTGTTTAAACATGCATGTATATTGGTTGTGAGGCAGAGAATAGCAATTTAAAGTGTAGATAACAATGAAACTGTACAAACCTGCTCTGTGTAATCGGACTCCCTGTTGAAAACAGCGTCTAGTAGTCTGTGTTTCTTCCCAATCACAACTGTCATCAGTCTCAGGTTCAGAGGAGTCTAACATCTCATCATGAGTATCTGGATGTAAACGATTGTCTGGATAAAAATTCCTGTCTGGCTCTGATCCTCCACAGTCCTTTCCATCAGCTTCTGTTTTCAGATGTTCTGCATCTCTGTTCTTTTCTGTTTGACTCTGATGAAGCTGTGAGGGGTAAGATTTCTCTTCATAATCATCTTCACTCTTTACAGTGACAGGAGTGAAGGTGAACTTGTAGATATCAGCCTCCTCCAGCCTTCGAAGCTGCTCTCCCCCCTGACTGGTCCAGAGTTCCTCCTGTTCCTCTTTAATGTGTGGCAGCTCTGGTGGGTCCTTCTGGTCCAGACTGGGGCTCCACTCCTGCTGCTCAGGGGGAACCTCTTCTTTACTCACCGACAGCTGCTGGATGTCTGTGGAGAATAATGAAAAACATACATGTTTTAGAAAAGTGCCATTTCCTATCAACATTTCAACCTCTGACACTGCTACTTCCTTCAATGTGTCAAGAAATATTGCACATTTTATGCCTTGTTTAGATGGTCAGACCAAATCTGTTTACTGGCAAGTAAAGATTTTATCCTGATTGATTTTATAAAGTCTGAACAGCAAAAAACAAACACACAAACAAACACACACAATGCAATTTTTCAGTCCCTCCAGTCAGTTACAACAACAAAAAAATATCAACAAATCTGTGCATTCTGCATGACCTTAGAGTTTTGTCAAATCACCGCAAATTCAATTGTAACCAATCACAGTCCCCCATGCAAATGTCATTTAATGTCAATGACGGAACATGTTGCTTTTGTTCTTTAATGAAATATACATTGAAAAAAATCTAATTAAAAAATTTGTTCAAACAACTGCATTGCAAAATGCCTAAACATGCATTGCGGTTTTTGAGAACAGCAAAATCAGCCCATGAAATCCTGGAGGGACTGATTTCTGGTAAATCTGATCCAAGCCACAGTTGGAGGTGGTTTGAAAAGGACACCCAGGGATGTATATGAATTCAAAAATCACAACTAGGATTTGCCCAACCAAATGGTACCAACATGTTACATTTGGGGTCTGATCCTATGTCTGGAAACACAAATCAGATCTGCATCACTGGAAGTGGAACAGTCTGTCTTGAAGATCTAACTTCACAAACAAATCCTATTTGCTGGCAGTCTGAAAGAAGCCTGACATATTAGGAAATCAACAACAACAACAACAACAACAACAACAACAACAAAAACTACAAGCATATCATGTGCTTTCTATTTTGTCTGAGGAGAAATGCCATAAACAGATTCCATGCTCATGTTCCATGCACATGTAAAACCATTATTCTTACATTCCTATGAAGATACAAGAGTTCATAAAAGGGATAATGCACAGCAAGCAGGTCATCAGGGTGCTTCATGTCCTGTCCTGCACCACGCTGTCAGGACATATTTTGCAATAAGAAGATAAATTATCCAGCTTATTACATGGCTACTTGCGTAAAAAAATAATAATTTGGCATCAAATATTATTTTTAAAATTTATTTTTATAACTCATCCAAAGTCTACGATCAGAACTGCGTCCATAGCAACGGTCTGTCCTGTTATAGAGACCTTACAGTGCTATAACTGACCAGTCAGAATCCAGCCATGTAATAATACTTGAGAAGCTACACAAACCTGCGCTGTGTGACTGGACATCAGGGTTGTAAACAGCAGTCAGTAGTTTGTGTTGTTCCTCCTCGTTCTCTGCTTTGGACATTTTGACTTTATCCTCCAGAAACAATCCGTTAAAATCAGTTTGGCCTCTCTGGTGTGCGCTGTGGTCATAAATTAGACCCCATTCGGCTCCATCTATTTCCAAGCTAAATTAGCTTCCTTAGCTTCGCCGGACACCCGGAGATCATTCAGATAGACACATTTCAAATACGGGGAACAGCACAGAGTCCATTCAGAGAGCTTTATCTGTGAAAAACACAGTTTGGTCTCTGTTAAAGCTGCTCCAACCAGCCCTACGAGGCCGAGCTCCGTCTCCGTCTAGTTCATGCAGCAGGCTAAGCTAAGTTCCTTTAGCATTCTTTCCTAACAGGAGAAGAGTCCTGAAAGTTTACACAAAGTCCTCCTCAACAAGTTTATCCACTCATACAGACTCTGCTGCTCCACTTTCATCTGGTCTGATAATAACTCACGCGATATTTAACGGAAAAAGTTAATACGTTAGCCCACAGATACGTTGTTAGCCGCTGTATGAGCGACCGCCTCCGTTACCAGGTAACGCTTCCTTCTTGATTTTCAGAATAAAAGTGGCCATCCCTCTGATTATAATTATTTTGTTAAAATAAATCAAAACATTAATTATAAATATAAATCAATAAATTAAATATAGCTTTAGTGATAATCAGCTGTGCTGCATCGGTATGAATTTGTTCCGTATTTAGATGTAACAAACTAAAACCAAATGTGTTTTAGTCTTTGGGATAACTGTGTAAAACAGTGATACTCAGCTCTGGTGCCAAATCCTGTCCTCAGTAGGGTTCTGAGTGGCCCATTTTCTAATTTACGATGAAAATAAATGGATGCACACTGTTTGACAGATATGTCAGCTTTGTAGCTTTGTATATTTGAAACAGAACAGAAAAGGCTGATCTTTCTGCAACAGCCTTTAAGGCTGTGCAAAGTAGGATCAGACAATGGGCCCTGCAGGAAAGGACAACTATTACATGAAGAGGAGCAAAAATTAACCAGAAATTTGTCCAATTCTGAGCATATAAATGTGTATTTCATACAAATATGCAATTTACGTGGTAGGAGCAGTTTATGTTTATGAATCATTCCAACATTTCTGTGATTGCATGATTGAAAGGGTTCCAGCTGTTTAATGTGGCATAAATGATTTTAAATTTTACCAAAGCATTTTCAACTAAAATGCAGTTGCAGTTATTAAATGCACATTTTGCCAAAGTCTCCACAGAGGGTTAATCCTGCCCCCTCAAAATACAATGCGTGTGTGAATGTATCATAATGACAACCCAAGAATATTATTCATTTAATAACAAAAAAGTTATTAAGTCCTGAATTTTGAGCTGGTCCTTGAACACAAATTAATAAATGACACAAAAATCAGCAGAAATGTTCAGAAGAAAAAGTGAAAAAGTTGTATTTACTTGTTTCTGAGTGTAGCACAATGAGACACTGCTGCCATCCAGTGGACAACAGGGATCAAAAGATCATCATACCTGTCATTAAGGAGATATTCCTGCAGTACTTGAGAATTATGCTAAATTATGTCTCTCACACTGTAGAGAATAATTACATTTTAAAGTATTGATTTCTACATGTATTCTATTTGTGCAAGTGTCCTGCAAAAGAAACAGCAGAGTCCAGCCAGCAAAGCCATTTCATTGTAATTTTGTGAATTTATATCGTCATACAAAAGAGACAGATTAAAACATTAAAGAAAAAAAAATAGTGAAATAAATCACAAAATTACCACAACATTCATCAGAAATTAAGTAAACAGGCTCACTTCAAATACTGGCTCCTCTAACAATGCTACAGCCACAGTGTCCTTTGAAATTTCTATTCTGAGCCTTAATAAGAATTAACAGAATAATTTGTTTGCCTGTGTCACATTAATTAGAGTTCAAGTTAATGCTGAATGTTAAATGAGTAAGTGTCTGCTTATAAGTTGTATAAGTAAACATAAATAATCTTTTAGCAGTAGACTGACAGAATTATAAACAGTTGATCAACTTACAGTGGAGGACTTGTTTGTTGTTGTCAAATTACTGCAGCTATCTTACAGCCAGCTGGAGCAATAAATAAAGCAATAAAGCAATAAATATTGGGATTTCATCAGAAGAATGGCAAATGCATAAATACATGACCTGCATTAAAAAAAAACCTGCATATACAAGCTACTTTTGGTGTAGAAACGGTATAAGTACAGTCTGACCTGTCATGGTTACTAAATCAGTCACTGTCTCACTTTACTCTTTGTCACTTCAGTTCTAACTTTATTTTACAATAGGAGATTCCAGACTCTGAGTATTTCCAACAACACAGTTTGGATGTACATGGCTTGAGCAGCCAGCTGGTGGGCAAAAGTAGCCAGCTAGGTGGGTCCAGGAACACGCCCACCCATGACAAATATTTTGTCCATAAAAGCTGAAATTTGAGGTCTCTGGCCCATTCAAATGGTGCTATGAGCTTGTCTACCCAATCATAAACATGCAATTAATTTTTGGACAGTCACACAGTCTGTAAATATCTATTATGGGCAGAGAGACAGTATGAAAGTTTCATTTCATGCATGTGCCTATGAATGCATGTTCACAAGCTTTATGGTGAACATTGTCTCACGTTGGCATTTATCAAACATAATAAATAGTTGTATTTCAGTCTCACTTTTGTTGGCCACAAAGTCATAGAACACAGAGAAAGGCACAGACAGACTGAGAGGTGGCTGTCCAGTTAACCATAGTTCAGCAAGACAGACAAAAGTTACCGACTCCATTAACACATTAACTTGACATTATTGATATTTAGAGAGTAACACAACAGAAAGTGTTTTTCTTTTTTTTTTCTGTGACCAGTCAGTCCCATGTTGTTCCACTGAACCACACATTAAGATGAGTGCTGTCAAACACAACAAGTATGGAACACAGCCCCTGATTGGTGGACAGAGTCAACCCAAGGCATCTTGGGATTGGCAGAGGATGGCTAACAACATGCTAATAACAACAGCTTTCAACACAGAAGGATAAGTAACCACAGAGGACATTCAGTGTTGGACTTACCAAAATTGTTTTAATTTATCACATCTCCATCAAAAGACACTGCAGTTCAAGGCTTGATTACAAAGCTTCTGAAAGGAACACAAGTGCATCGTAACTAACGTTGCATGTACAAAGGTAACATTATTGTTGATCTTCCCTGCTCAGTTTGTTTTGGGGCCAAGTCCCTTCACTTTTCCAGCAGTTTGGAAATAAAAGACATGCTCTACTAACAGCACTGTCACTCTCGGTCTTCCGATCACCCTCCCTTACTATCCCAATCACACAATCAATGCACCTACATTATGTTCTGCCCTAAAGGAGCTACACCACTCTTATAACAGTATCCTTCAAGGAAGTCCAGTAGTATTTGAATATTCGAGCAGTCATCGTAAACCACCATCAAGTAGAACACATTGCCTTTCTGTTGGGATAAGATAATATCCATACTGTCACAGACCTAGTATCAATGTGTTATTCAATGTATCTTTTTAACTCTTGTGTATTATTCTGTTTTAAGTTAATGCATTATTTGTTATGTTAACAAACCACATTCGAAATTTAACCAATGAACCTTGTATTTTTTTCATGCTTCAGTCATTATCTGAATAATAATCAAACTTCCAGTATTATTAAACTATATATTGTGATAAATATTGCTACTGATAAATATTGGAAAAACCATCAAGATCATATTTTTGCCATAATTACTCCTATTACTCAAATAAAAAGCTAGGGAAACAAACATGCATACAAAAATAAAAACAAAATTTAACTGATCATGTGGCTTCACATTTTGCTGACAAGCTTCAGTACGACTTATTTTGTACAATTTTCGAAGTCAAGCCAACTCTTGCCATCGGAATGTTAATCCTGCTGGAAGAAATTGGCTCAACAATCATCTCTGCTGGTTCATTTATTTCTGGAGCTCTCATCAGTCCAAGTGAAACTTTTATCATGAGTGCTGTATCTTAGGTTTCTCCCTTGTGTGGATTCTCATGTGTCGTCTTAGACATCCCTTTTCTCCAAAATCTTTGCCACAAACAGAACAACTGAATGGTTTCTCCCCTGAGTGAACAGACAAGTGTCGATTCAGAGCTCCACGTTGTGTAAACCATTTACCACACACTGAACAACTAAATGGTTTCTCACCTGTATGGATTCTCATGTGTCGTCTCAGATATCCCCTTTCTGCAAATACTTTATCACAAACTGAACAACTGAATGGTTTTTCCCCTGTGTGAAGAGGCACATGTCGATTCAAAGCTCCACGTTGTGGAAACCATTTACCACAAACTGAACAGCTAAATGGTTTCTCACCTGTGTGGATTAATAAGTGTATTTTCATACTTGCATGGTGTGCAAACTTTTTACCACAAACTGAACAACTGAATGGTTTCTCCCCTGTGTGGATGGTCATATGTTTTTTCAGATTTCCTTTGTCAATAAATCCTTTATGACAAAATGAACAACTGAATGGTTTCTCCTCTGAGTGACCAATCATATGTCGATTAAGAGTTCCACGATGTGTAAACATTTTGCCACAAACTGAACAACTTAATGGTTTCTCCCCTGTGTGGACAGTCAAGTGTTGTCTCATATGTTCCTTTTGTGCAAATCTTTCTTCACAAACATCACAACTAAATGGTTTCTCTCCTGTGTGTATGATAAGGTGCCGCCTCAGATGCCCCTTTTCTCCAAATCTCTTACCACAAACTGAACAACTAAATGGTTTTTCTCCTGTGTGACTTGTCAAGTGGCGTTTCAGCGTTCCCTGTTGTGCGAATGTCTTACTACAAACTGAACAACTAAATGGTTTCTCCCCTGTGTGACCAGTCAAGTGTCGATTCAGTGTTCCGCGTTGTGTAAACTTTTTACCACAAACTGAACAACTGAATGGTTTCTCCCCTGTGTGAACAGTCAAGTGTCTATCCAGACTTCCACGTTGTGTGAACCTTTTACCACAAACCGAGCAACTAAATGATTTGCTTCTTGTTTTGATTCCTTTCTGTTTCTGTAGATGTCCCTTTTCACCAGAGGCTGCAGTGCATTCAGATGAGCGAACTGATGTTTTTCTGGTATTACACAACACTGACTGAGTCTCCCTGTTCTCCTCCCAATTACAACTGTCATCAGTCTCAGGTTCAGAGGAGTCTGATGTCTCATCATAAGAAGCTGGTTGTAAATGTGAATTACAGTTCCTGGCTGGTTTTGATCCTCTACAGCCCTCTTCATTGGCTTCTGTTTTTATGTGTTCTGCATCCCTGTTCTTTTCACTGTGTCTTTGATGAAGCTGTGAAGATTGAGGTTTCTCTTCATCATCTTCACTCTTCACAGGGACGGGTCTGAATGAGGACTGAGAATTCTCTTCATCATCATCTTCTTCACTCTTTACAGGGACAGGAATGAATTTGAACTTGGAGATATCAGCCTCCTCCAGCCTTTGAAGCTGCTCTCCCTCCTGACTGGTCCAGAGTTCCTCTTGTTCCTCTTTAATGTGTGGCAGCTTTGATTGGTCCTTCTGGTTCAGATGTGGACTTCTCTCCTGCTTCTCAAGGGGAAACTCTTCTTTACTCATCAACAGATCCTGGATGTCTGTGGAGAAAAATGAAATGCATATACATTTTAGAAAACTGTAATTTAAATTACTGACATCACTACTTCCTTGATTGTGTGGGTAAATGTTGCATTTTGCATAACATATTTTAACAAATTACATGCACTTTGCATTTCATCAGAGCAGTAATACCATAAAATGACTGTGATCAAGGCAGCTGAGATTCCATGCTCATTTTAGTCTATTTCTGAGTTCAAATAACAAGGTTTGTTTCTTTATTCAATCTACAACATTACAGCGGCTCCCACAGGATTCTCACACTGGGGACAATCAAAACAGGTGGGGACAGGAGGCATGAAGCTGTTCAGGAGCAAGTTGGTAACTTGGCGAGTCAGTTTGCAAGGATACATCATCCATCATTTTGATAAGTCTGCAAGTATTTGTTGAGCATTCTTCTTAAGTTGGAAGTTATTTATTGAAGAACAAGGTTACACTCAGTTGAAATAAATTAATAATATGTTCAGTCTGCTTGCTGATTGGACCAACAGAGTTATCACCCTTTTTCCGGTAGCTTTTAACAGGTGGCGTGCTTTGTGCCCTGAAAACATACATTTTAATAATTAACAAAATATCAAAATGTGCAGTGACTAGTCAACTGTTGGCTTGAAATCAGTTTGTTGTATTGACCCCTTTTACTGTGTTCATGTCAGTAACAAGTGGTAAAAAAAAGACTCCACACACATCTGGAAATTCCCACATGCATTTTCAGATATCTGCTATGTCTTATAAGCAGTCTGAGGAAGAGCATGGAGCTCAAAACATCACTTTTGGTGTGTGGATCTCTCCTTCTTTCTATTTATGTCTTAGATTCTCATTTTTACTTATGTTTTTGTCTTTATGCACAATTTGTATAAGCATTATTGGAGGGAGCTGAAAACTAAGAATTTTGTTGCAATGGGTCATTGTAATTGCTGTGCATATAATAATTAAGAACTTTAACTATTTTAGTGACAGCTGGTTTCTCAGCAGTTTAAAGTGAGAATAACAATGAAACTGTACAAACCTGCTCTGTGTAATTGGTCTTCTGGCTGAGAAAAGTGTCCAATAGTTTGTGTTTTAGATTCAGAGGAGTGTGATGTCTTGTCACGAATAGCCATTTGTAAACAACTATCTGGATTAATGTTCATGGCTGCTTCAGATCCCCCACAGTCCTCTCCATCAGACTCTGATTTCACATGTTCTGGATCTCCAATATCTTCAGTTTGTCTTTGATGAAGCTGTAAGAACTGAGGTTTCTCTTCATCATCATCCTCTTCACTCTTCACAGTTACAGCAGTGATTGTGAACTTGGTGATGTCAGCATCTTCCAACCCTCGAAGCTGCTGTCCCTCCTGACTGGTCCAGAGTTCCTCCTCTTCTTCTTTAATGTGTGGCAGCTCTGGTGGGTCCTCCTGGTCCAGACTGGGGCTCCAATCCTGCTGCACAGGGCAAACCTCTTCTTTATTCACCAACAGCTGCTGGACATCTGTGGAGAATAATATACATCATAGAAAACTTTAATTTCCTATACTTATTCAAATTTAATATTTACATGGTGGATGTCAAATGAAGAACTCTACTGGTATCTGTATGACATTAAGGTAATTGGTATGGATACAGGTGTCATAATTTTATAAACAATACCCAGCCCTAACTGGCACGTCATCTCCAGACAGCAAGTACCATTCAAAAGTTAGGCCATTATCAGATTGTCACCCCAATGCGCATACAAATTAATTTCCTATATGATAGGCAGTGTATCCAAAGCTAATACTGGAGCTTGTCGTTAGCCTAGCCACCGCACACACAATATTAAAACACATTAAACTCATTAACAAAGCATATGCATAGCGTATTATTTATCATTTTCCAAAATACACTGAATGTGTAACTGGTTGTCAACCTGCTGTTAGGAAATGACTTGTGTTAGTGGAACATGAGTGGCAGACCACCACTGTAGACACCAGGAGTGAAAGTAATTATTTACAAATACTCAAATTACTGTAATTAAGTCTTTTTTTTTTAGGTATTTATACTTTCATGAGTAAACTTTCAGGTCTGTACTTTTACTTGTACTTAAGTATTCATTACAAGATGTAATCTACTAAGTTACTTCTAAACTCATAGTTGAGAACTGAGCACAGTTTTAATTAATATCCAATATTATAGCCTTTCGTCTGCATTGTAGTAGAAAGTACAGTGAGCAGGTCATCAGTGTGCTTCAAGACCTGTCCTGCACCACCCTGTTGGGGTATATTTAGCAATAATGACCCACCCAGTGTACTTTCCCCCGTTTATTAAATTATTAATTATAAATTATTAAAAATCCATAATTTGGTACAAAATTTTAATCAGAATTGCGTCCATAGCAACAGGCTGTTATTCATAACAAGTTTGTTATACCTCGTATATTGTTGTTGTGTAATAATAATAATAATAATAATAATAATAATAATAATAATAATGATAATAATTGATCAATTAGCATTGAGTATGTAAAAAAGCAGTGTATTAATGCTTTACAAATTGTGCAAACCTGCTCTGTGTAACTGGACTTGAGAGTTGAAAACAGCGTCCAGTATTTTGTGTTGTTCCTCCTTGTTCTCTGCTTTAGGCATATTTAGTTTTCTGTAGACTCACTCCGTTAAAACATTCTGGTCTCTCTGATGTGTGCTGCGTTCATAAATTAGATCCCATTCAGCTCCGTCTATAGCCAGCTGCAAACTAGCTTCGTAGGGCACCAGGAGATAATTCAGATGTTAAACATGTTCAAATAAAGTGAACAACACAAAGTCTGTTCAGACAGCTGTACGTGTTAAAAATACAGTTCGGTCTGCGATGAAGCTGCTCCGCTGTGCGCTGCGCTGTGAGGCTGAGCTCCGTCTATTTCCTGCAGTAGGCTAGGCTAACTTCCTTTACCACTCTTGGCTAACAGGAGTCTGAGCTGCAACATAGCGAACGTTTTCACAAAGTCCACTTCAACACGTTCAACCACACACAGGGGCTCCGCTGCTTCACTCCCATGGGATCTTATGGTAACACATAAAGATAAAGGTGAGCATGTTCGCCCCTATAGACGTTATTAGCCGCGGTATGCAATCGCCACCGTTACTATGTCCTACTTCCGTGTTGATTTTCAAAATAAAAGCAAAACGGTTGTTTACAATCATTGAATTACATTAAATCTGAAGCGTTACTCGACTGTGCAGCAGTAGTATGAATTTGTACAATACATTTCGATATGAAATACTAGCAGTAAAGTGAGATATACTTTAGTCTTTGGGATAAGTGTGTGAGAGTGGAGCCCCTCCAACAGTACCTGGTGCAGACCTCCAACCTCCACGTTTGACAGGAAACACGTGACCTCCACAGCAGAAGATGTTCTTGTCGTGTTTTTTCTCGCGTGAAGGCCACATTATGTGTTTTCACGGTTTGGTTCTTAAAATTTGCAATTTGCACACGAATAAAAAAAAAAAGCACATATCCACAAAAATCATTTATTATCTATTTTAAAAGGCTAAATGCTTCACACAATATTTTAAATTGCACCTTTGCCCCATCCCACTTCCATCATTAGGTACGTTCGAGATGAACTGCGCCTCGCCTGGAGAGTAGACGAGATCAGGCGGCCGCAGCAGGAGGTGGAGACAAAAAGTTGCAGTCAAGTCGGACAGTTTTCAACAGACTTAGGAGAGACTAGAGGAAGAGAGACACGAACATCCTGTTAGATCACCTGTAGGTTACCTGTAGTCTGCAGATCACGCTCATAGCTGAAGAAATAAAGTGCGTTCTTGATCGTTGATTGAAGTTAAAAAAGAAGAGATCCTCCTTTTGACGCATGTAACATCTGTTCTTTTATCTGCCTCGTAAAGCACTAAACTGTTCTTTTGATAAGTCATATATATATATATATATATAACCTTTATTATTATCAGACACTAAATATCTGCTTGCTGACAGATTAAAACTTCTTTGCAGAACAGAAGACGGATATGTCGAACATTAAATATTACAATTACACAGAAAATTAGTATTTTATACAACACGTGGTGTTTGTTGTCAAAGTTAAGAACCAATCAGAGCCTGTCAGCTTGTCGATCAGGTAACAGCCAGGCGTTTGCAGTCGGTGGAGGGCAGCTGCGGCATCTTGCTCTACAAACTGCGGCCGCCTCGATCTCGTGAGGTTATCGTTGCCCACGTGTGCATGACGTCAGAGCAAGTCGGGATCAAGTCGGACACAAATCTAACCGGCATGCATTGTGCGCTGACCGCCGCTGATCGATTCTGCGCAGACCTGGCTCATCTCGAACGCACCTATTAAGACGCTTCACTACAATTCTCTGTTATTTTTATTCATTAATGGAAATGAAACGAGACAAACAGAGGAGGGAGAAACTGATAATCGAGTTTTAAAGGTAACCCCAGACCCGTGAACGATCTCGCAAGTCTATTAATAACTTCTGTGTTCAATAACAGTCCATTAAAAACACACCACGATCTGACGAGTCAACGCAATGCATGGCCAAACCTCAACCTTCAGACTGGGCTATGGGATTTGTGAATCACAGTTTGTGAGCTAAACTAAATCCAGCGCTAACGTCAGTTTAGGCGTTTGTGGAACAGGCAGACAGGACGCTGACAGGTGCTGTGCATTCACCTCTCTATACCTCAGTGACCCGTTAACTGAGGAGCTGCTCTCTTGTGGAGGTCCGTCATGTTGTCTGTTTTTATTTTTTACTTTAATTGGTGTATTCTTCATGTTTAATAAATATATTTTATGTAAACATTGCAGCATTTTAAAGAATAGGTGACATTTTAAAGACTTATTGAATTAACTTCATATCCTTAATGTAAACTATTGTATGAAGCATTTAGAGTCAATAGACTATAAAAATATTTAATGAATAAACTTTGTCTATATATTTTTTAATCTATGTGCTTATTTTTTTAATGTGCCAGTTTTAAGAATGAAATAGTGATTACGCAGAATGTGGCCTTCACACGGGGGAGGTCATGTGTTTCCTGTCAACCGTGGAGGTTGGAGGTCTGCAGCCAGGTCCCTCTAGAGTGGAGGGATAACAGCTGACTGAAGGCCAGATTCGAGGCAGTCTATTGAGGGTGAATTTAATCAGTGTTACTAAAATATCCAAATCACTTTGCTGACGAAGGAGCAGTCAGTGGGAGTAAAAATTTAAATGCATATATAAGATTTATTATGATGATGATGATGATGATTATTATTATTATTATTATTATTATTATTATATTACTACTGCTGTAATAATAATAATAATAATAATAATAATAATAATAATAATAATAATAAAAATACAAGAATATTGTTTATGTAACAAATAACAATAACATGTTGATAGTTTTTGTCATTTTCATTGAACTGTCAATCTCAATATGGCACATTCAAATTGGTTAGAGGACTTTGTTAATAAGTTCTGATTTTTTTGGCACTGTTTTCTCAACACAAACTCACTGCACAAAAATCAACACAAATGTTCATAAAACAAGTGGAAAAGTTGGATTTCTGAATGTAGTTCTGTGAGACACTGCTGCCATCTAGTGGATATCAGGGAAAACATCATTATAGTGTCAGAGGAAGTTTTCCTAGGGGATAAGATAAGATAACATAAGATAACATAAGATGAACTTTACTGATCCCACACCAGGGAAATTCACTTGTCACAGCAGCTCAGCAGTACAGATAGAAACTGAACAATAAGTACTTATAAATATTAAGATAAAAAGAAGAAAATATGTACATACCTATCAGATTAGAAATATAAAATCTAAGAAATATAAAATGTAAAGTACTAAGTACAGGGCTGTACACACAAGACTATTTACAATATATATACCTTTCAGTGTAAACTTTGTTGCCTTGAAGAGGCACATTGCACAAAGGGGTATGATGGATTACACAAAATATTAAATATTAGCAGCAAAAAGATTTAACAGAGTGAACATACAGTATTGCACGAGGAAGGGAATTATGCAGCAGACCTAACAGTGCTGCATTAAGTCATGCTGGTGTTGAAGAGTCTGACAGCTGATGGGATGAAGGACCTTTGGTAGCACTCCCTCTCGTACTGTGGGTGCAGCAGTCTGCTGCGGGTGCAGTAGCACTTATGTATCTTGCTAAGTTATATTTACCATACTGTGGAGGATAAATATGTTTTAAAATGTTGATTTCTACCTGTATTAAATGTGCATAAGTGTTTCATACTTACACTTAACTTGTTCTCAGACCTCCCAGGTTTTATGTCTGCACTCTTAATGACTGTTGTGTTATCCTAAATGCATGCATCCAAATAAAGAAGGGAGTGTTGAAATATATCATTTAATACGTTTGATCATCTGTCAGGCAGATCAGGGGCCAGTATTTCAAAACTTTTAGAATCACATCATTATGATCCTGATACCACAAGATTACATCTGGATTTGCAGTCTTTGGCTAGTACTCCATGTGTTGGTCAAAGTAACATTTCATTAACACAGACATGTGCTATCTGAAAATTCTTTGAAAAAGTACAAAACCTCCAAGATCAATTTCACCAGGGGAAGCAAAAAAACAAAAAACAAAAAAACAAACAAACAAAACCCCCCCAAAAAAACAGGGATTACAAAATCTGAATAATTCTGATCTAGATAAATTCTTTTAAATACTGGCCCAAGATGACTAGACAGTTGATCAAGTAAATATATTAAATTATAGATTTCTGAGTGTGACCCCCTCTCCCAGTAATGTTTGACATGGCTGGGGTTGCAGCTGAAAGAACAAGGCTTAAATTGTCATACACACCAGAAGAATATGTCTAAGAAACACATTTAATTTCATAGAATATACGCATGTATATATAGTTAGATGTACTTATGCCCTAGTAAAGGGGAAGTGATATCATAGGACTATTAATTTAACTGAAGTATTTAACTGCATGTAATTTGAGATTGTGTTATATTATTTTAGTGTGTTCCTAGACCATGTTAACTTTTGTAAAGTGTCTTTGAGTATCCTGAATAGTGCTCTATAAAATAAATATATATTATTATTATTCACACACACAGATTTTTTTTTTTTTTTTTTGCCAGATGTCCCTCCTGCTTTTGTCAGCTGCAGCTGTATTGCTTGCTCTGCTGCCCATACAAAAATACCTTTTAACATGGAAAAAAGGATAACTAAGCATATCACATAATAACACATAATAAGATAACACATTTAGTGTTGTACTTGTTATTGTGGATTTGTTTTTACCATCTCTGCAAAAAAGACACCACAGTTCAGTTCTGAATTACAGAGCTTTGGAAACAACAGATGGGACTTTTCTTGGTCATGAAAGGCAGCAGTGTTTATTAACTGACACTGTAATCTGAGCTGTACATTTACTGCCAGACTGGTGGCAGCACCATCACTCAGTCTGTCGACTGCTCTCCTTCACTAGCTCAATCACGCAGGCTATACACATACATTGTGTACTGCCCTATTTCTTAAAGGAACTACACTATTCGTATAACAGTATCCTTCAACAAACATACTTGGGACAGTCACAGTGAAGCACAATCCTGAGGGAATACATCACTTTTCCACTGCGATAAGAAAAGATCTGTACAGTAAAATTACATCATATCAATGTGAGCTAGTCAATGTTTTTTGTTGTTTTTTTAGCCAGAAAGTTTATCCTAAACCAAACCATGTTTGCAGTTAATTATGATACTGTATTATCATAACATACTATTCTGATTTTAATTAACTACATTCTAAAGTAAATAAATAAACAGTGTTGAGCCAAGTCTTGCTATCAGTACTTCAATCCTGCTGAAAGAAACTAGCACTGTTGTGTTTTGTTATAGGAGTGATTTAAGTGAAACTGTGATCACAAATGGTGCATGGCTGATTTCTCCCCTGTGTGGATTCTCATGTGTCGTCTCAGATTGCCCTTTTCCCCAAAGATTTTACCACAAACTGAACAATTGAACGGTTTCTTCCCAGTGTGAACAATCAAGTGTCGATCCAGAGCTCCACGTTCTGTAAACCATTTACCACACATTGAACAATTAAATGGTTTCTCCCTGGTGTGGATTTTTATATGCCGTCTCAGATATCCTTTTTCTGCAAATCCTTTACTACAAACTGAACAACTGAATGGTTTTTCCCCTGTGTGAAGAGGTAAGTGCCGATTCAGAGCTCCACGTTGTAGAAACCATTTACCACAAATTGAACAGCTAAATGGTTTCTCACCTGTATGGACAAGCAAGTGTACTTTCATACTTGCATGGTGTGCAAATTTTTGATCACAAATGGAACAACTGAATGGTTTCTCCCCTGTATGTACAGTCAGATGTTTTTTCAGATTTCCTTTGTCTACAAATCCTTTGTGACAAAATGAACAGCTAAATGGTTTCTCCCCTGTGTGACCAATCAAGTGTCGATTTAGATTTCCACGATGTGTAAAGGTTTTACTACAAACTGAACAACTTAAAGGTTTCACCCCTGTGTGAACAGTCAAGTGTTGTCTCAGACGTTCCTTATGTGCAAATTTTTCACCACAAACACTACAGCTAAATGGTTTTTCCCCTGAGTGAATAGTCAAGTGTCGATTCAGAGCTCCCCGTTGTGTAAAGAATTTACCACACACTGAACAACTAAATGGTTTGTCTCCTGTATGAACAGTCATATGTCTTCTCAAATCTCCCCTTTCTCCAAATCTCTTACCACAAATCGAACAACTAAATGGCTTCTCCCCGGTATGGACCGTGGAATGTCTTTTCAAACTTCCCTGTTGTGCAAATTTCTTACCACAAACTGAACAACTGAACGGTTTCTCCCCTGTGTGAACAGTCAAGTGTCGCTTCAGAATTATACTTTGTGTGAACCTTTTGCCACAAACTGAGCAACTAAATGATTTCCTTCCTGTTTGGATTTCTTTCTGTTTCTGCAGATGTCCCTTTTCACCAGAGGTTCCAGTGCATTCAGATGAGCTAACTGATGTTTTTCCAGTATCACATAACTCTGACCGAGTCTCCCTGTTCTCTTCCCAATCACAACTGTCATCAGTCTCAGATTCAGAGGAGTCTGATGTCTTGTCATGAGCAGCTGGTTGTAAATGACTATCTGAATTAAATGTCCTGGCTGGTTCTGATCCTCTACAGTCCTCTCCACCAGCCTTTGTTTTAAAATGTTCTGCATCTCTTTTCTCTTCACTTTGTCTTTGATGAAGCTGTGAAGATTGAGGCTTCTCTTCATCATCTTCACTTTTCACAAGGACAGGCCCGAATAAGGCCTGAAGTTTCTCTTCATCATCATCTTTTTCACTTTTTACAGGGACAGGAATGAATTTAAACTTGTTGATATAAGCCACCTCCAGCTGTTGAAGCTGCTCTCCCTCCTGACTGGTCAGGAGTTCCTCTTGTTCCTCTTTAATGTGTGGCAGTTTTGATTGATCCTCCTGGTTCAAATGGGGGCTCCATTCCTGCTGTTCAGGGGGGACCTCTTCTTTACACACTAATAGCTGCTGGACATCTGCAGAGAGTAATGAAATAATATGTTTTAGAAAATTGTCATTTCCTGTTAATATTTAAACCTCTGACTACTTTCTTAGATGTGTGGGTAAATGTTGCACATTTTACATTTGGACAGCCTATATGCACTTCACAGTCCATCAGAACAGATCCAGGCAGCTAGAATTCCACGCAGATTTAAGCATAGTTCCGAGACAGTTCTTCCTCTTCAACTCCTGCTTGTGGCCCTTTGCTGCATGTCATACCCTCTCTCTACCCACTTTCCTGTCTGATCTTCAGCTGTCCCCATCAAAATAAAGCCAAAAGACCCCAATTCTAATCTTAAAAAACAAACAAACAAAAAACACAAGGTACAAGGTTTGTTTATTTATCATTCCACAACACAGGGTTGTATAACAAAGTGCTAGTTGCAGTTCCTATATAAAACTCACAAAAATTAGATAAATGGATGAAAAAACATCATAAATAAGAATAAATTATTAATTGTTGAGTGCAAAGTATATATTTAGTTGTGTCACTACCTGCTGCTATACACTGATGTTAACTGTGCTGTAGCTGCCATTAGCTAGTTAGTGGTCCTATTAGACTGGCATACAGATTGGCAATAAAGCACCTGAGGTGAGTTAACATTACAGTGGCTCTAATTGGACTCTGACTCCAGGAATGGCACCTCCAAACACAGCAGGCATGAAGTGTTTGAGGAGCAAGTTTGTAGACTTTTAGAAAGTGTTTTTGTTAAGAATGAAGTTATTTACTCCCGTGTTTTGAACAGCAAGGGTATATGTTCAGTCTGCTTGCCGGTTGTTCCGACAGATCCAGAGTCATTATTCTTATTCCGCATTAGCATTTAATCAGGGGCTCGTGTCATACCTCAAAAACATATGTTTAGATAATAAAATTATTGGCAAACATGCAACAATGAATCAACTAGTGGAGCGAACTAATGACTACTGGTTGACCAAGAAAATCTTTAGTGAGGGTCACCCCTACCAATTTGTGATGTATTCATTTAGGGTACTTTCTACTGCTAAATTCTGCACAAAGATTTTCTGAACTGTCTTTATGATGGTGGAGATGTCTGATGTCCAAGATAGGTCTTCTGTGATACTGATTCCAAGGAACCTAAAACTGTTGACTTGCTCCACCTCAGCTCCAGTGTGTAGACACAGGTGTGTCTTTGCCTCTTTTTTTCTAAACTAAACAATCAGCCCCCTTGTTTTGTTGAACTGAACAGCAGGTTGTTCTCTGTGCACGACTCTGCAAGATTGTTGACTTGTAATTTGTTAAATTATATTTTAAAAAATTATTTGCATCATGGCTACAAGTATACAATTATTTTCCTATGCACAAATTCAACCAACATAACCTAACATTTACCAATTCAGTCACATTGATGTTTACACTTCTTTTTATTATTGCTGTGCTCTACCCTTATCTTGTACTTCCTTGACATGGTGTGTGCTTTTTTTTTTTAAAAAAAAAACTCTTCCATTGTCTGTCCTATGTACAGTATATGTTGGAATAACATATACATTTTGGCTGAAGTGCCATACCAAGAGCCAACAGCATGTTGCTTGCTCAGCAGCTAAGACAGCTGCTGACAAACCCTCCACCAAGGCCTTACAAATTGTATGAACACTGCTGAAGGGAGCCAAGAACTAAGAATTTCATTGCCAGTGACTGCTTCACTGTAACTGTTTTACATACCACAATAAAGAATTTAAACTCTTTGAGTGGTGGCTGGCTTCTACAAACCTGTTCTGTGTAATCGAACTTCCGGGAGAAAACAGTGTCCAGTAGTTTGCATTTGTGTCTCTTCCCAATCACAGCCCTCCTTAGTCTCAGGTTCTGAGCAGTGTGAAGTCTTGTCATGAGTAGCTGGTTGTAAATTTCTATCTGGATTGAAGTTTCTGTCTGGTTCTGATCTTCCACCATCCTCTCCATGAGCTTCTATTTTTATCTGTTCAGTTTGACTTTGATGAAGCTGTGATGACTGAGGTTTCTCTTCATCATCTTCTTCTCTCTTCACAGGAACAGGCATGGATGTGAACTTGGTTATATCAGCTTCCTCCAGCCCTCCAAGCTGCTCACCCTCCTGTCTGGTCCAGAGTTTCTCCTGTTCCACTTTAATGTGTGCCAGCTCTGGTAGGTGGTCTTGATTCAGACTGGAGCTCCACTCCTGCTGCTTGGGTGGAACCTCTTCTTTACTCACCAACAGCTGCTGGACATCTGTGGATACGAATGAAATACATACATGTGTTTTAGAAAACTGTAATTTCCTGTTAAACTTTAAACTAGTGACACTACTACTTTCTTAGATGTGTGGAGAAATTTTGCATATTTTGTTTAACATGTTTGCAAGTCAGGCTAAACACTCAATCAAAATTTTAGCAAAATTGCAATATGGCCTACGGCAAATTTTAAATCCCAGGATGCATGTTTATTACAGTCAAAATATATACAACTGTATTACAGTTGAAAATGAAAGGGGACCCATTACGCTCATTTCCAGCTCTATATTTTCATTCTGGGGTTCCACTACAATACCATTAGTGTGGAGGCACTATATGCTTTTATACTGCTGTTTTTTTTTTTCGTGTGAAAAATGGTCAAGATTTGCTTCCATTGTTTGGCAGATTTTGTGATGCTGTTTTCCTGTGAAACTCCAGCAGTGTTTCTTGAACTAAAAAACTAAACCTGACCTTCAGCATAAGGGTGAGTAGATAATGACTGAATTTTCTGGGTGACTTATTCCTTTAAAACCCACTTCCCTCTGCTCATGAGCCACGGATTCTCCATGTGCTGTGCCTGAAGGAGATGACCATGTAAAGATATTCACATGTGGCAACATCAGCCATTGTTGAAAGTAGAAAAAACTGTATTTAGAGCAGCCTGAAAAACAGCAATTTCTTCTACATACATTTACCTCATTATTTTACACTTAAGCCATGTTTGATATGAACACTCAATATTGTAATGTTATTGAAAAGTAAGGAAAAGCATAATAGATCCCCATGTTGTAATGCTGTAGAGATAACCTGCCCTGTACGCCACATTCTACAGACTTAAGAAAACATCTTTGTTTGGTACATGTCCCTGCAAAAAAAATTAAATTATCACACCATAATCAGTTTTGCTATGTTTTATGTTGCTCTAGCATTTACTGCAATTTATCCTGTTGAATATAATGCTAGCATGCTGCTTATGTAGCTGTCTCTACAGGCTGTGGTGATGCTGCTGGTTGGATGCAGGAGACATGTATTACACCAGAGGGCTGTACTATGAAGCAAGCTCAACACAGCCAGGCTTTCTTTACATGATCTGGATCGACAAAGCCTAAAACTGCAATCAGAGATAACGGGTATCACGACGGTGGTTATCAACTTGCTTTGTTAATCCAGGGTTTCGTCTTCAGACTCTGTGCGCGCTCACATAAAAGGGGCGTTTGTTGCATCATTTGACTCTTCTTCTGCATGAAATGAAGCGATCGCGAGCCACTTAAGTCAAAATCATCAAGTTGTATTTATGAGCTGTGGAAAACATACAAAATACATTATGGCAAAAAGCAACACTGTTGCTGCAAATAAAGCAGAAGAAGAAGAATGCTGTCAGAAAATTACTGATGGACTAAATGTGGTCTTAATGCTGCCGTTTATTCTAACATGAAAACTGCACATTAAACAATAAAACTCCATACAGCAGATTTAAACATGATTAAGTCTGTCTGACACTGTCCTATGATGACAGAGACGTGGACATCACTGAAGTTTTTGACCAAACCAACGTAAAATCAGTGTAACTGATTTAAGATTGTCTGTGATAAATGATGATGATTTTCTAATCAGTGATCTGAGCTGCAAAATCACCGAGACAAAACAGATAACAGTAAAAAGTGTCTGTAGTTGCTTCATCGTTATTTTAGTGTGTGGATTATATACCATGTAAACTTAAAGGGCCCTATCTTACACCCGGCGCAAAGCCAATGCGCCGCCAGCGCAAGTGATTTTGCTATCTTACGCCAGCGCAAGTGCCATTTTTGCCATGTGGGTAAGATAGCAAACGCACTTGCGCTGGGTCTGTGCCGTTGTGGGCGGGAGGTCTAAGCATGAAGGCAAAACCAAGGCGTGGCCGGGCGCGTTTGCTATCTTGTGCTCAGCGCATTGGAGTAAAACGCGTTTGTGCCTTAGGGTCGTGTCTTGTGCTGATCGAAAGCAAGCGGGAGGCGCAATGGATTTAATTTATTCAAGGCGTGTCCAAATCCACCTTTGCCGTCTTGTGCCAGGGGCAGGAGTGATATTTTGCTCTGCCCCGCCCTTTGCGCCACCAGCGCAAAGCAGGATACACCTATCAGATGTGCCCAAGTGCCTTCATTAATTCACAGGCGAGTTTAGGCCGAACATGCAATAAACCAATCAGAAAGTCAGCTCTCATCACCTTTTAAGAGGCAGGTGCCCAGCAGCGCAAGCGGAGGCAGCATGACGGAGGATTTACCAGGAAGAAACAAAGAGAAAAGATTTTCAAAGCAAGAAGACAGATCTGGTTCGAGAAGAGAATCTGCAAGAGCACGCAATATATGGAGACAGCAGGACGTCTCCAAAACAGCTTCACGCCGAAATAGTTTACAGTAACGCCTGCAAAAACCAATACAATAAATATGAACTGCAAATGTCATGCAGATATGTAACTGGTAATGTTTTACACCGAAGCACCTTGAAATTGTGTTGTATTTTATAATTAATTATTAGCATCATCATCATTATTAATTTTACTGGCTGAGGAGCGGGGGAGAGAGATGGTGCAGTAGAGAGAGGAGGCGAACAAATCCAGTCCAGCCGCAAAGCTTCCCAGTTCCGCTGGCACACCTGAGCCGGGTGGAGGAGCAGTTAAGCGGTGGTCTGTGCTCCTCCTTCTTCTCCTCTCCCACCTAATCCTCATCTCCTCCTCTCATCCTCCCTCCTCTGTCCCGCTGCGAAACAAGTTGTTCTGTTCTGAAGTTTGGAGTGCGCAAAATTACGCACAGATCTATCCAACCAGCTCTGATAGAAGCACATAACTTTTTTCTCTGTTGGGCTGGAGTCCTGTGGTCAAATATAGTGTCTTGTATATTTTGTATGTTATAGATCATAACTGTTCAATCCTTGTTTTTCTGGATCATAACAAACAGGCAGACACAAACACTACAGCTGTTCCAGTTGTCATGCTGACTCATCTGATAAGGACGATCAGACAGGTGTGATTGCGGCCGTGCTCCCTTCGCAGGTCTATTTAGATTTATTAGGCTTTAAAATTATAATTATTTTCCTCTTTAGTGAGTTTATCTTTAAAGACACATGCGCACACGGCTGTTTAACATTGATGAAAAGTGTTCTGTGATTGTGGAGAGTGCCTCAGCCAAGCGCGAGACACACGAACGCTTTTAATTTCAATATTTACATTTTATTGCTGATAAAAAAAAATATGTTCGAATAACACTTAACTAATCCACACTCCTGTCTGAGGAAGAGAATGACCATAAATGAATGAATGTTTTGTGATTGTAAAGACGTGTGTGTGTGTTTCGGCCAAGCCCGCCGGGTGCTATCTTGTGCTGAAAGACAACAGACTTTGCGCTTCGACCGGGTTTTGGCTGGTCTAAAGCGCAAGCGCGTTTTACCCCAATGCGCTGAGCACAAGATAGCAAACGCGCCCGGCCACGCCTTGGTTTTCCCTTCATGCTTAGACTTCCCGCCCACAGCGGCACAGACCCAGCCCAAGCGCGTTTGCTATCTTACCCACATGGCAAAAATGGTACTTGCGCTGGCGTAAGATAGCAAAATCACTTGCGCTGGCGGCGCAATGACTCCACAATCACCAAACACCTTAATTTACATGAGTCTTTATTCTCCACAGGAGTGTCGATTAGTGAAGTGTCCTTTGAACATATCCACCAGCAATAAAGTTTAAATATTGAAGTTAATAGTGCAGGTATGTGTGTGTCTTGCCCTTGGCTGAGGTGCGTACACTCATCTCCACAATCACGAAATACCTTTCATTTATGTTTAAAAGTCGTGCACTCGCGTGTGTCTTTGAAGTTAATCTCACTAATAAGTACAACGGTACTATTATTATAATTATAAAGCCCAATAAATCTCAGCAGACCTGCAAACAGGATCACAGCTGTCAGATCGTCTTTATCGGATGAGTCAGCATGACAGCTGGAGCAGCTGTAGTGTTTATGTCTGCGTGTTTGTTATGATCCAGAAAACAATGTTTAAACAATTATGATCTATAACATATAAAATATACAAGACACTATATTTGACCGCACGAGTCCGGCCCAACCTGAGAGAAAAAGCTCTGTGTGCTTCTATCAGAGCTGGTTAGATATATTTGTGCGTAATTTTGCGCACTTCAAACTTAAGAAACTCTCTCTGATTATTTCGCAGCGGGTCAGAGGAGTGAGGATGGGAGGAGAGAGATGAGGATTAGGTGGGAGAGGAGAAGAAGGAGGAGCACGGACCGCCACATATCTGCTCCTCCACCTGGCTCAGGTGGGCCAGCGAAAACCGGGAAGCTTCGTGGCTGGACTGGATCTGTTCGCCTCCCCCTCTCTACTGCACCATCTCTCTCCCCGCTCCTCAGCCAGCAGAGTTAATGATGATCATGATTAAAATAATTTATGATAAAATACAGCATACTTTCAACGTGCTTCAAGGTTAAAATATAAGCAGTTACATGTCTGCATGACATTTGCGGTTCATTTATTGTATTGTTTTTTGCAGGCGTTAATGTAAAATAAATTATTTACACGTGAAGCTGTTTTGGAGACGTCCTGCTGTCTCCATATATCGCGTTTTCACTCCTCGAAACAGGAGATCTGTCTCCTGGCTTTGAAAATCTTTTCTCTTTGTTTCCTCCTGGTAAATCCGCCGTCATGCTGCCTCCGCTTGCGCTGCTGGCGCACCTCTCTCTCAAAGGTGATGAGAGCTGACTTTCTGATTGGTTTATTACATGTTCGGCCTAAACTCGCCTGTGAATTAATGAGGGCACTTGGGCACACTGATAGGTGTATTCCGCTTTGCGCTGCTGGCGCAAAGGGCGGGGCAGGGTGAAATATCACTCCCGCCCCTGGCAAAGGTGGATTTGGACACGCCTTGAATAAATTAAATCCCTTGCGCCTTGCGCTTTCCACTTGCGCTTTCGATCAGCGTGAGATAGGGCCCAAAGTGTTAATATGATCTGGAGCAAACGGGAAAACTGACTGCATCACCAAACAGAAGTTACCATGACAGCGCGATGTATACAGTTTGTGCTGCTGTTACATTACATTATGTTACATTTTCACATTATACGGATTCGTTCGGTGATCTTCTGAATATAATTTTTCAAATTTTCAATGTTAACGTCCTCCCTCAGTTTAAAAGCTATATTGCTCATAAACAACCTTGTTTAGGACAATAATTAGTTAAACAACAGCGCGTTTTACAGACGATTTAATCATAAACTCTGAACATAACCTGCTCCTGACCAGGTTATGAGTTTAGCATCAGTTACCATGGTGATCTAGCCAGGTTAAAAGAGAGCCACCTTTGTGACACTGAAAATCCTGGGTTTAGACTCAACATACTCTAGGTGAGAAAATAATGACTTCATTTTCATTTGTGGGTGAACCATCCAGAATGTGAAGATGATATTTTGCTGCATATACTCCAGGTTTTATGTTCACCAAAGATGTGTACACATTTATATTACCTCCCCACCTAATAAAGTATAACTCTTAGTGGCAGATGGTTTCTCAGCAGTTTAATGTAAGAATAACAATTAAACTGTACAAACCTGTCCTGTGTAACTGTACTTCAGGATTGAAAGCAGCATCCAGCAGTATCTGGTGTTCCTCCTCGTTCTCTCTTTTAGACATTTAGGTTTTTCTGCAGGCACACTCAGTTGCTCTCTCTTATTTGCTCTGTGTTCATTAATTAAATCACGGTCAGCTCAGCCTGTTTCCTGCAACAAGCTAAGCTAGCTTCATTACCGTCGTAGGATACCAGGTAATAATTCAGGTGATACAGATTTTCAAATTAATGGAGCAGCATGTAGTCTATTCAAACAAGCTCTCTCTGGACATGTTGTGTCTGTGAAATACAGCGTCTCCTGAAGCCGCTCCAAACAGCGCTGTGAGGCTGAGCTCCGTCCCCGCCGATTTCCTGCAGCAAGCTCGGCTAACTTCCTTTAGCATTCTTGGCTAACAGGACATGAGTCTGAGCAGAAACGTCCCCAACGTTTACACAAAGTCCACTTCAGCAGGTTAATCCACACATACAGGTTCTGCTGCTTGGTTTCCATTGGATCTTATGTAGTAAAACGGTACTCTGAGCATGCTAGCCTTTGTGATTAGCCACGGAATGCTCAACTGCTTCCGGTACCACGTCTTTGCAGAATTTCAAAATTAAAGTGCCCCTTTTTCCCTTCAAATTTACAATCATACAACAATAGATTTGTAGTGCAATTCAGCTGTGCAGCAGCAGTATGACTTTATTCAGTAAATTTAGATGTGAAAAACTAACAGCAAGGAGGAGGGATGTGGGTGAAAAAAGTTATTCCACACTAGTACAGATGAGTAAAACTTTTCAAGTTCATATGATAGATACTTTTCATAACAATTTTACCAATACACACATCACAAAATCTTGCTGTATTTTTATGTAGAGGTGAAAAGTAGTACTACACCATGTTATGTTCCCATTCTGTTGGTGGGTGTTGAGTATTTCTACATAGCAGTATAAGTACTTTTACTGAGGTAAAAGATCTGGGTAGTTTTGAAAAATTATATAACTGCCATTGTGGCACCTCAGGATAAAAGAAATAAAGTATAGAAAGTATGAAGGAGAACATTAAAGCATGAATAAAATACAGCAGACATGTCTCATGATTCTACTATTTCATAATTTTACAGTATTTTAGCATGAATTCAGTAGTATTAATAGTATTTCTTTTTCTAGATAACTGAGAGCAGAAACAGAAGCTAATAGAAAGTGCCCATCACAAAGAAGACATCAAACATTATTTAATAATTATGACCACAAATAAACCACTGAATAACTCTCTTTTAGGCATTTTTATTGAACTGCCAATCTTAAAAAGGCACATTTATAGTGGTTAGTTGTGTTTGTTATTAATATCTTAGTATTATTACAGGCATAATATATTCTTTGATTATTGCTATGCAATAACATTACATGCAGCCATTTAATTGGGGCAGAATTAGAACAGTCTGATATCAAGTTCAGATTTCCTGGGAAAAGTTGGATTTCTGAGTTTCTGAATGTAGTTCAGTGAGACACTGCTGCCATCCAGTGGACATCAGAGAAAACATCACCATACCACTCAAACAGGACGTACTCATGCAATACATTATTTGTAATTCTGTTTCTCATCTTGTAGAGCCTAAATAAATTTAATGTATAGATTTCTACATGTATTATATATGCACAAGTGATCATATATTAGAAATAACAAATGTTGAGATATGATGTTAAAATTTTGCCTGCCAAAAAAAAATCATATCACCTTATTTAGATTCACAAACAGCTGACAGCACAACTGAACAGCATCAAACATGGTTTAAAAAGACAACCTGCTTGTTTTAGTGCATGCTCTATGATTATGAAATTTTTAAAGACTTATTTATTTATATCTCTTAAGTCAGTGTGCAAGTGCATACACAAAGGATGATACCAAACGCAAACAGTACAAGGATTGGAATTTGCATTAGCATGGTGTCCCAAGGGCCAAGTTTATTTGTTGAATGAGTGACCTGCAGAGTCTGAGGGACCGAAGTCATCTTGGATAGCCTCAAATGCAGTAATGACTAAGGTGATGTTGTCAGAGTTGTCAGGAAGAAGGGTAACACACACATCTCCAATAAAGTTGAGCATGGCAGAGACCACCTGTTTTGATAAACAGGAAGTTGAGGGCCATTTTATCTTTGTTTGCTGGTGGGTGGACCCCTGGAATAACTGAAGACTTTGGGTGCAAGGCCTGTGTTGTCCAGCGCAGAGATGCCCACCAGCTGTTTCGTACAGGATCAAAGTCTGTTTGCATGTCATCATTCCACTTCACGGCTCCCACTGGAGGGTCTACGAACAGATCTCAAAAAGCAACAGTGTTGCTTGTCACTTTCAAATAAGGGTTAACTTCCTGCTCCGCCTGTATACTGCTAAGATCATTGCTCCCGAGGACCCACTTGTTTTACCTGTTGATGTTAAGAATTTTCTGTTTCCAAGGTGTGCCAAAATAATGTACTACAAAATGCATATGTGCTGTTAGCATAGATGTTAACTTTTTTCTCTCAGCAAGTTTGCAGGCTTCTGTGAGTTCAGCAGCCTGTGCAGATAGTTTAACAGATAGAACTTTTTAATCCACAAAGTTATAAGTTAAAAAGGCTATTTTATAAGTTATTATATTAAAAAGGCTATTTTCTGACTTTTTAGATACATGGTTCTCACAGGACAGTGATGCTACAGACATCTGATAGTCCTATAGACCATGATGCATTGCTGTAGATTTAACTTGTCAACAGTGGCCTAAAGTAGTTAAAACGAGCTCAACCTTAAACATTTACAGAAGTAAACAGCGGTATCATTAAAACAATAATACTGAACCAGAAACATCAGACATAATAACACTGACAGGAAACATTTTACTGCAACATGAACTCTTTTACTTTAAGTACATTTATCTGATTATGTCCAGACTTTTACTACAGTAAGGTTTTATGAATGCAGGACTTGTACTTGTAATGAAGTATTTTTGTAGTGTGATATTAGTACTTTTGCTTCAGTAAAGGATCTGAATACTTTTTACACTTCTGGCTGCCTCAGAGGAGTAACATCATGTCCGTATATTGTCTGGACAGACAGAAAGACAGACAGACAGACAGAAAGACAGACAGTTCTCCAGAGAGGCTGCTGAGGGAAAGTGTGCACATGCATATGAACACATGTTCACATACAACATAGTTATCTTTTATGATCTACAGATTATAAATACTGTTGCATGCTGGTGCTCATAAAACGTGAAAAATAGTTATATTTCACTGTAACCTCAGAGACAAAGAGCAGCTCTGCCTGTGTCTGTAAACACCACAGAGACAGACAGACTGCAGCACATCTAACATCAAACACACAGAGGGAGGAGCATCAACTTAACGTTACTGTGTGTGAATGATGTCAAACTTGGAGTGGAGGAAACACAAGTTTACCTGATTACTGTTCATCTTTTTTTTTTTTTTTACTCTAGTTCTGCTTCATCCTCTCATCAAAGTCACTGACACCTGCTTTGGTGCAAGGGGGATGCAGGGCCCTTGCATACCTCACGGGGGCCCTGCACAACTTATCTATAATTTTTCAAATGCAGTGATACCAAATGAGTAGTCTGAGAATGGATCCAGCCAACTCTCCTCTCCAATATTATCTCTTCTCTCAGGTGGTCCAACACTTCACGATGTGGTGCCACCTGCAAGGCAGCAGAAAATGTAATGCTAATATGGCCTTGTCACAACTGTTGGAACCTTTTTGGAACATTCTGCATGAAATTCATAATGGGCGTATATTTACAAAAAACAAAGTTTGAATACTAAATATCTTAGTCATTTAAATATTGGTCAAAAAGATTCTGCAAATCATTGCATTATTTTATTTGTTTTATGCAACATGTTTTGGAATTGGGGTTGTATTTCAATGCTTTATTTAATTATCATCCTGAAAACGAGATACATAAAGCACACCAGAGTGATGACAGTGGCCATTTTAAATTTAGTTGTTTATTAATTATATATGATTAAATTCCACTTTAATGGATCTTATATCAGGTGCCTGATCATAGGAACATTGGACCATTATCAGTGTGCAAACTCTTTCTCTGATCTGGAGAACCATTTACTACACTAGTAATTATACACAATTATGAAAAATCATTTAGAAAATCAATGAAGTGATTTCGAACAAAACCAAGTTGCTACCATCTTGGCAAAACACTTGATGCTTTCAATTCAAGTATTTGTGCAGAACAGCTATAGCCTGCTGCTGAGATAATGTCACGCCCTTTACAATTTGCAGGGCTTAGGGGCACCACATCATTTGGTCATTTGTCTACATTTTAGACTTATTTCCAAAGAGATATTAGAGTGAAAACAAAAAAAATAAATAACATGGACAAAACTAAAAACAAATTCAAAATGACCCTGTAGCTTCATATTAGCTGAAGAAAAGCAGCATGATTGATTTTGGGATTGATTTATTTTGGAGAACAAAGTCTTGCCCTCAGTACTTCAGTCCAGCTAGAATAAATTGGCTCAACAAGGACCTCTGCTGGTTGATTTACTTCTGATGCTTTCACCAGCACATTTATGTTTTTGGATGTGAGCATGCCGAGTGAATCTTTTATCACAAATGCTGCATGAAAATGGTTTCTCCCCTGTGTGGACTCTCATATGTCGTCTCAGATTTATCCTTTCTCCAAATCCTTTACCACAAACTGAACAAGTGAATGGTTTATCATCTGTGTGGATTTTCATGTGTCGTTTCAGATATCCCCTTTCTACAAATCCTTTACCACAAACCGAACAACTGAAAGGTTTATCATCTGTGTGAATTCTCATGTGCCGTCTCAGATATCCCCTTTCTCCAAATCCTCTACCACAAACTGAACAACTGAATGGCTTTTCATCTATATGAATTCTCATGTGTCGTCTCAAATATCCCTTTTCCCCAAAGCCTTTACCACAAACTGAACAACTAAATGGCTTATCATCTGTGTGGATTCTCATGTGTCGCCTCAGATTTTCCTTTTCTCCAAATCCTTTACAACAAACTGAGCAACTGAATGGCTTCTCCCCTGTGTGGATCCTTATGTGCCGTCTCAGATTTTTCCTGTCTCCAAATTCTTTACCACAAATAGAACAACTGAAAGGTTTATCATCTGTGTGGATTCTCATGTGTCGTCTCCGATTGCTCCTATCTCCAAACCCTTTACCACAAATTGAACAACTAAACGGTTTATCATCTGTGTGGACCAAGGAGTGTTCTCTCAATTGCTCTCTTTGTGTAAATCTTTCACTACAAATGCTGCAACTAAATGGCTTCTCTCTTGCATGGACAGTCAGGTGGCGTCTCAGATTTGACTTTCTTGCAAATTTTACGTCACAAACACTGCAACTAAATGGTTTCTCTCCTGTGTGAACAGTCAAGTGTTGCTTCAGATGCTCCTTTCGGGTGAATCTTTCGTCACAAAAGTTGCAACTAAATGGTTTCTCCCCTGTATGGACAGCCATGTGTTGCCCTAAATGTCTCTTTTGTCCAAATCTTTTGCCACAAACTGAACAACTAAAAAGTTTCTCCCCTGTGTGGACAGACAGGTGTTGGGTCAACGGATTCTCCCTAGTGTGGACAGTCAAGTGTCTTCGCAGATTTGACTTTCGTGCAAATCTTATGTCGCAAACACTGCAACTGAAAGGTTTCTCTCCTGTGTGAACAGTCAAGTGTTGTCTCAGATTTTCCTTTCGGGTGAATCTTTCATCACAAACACTGCAACTAAAAGGTTTCTCCCCTGTATGGACAGTCAAGTGCTGTCTTAGTTTCCCCCTTTGTCCAAAACTTTTACCACAAATTGAACAACTAAATAGTTTCTCCCCTGTGTGAACAGTCAGGTGTTGAGTCAAATGGTCCTTTTCTGTGAATCTTTCATCACAAATGCTGCAACTAAAACGTTTCTCCCCTGGGTGACCAGTTAAGTGTCGATTCAGAGTTCCACGTTGTGTGAACCTTTTACCGCAAACTGAACAGCTGAATGGTTTTTCCCCTGTGTGACCAGTCATGTGTCGATTCAGAGTTCCACGCTGAGTGAACGTTTTACCACAAACTGAGCAACTAAATGATTTCTGTCCCATTTGGATTCCTTTGTGGTTCTGTCCCTTGTGGTCAAATGTTGCAGTGCATTCAGAGGAGCTAAGTGATGCTTTTACAGTATTACATAAACCTGACTGAGTCTCCAAGTCTCTCTGGGTCTCCTGCCAATCACAACTACTGTTATCAGTCTCAAGTTCAGAGTAGTCTGACATCTCTTCATGAGTAACTGGCTGTAAATGTCTATCTGGAATAATGTTTCTGGCTGGTTCTAATCCTCCACAGTCCACTCCATCAGCTTCTGTTTTCAAATGTTCTGCAGCTCTGTCCTGTTCAGTTTGTCTTTGATGAAGCTGAGAGGACTGAGGTTTCTCTTTGTCATCTTCTTCATTCTTCACAGGAACAGGGGTGAATGTTAACTTGTTCATATCAGCCTCTTCCAGGCCTTGAAGCTGCTCTCCCTTCTGACTGGTCCTAAGTTCCACCTGTTCCTCTTTAAGGTATGGCAGCTCTGGTGGGCCCTCCTGGTTCAGATTAGGGCTCCACTTCTGCTGCTCAGGGGGAAGATCTTCTTTACACAGCAACAGCTGCTGGACATCTGTAGAGAAAAGTGAAATATATACATGTTTAAAAAATAAATTCCTGGTAAAGTTTAAATCTTTGACAACACTTCTTAACCCGGTATGTTCGTAGCAGGCTCATTTCAAACACTATAATGAGTAGGCCTAACATTTGAATTTTTGGAACATAAAACAGCAAATTTAATAAACGATTAAGTTGAGTCTAGGTGAAGTCACAGGTGAAGTCACAGACATGCAGACATGGACGAAAAATACATGCCAGAATATAGCTGATGTTGCAATGGAGGATGTTTCCCTGGGCAGTGACTTGCATAAACCTGCATGCAAAGAAACTGCCTGACAGTAGGTAATCACCAAATTGTAATAACGATGACATTGTATATGTGTATGTATACATTTAGAATTATATTATTATTATTACTATATATATAGTGCCATTAGCATTATTGGCAGTAATTTAACACTAGGACCACCAGCATTCTAGAATTCCCTTCAAGCGCTGCAACAGCCAGACTGTCGTGTAATTTCATTGTTTGTGCTAAGAAGCACATCAATAATGCATTTTTTGATTAAGTTACTATAAATTATGATAAATAAACAAAATATCACAAAGCCTAGAGTAGGATCGACAACATTTACCAATGTCAATTTACAATGTTAGCCAGCTTTTCTTTAATTTGTAGTGTGCATTTTTTTTTTTACTGCCACTTCATGTCACCCATTGAAATAGCCAGTTTGCTAAAATACACTCTAAAATAATAAATATTATGTAACTTTTAGTCTACTATATTGTTGGCTATATTATGTATTTGAATTAAAATACTGCAGAACAAAAGACATAAACACCAAAATAATGAGAGGAAACTTTTATTGACACTGCTGCTCCCCTCTTCTAGATTTTGTTTCCTGAATGGACAGAAAATCAATTCACTGAGCAACACGCACATATGTTTCTTGCTACAATGCAGGTCAGATTAATACGACTCTTGGCAAAACAAAGAAGACATTAGCCAGCAAGGCTTTCTATGGGCACCAAACTATGGAACTAGTACAAAGGCAGAATCAGCACCTTGGAGAGTGCAACGGTACCTAAGGCATACACCTGGTGCAAAAGCTCTCAACCCTTATAGTGCACTTCCCACAAACAGATCGCTTGCATCCCTTGCAGGAAACCAAGGTCTTGTTTTTTTTTGCAGTGGCTGTTGATCTGACACTGCTTCCACTTTGCTGGCTCTTGTTGCTGCTGTAGCTCCATGGGCATCAAAGTCAAACTGGCTTTGACACGCATGTGTTCCTCTCGCAATTCCTTCGCCAACTGCAGTATGAAGCCTCTTCTTGAAATGATGGTAGAAGTGCACATCTTGAATAGGACATGGGCGTTTATTGCAGCCATTACCAGGAGATTGTAGAACACAGCAACAGGCCATCTTCGAGTTGGGCCTTTTACTGTGTACAGGCGAGCCATCTGGTCTAGCACATTAACTGTGACCTTTAAAAATAAGAATAATATTAATAACAAGAACAACAATAACGAGAGTAACAGCAACAATGATAATAATAGCTTACCTTTGTGGTGTTGTAGAAGGTTACAGTCTCTGGCTTTCTCTTCTTGTCACTCCCTATGGAGACAGTAGGGTGCATGGTGCTGAGGACCGCAATGCTCTTTCTTGGGTTCCCCTGGTAAACCGTGAGAGTGGCACGTTCATGCTTCAGCACCTTGGTGGAGAACAGTAACCCTTTCTGCTGCTGGACTGAAGGTGGAAGCCCCTGTCTGGCCTTGTTGACTGTGCCAACCAGGCTGGTGTTTTTTTGGAGCAGGTTCTTAGCCAGGGTGAGGGATGTGAAAAAACTGTCTGTGGTGACATTTCTTCCCTTTCCCACGTATGGCTCCACCAGCTTCATAACTACATCCTCTCCAAGATGTTGATGTGCTGGTCGCATGTCGTCTTTGCCCAGGTAGGGGAAACCATTCAAAAGGTATTTGGTCTCTACATCTGCAGCTAACCAGAATTTTATGCCAAATTTGTCTGGCTTGTTTGCCACATACTGGGTAAAGCGGCACAGTGCTTTGGTGGGGAACAGCTGCTCATCCACAGTGATGCATGCTCCAGGTTTGTAGCAGGCAATGCTGTTGTTCACAAATCCACCCCACACGTCGGACATCAGTGCAAATTTGTCATTGCACAGACGGGTGGCCTGTCATGCTTCTTGTCAAAGCGCAGGTAGCGCATGATCTCTCTGAAGCGGTTCCTTGGCATTGTGGTTCTGAAGAAAGCCAGTCCCCATTCCTCTGACCAAAAGCTCTCCAACTCTATGTTTTTATTGTACACTCCTCTCACGTACAGCAAGGCAATGAAGGCCTTCAGCTCGGCAACAGAGAGATCCCATGAGCTGTCCTCTTCAATGCTGTGTGCCTCTGCCACAGTGCAGTCCCGTATGTGCTGCAGCATTTTCCTGTCCAGCAAGCACAAGAAAGCACTCAGAGCATCTTCAATTTTGCGCTTAGCATGGGTTGTGGGCCCCACAGATTCTGTGAGGATTTTCTGGGACTGCTGTCTCCTTGAGGGTCTCCCAGGCTGGATGGGTTTCCAGATGGTGCCATCTTTCCCCTGCTCACATGGGCTCAGGACTGCAAAACATACATAATTGTATACATACCAAGTAAGATAGGATACAAGACTTTCAATATTACACACAGGAACATAATGCAATCAGTTATTGATTAAAAGAAAACTTTAGTTTACTTATTTGTAGAGATGTTTTTGTTTTCAAATGTTTTTATTGTGAAGCCTGGTTATAAAAGATGACAAAATATGGCATTGCCATGCCTCATTTCCATAGAGACAATCGTTTTTCACACCTGGGGGAGACCTGTGGGAATATGTCATGCATTTTTTTCTCTTTGGATGACATCCATTTATGGAACATGTGAATGTAACCCAGACTCTCATCCAATAAGTCATTTTGTATCCAAGTGCCCAATTCCTTTTCCCACTCTTCTTTTATGATGTTTGTAGTTGGGCAGTTTAGGTCCAGTAATATATCATATAAATGAGATATTTTATACAAGTCAGCTCAAATAAATATTTGAAAACAAAAATGTGAGTTTTGTAACATTTCTATTTGAATCCAGAGACGTGCATCTGGAGACAATGCGTGTATGCTCCAGGCTGCTGTTGTTTTCAATGTTGAAATGAATTAAATTGTCTTTTTTACACTCTCGTCTGATGTTTGCATTTTACATGGAAAAATACATGAAAACTGTTTCACAGTACAATAACCTGGAGATGATGTGTGAGCTCTCTCAGAGACCAGAGTGACTTCTGCACTGGACTGAACAGCAGCCGTTGGCAGGGCATCAGGTGGCGCTGTTGAGATATTTTATTAAGCTATATTATAGTTTCTTATGCATTGTTGGTGAGGATAATTTTGGATATTGTTTACTGTTTACAGTGAATACTATTTACAACATCAAGATACAGTAGTTTGTAGACAATATTTAGAGTCAAACTGCTGCGCAACAACTTTAGTGTTATCTCTGTTTTATCTCACACAAATAATTAATAAAAATTAATAAATTAATAAAAACAAATGAACAAAATTACCAGCCATGCCTACCTGGAGTGGATATTCCAACAGATGGGGCAGCTGACACAAACTTTTTGTTTTGTTTAGGCCATGGGGGCTCAGGCTCGGAGTCTGAAGTCTCCTCCTCTTCACTCCAGTCCACGTCACTGATGTCAGACACTTCTCCGCCATCAGACTCCCCCTCGCTCATCTCCTGAAGATTTGCCAAAGCCTCATCCAAAGAATATCTTTTTGTTGATCCTCTGTTCATCGTCGTTTGCTTTGGTGATGTCTCTTTCTGTCTGTCTGTTTGTATCACTCTGTCTGTATCCCTCTCTCTGTCTCTCTCTGTTCCCATGCATCAATATGGAATATATAAACAACCAATAAAAAAAATCATTGCTGTGGGAAAACAAGCCTGTAAAATGTATAATTTTTGAACTGCAGTCTGTATGACCACAGTGGCAGTCAGTGGTATAAATACTGCATATTTTATAGGATTTGGAAAACACACAAGACACATATTTAGGAAAAATTATAGGATGAGAGGCTTGTAGTTTTTATTTGAACAGTTATTTGGATTATAAAAACTCAAACAGTCTGTCAGACCATCTTGGTACTTCTAGTGTTAAAAGTAAAGTTAGTTGTTATATTAATTAATTAACTGACTGTTACTGATGTGTATGACAATAAACAATAAGTTCAACTCTATAAGTGACAGCTGGTTTCTCAGTAGTTTAAAGGGATAGTTCACCCAAAAATGAAAATTCAGTCATTGTTTACTCACTCAACGCTGTTTTCCTGTGGAACTCTTGCAGTGTTTTGTGGATTAATAAACTCAATTAATCTTATTTACTCGTTTTTTGGGTTAGTTATCCTTTTAAGTGAGGACAACAATGAAACTGTACGAACCTGCTCTGTGAAACCGAGCTTCCGGATGAAAACAGTGTCCAGTAGTTTGTGTCTCCTCCCAGTCACAACTGTCATCAGTCTCAGGTTCAGAGCAGTGTGAAGTCTTGTCATGAGTAGCTGGCTGTAAATGTCTTCCTGGATTAAAGTTCCTGGCTGGTTCTGATTCTCCACAGTCCTCTCCATCAGCCTCTGTTTTAAAATGATCTGCATCCTGGTTCCCCTCAGTTTGGCTTTGATGAAGCTGAGAGGACTGAGACTGCTCTTGATCATCTTCTTCACTCTTTACAGTTGCAGGAATTAATGTTAAGTTTGTGATATCTGCTTCCTCCAGCCCTTGAAGCTGCTGACTGGTCCAGAATTCCTCCTGTTCTTCTTTAATGTGTGGCAGTTCTGGTGGGTTCTCCTGGTTCAAACTGGAGCTCCACTCTTGCTGTTCAGGAGGAACATCATCTTTACCCATCAACAGCTGCTGGACCTCTGTGGAGAATGATAAAATACATACACATCTTAGAAAACTGTACTTTCTTGTTAACATTTAAACCACTGACACCACTTTTTGGACAAACTACATTTAACTATTCTGATTTTGAATATTTTTTTAGTATAAAAATAATAAAAATAAAAAAAAATGATTTCAACTTCTTAAATGTGAATATTTTCTGGTTTCTTTACTCCTCTCTGACAGTAAAGTGAATATCTTTGGGTTGTTGACAAGACAAAACATTTGAGGACATAATCTCCAAATAAATAATCAACAGATTAATTGATAATAAAATAATCGTTAGCTGCAGCTAAGTTATATCACTACCTTTTTGCAAGCTGTTTAAATATCAGTCAATTTCTCAAGGGCTATTTTTGGGATTGTTGTGGCCTAAAATACCTGATTTCATGGCAGATTGTCTTTAAAAAAAAAACAAAAGATACATGTTAGTATTTTTAGGATTTTTTTTAACTTATGCCCTTAATTTACAGGACAGCTGAAGCAAGGACAGGAAAGGGGGAGAAAGATACAGGGGATGACACACAGTAAAAGGATTTGGGTGGGGGTTGAAATCAAGTCCCCTGCAGTGGACTCGGGCATATGCTCTACCAACTGAGCTAACTGCTCACCATAGGGTATTTCTTATTTACAATGAAATTGCAAGACCAAGTGAAAATTGCAAAACAAAAGTTGAGACTTTTTTTTTGTAAAATTCATTAAAAATTAAAGCCAAATTGTTCCAGAGAGAATAAAACCACACTCTGTTCTGAGTATTCGAAGTAACCAAGGCTCAGGATTACAAAAATTCTTAAAAAAAAAAAAAAAAAAGATTTGATCACAATATCGCATTTAGTGTCTGTTTAGTGTAATTCATATGCATCACCTGTCTACCTCCTGTTATTACCAGTTCCACTTATTTATCTTGCACTATTTTATATCTTAGGTTCATATTTTTACTTCTTTGATTTTCTTTATTTGCCTATGAGCAGAGCAGAGAACTAAGAATTAGAGCTGGGCGGCGTGGCTTCCAAATAATGTATCAATATTTTTAGGCTTTGTTGTTATATTCAATATAAAGTATAACTCGATATACCCATTTTCTCTGTAATAGTGTACTGACATTTCTAAAACAGTGCAAAGAAATCATATGGTCTCATATAATGTGATGGTTTTGATTAAAGTATTTAACAGTAAGTCTGAGCAATATGACAAAAAAAATTTAAATTTATCACAATATTTTTGACCAAATACCTAAATACTGATATCGCAGTGATACTGTGAAGATAATTATTCACAGCAGTTTAAATTGAGAATAACAATGAAAGTGTGCAAACCTGCTCTGTGTAGTTTCTGTTGTTCCTCCTCGTTTTCTGCTTCAAACATTTTTACTTTTCCTCCAAACTGTTAAAACAGTTTGATCTCTCTGATGTGCTGATAAATGAGATCACGTCCAGTTTCGTCTGTTTTCAGCTAACACACTAAGCTCGCTTCATTAGCTTCTTCATAAACCAGGAGATAATTCAGACGTGACACGTTTTAGAACGGGGGGAAGAGGACAGAGTCTATTCAGGCTGCTCTATCTGAGAAAAACACAGCTTGGTCTCTGTTGAAGCTGCTCCATCTCGCGCTATCAGGCCGAGCTCCGTCTCCGTCTATTTCCTGCAACAAGCTGAGCGAACTTCCTTTAGCATTCTTGGCTAACAAGAGATGAGTCAGAGCTGAAACATCCCGAAAGTTCACACAAACTACTTTTCAACAAGTTTAGCCTCTGCTGATTCCTCCCATTGGATCGTATGGTGAGGCATATGATATAAAACCGTAAAGGTCAGCATGGTAGTTCATACACAACTAGCCACGGTGTGTACTACTGCTTCCGGTACCCCTTCTGTGCTGATTTTCAAAATAAAAGTGTCCGATAAAAAAAAGTACGATCACCGAATCACAGTAGGTTTGCAGTGTCTCGGCTGTAGTACAGTAGTATGAATTTGTTCAGTACATTTAGACTTGAAATACAAACAGTAAAGTGAGGTGTGCTTTCGTCTTTGGGATAAGTCTGTAGGGAGATGTGAGATCGATAGAAGCGGGCATGGGAGTAACAGATTACATGTAAAAGGATTACATAATCTGGACACAAAAAAGGCAAGGTAATACATTATAATTACAGATAAAAAGATGTAACGAGAATATAGTTACATTTAGTAAAAATGGGGGATTGTTAGTAGGATTACAATTTTAAAATAATGAACGATATAGTACCATGCACAGTGCACACACAGCTCCAGTTCATTTTCATGGCCTCTAGTTAAAAAATGATTTGTCTTGAAATTGATCAATCAAACAATCAAATTGTGCAAAGCAAAGGAAGGAATAGCTAGGTAAACTAATAAACCAAACACAGAACATAAAACACTGAGCTGCAATAATTAATCTACTATTGACCGACTATTAATTTAATCTGCATCTATTTTTTTTAATCCATTAATTGTTTTGAGTTAATTTTTAATTTAAAAAAGTCAAGATTCTCTGCTTCTTAAATATATGATTTTTTTTTTACTCCTCCCTCACAGTAAACTGAATATTTTTGAGCTGTGGACAAAACATTTGAGGACATCATCTTGGATTTGATCAACATTTTCCACCATTTTCTGACATTTCATAGACCAAACAACTAATCCATTAATTGAGAAAATGATTAACTGATTGATCAATGACAAAAATAATAATTAGTTGCAGCCCCAAAAATACTGTATTAGGCTAAACAATTTCACCATATTTTATACCGAGGTGATTGAAAAGTAACAGAAAGTAACTGAGTTACATTACTTTAACATTGTGATACTTGGATTATGTAACTGACTACATTTTTAAATAGGTCATTAGTGACTGTATCAGAATACATTTTGAAAATAACCCTCTCAGCTGGAAGGAAGGTACTTTTTGGAGGGTGAACAGAACTGTCCCTGAGTGATAGAGATGGGTGATACCAAACTGGTAAAATTTGATATATGAAACTTTTTTGTCACTATTTTACTGATATTGATATGTATTTTTTAATTGGATGGGTATGTATTTTTAATGGGGTGAGGAAAAATGACACAACACATACCAGCTATTAATAATATATTTATTACAAAAGCAAATACAAGTGCATTAAATAAAATGTCTGTGCAAATAAGTGTAAAAAAAAAAAAAAAAAAGCCTATTTTACAGATAAACTAATAACATAAGTAACTGTTTTTGTTTAACCTCCTTGTACCTTTCAGAGTGTGCTGTTTTAAAATGTTTGAGCAGGTCACTCATGTTGCTGCTGTGTGGCACTTTTATGTCACAAATACTACACCATGTTACATTAATTTTCTGCCGTTCTCTCCCAAGTTTGATAGAGAGGTATATGATTCTTCTCATTTCTCTTTGGTTCCCTCCATCCTGTGACATGGCCCAGCTAAATAAAAATGTCATGGATGTTTTTTAGCACAAGCATTTTACAAAAGTTATGAAAAATAACATCAGTTGCCAAAACGGTTTCAACAAGTACAACAAGTATATATACAATAACTAGAAAAAAAAAAAAAATCCCAGATCAATCTGCAGTTAAATGAGACAACATTTCTCCTTACAGATCAAAGAGAGCAGAACCAGAAGCAAATTGAAGGCTACCATCCTGGAGAGTTCAAATAAATACTCTGTCCATCAACCCAGAAAAATTGCAAAAACCCCCATCAAACATAATTTAATAACTATAATAACTATGAATCAACCCCTGAATAAATTTATGTAAAACATCATAGTCATTTAGGCATTTTATTGAATTGTCTCAATAATCTCAATAAGGCACATTTAACCAACTACTTTAGTTAGTAGTGGATGTCATTAAGTCCCAAATTTTCCTTGAATGGGTTTCTTGCACAGAACAAATTAATGACACAAAAATCAACAGACATGTTCATAAAAAAGTTGGATTCCCCAGTTTCAGAATGTAGTTCAATGAGACACTGGTGCCACCTAGTGAACATCTGGGAAAACATAACTGTACTGGTCAAAAAGAAGGTGTTCATTCAGTACTTACATCTCCACTTCCAAAAAGACTGGAAAATGTAAATAAAAAGAGGTTCATCACTTTGTGAAGAATGTTTCTCAATACAAAACTGTAAGAATTTAGGGATTTCACCATCTACAATTTAAAATATAATTAAAAAGATTCAGAGAATCCAGAAAAATCCCTGCACAGAAGGGGTAAGGCTAAAAATAAACATTGAATGCATGTGACCTTTGACCCCTCAGGCAGCACTACATGCTTTAAAAACCCACACCATTGTACAAAGATACTACATCGGCTCAGGAATACTTTGGAGAACCACTGTCAGTAAATAGTTTGTTGCTGCACCTTAAAATGAGAAAGTCATATCAGCATCATCCAGAAACGCTACAGACTTCTCAGGGCCCGAGCTCATCTGGGATGAAGTCATCTGAAACATTCAACACTAGTGTCTCTTTCCGGGAATCATGAATCAGTTACTCAAGATAATCCACAAACCTTGTTGTAAGCAGTTGCATGTAGGAACTTCCAGTAGATTCTGCCTTCAAAGAAACCTGTTCTTTAATGAAACTGCTCACAACAAGTCTGTGAATGTTCTCATTCATCCAGATCATTATAATCTCAAGAAAAGATTAAACTGAAGGCAACTGGATTTGTTTGTGTTTGAAGACGTTTTGCCTCTCATCCAAGAAGCTTCATCAGTTCATGCGTGTCAGACTAGTCTGAGCTGAGCCAGCTCAGACTAGTCTTCAAAGACATATAAACAAGTCCAGTTACCTTTGATTTAATCATTTCTTGAGAGTGCTCACAACAAGGTCTGTGGATTATCTAGCAGATAAGAGTAACTAAGACATGATTTTTGAAGAGAGACTTTGCTATTGAGTTTTTCAAATGTATTTTTGCTGCTTTGAGCACCACAACTCAAGTGCCATCTATAGAAATATTAGAGTGAAAATGAAAACGTAATGTAGAAAAAAGTAAAAACAGAATTAAAATGATCATACGGCTTCATCTTCACTGAAAAAAAAAATGAAGCATGACTTATTTTGGAGTCTGTATCACAGTTTTGAACTGATCAGTGCTGAAGCAAATCTTGCTATCAGTACTTCAATCTAGCTTTAATAAATTGGCTCAACAAGCATCTCTGCTGGTTCATTTACCTCTGCTGCTCTCACCAACACACTTGTGTTTTTTTATATAAGCGTGCCGAGTGAATCTTTTATTACAAATGCTGCATGAAAATGGTTTCTCCCCTGTATGGCCTCTCATATGTCGTCTCAGATCTCCCCTTTCTACAAATCCTTTACCACAAACTGAACAACTGAATGGTTTATCATCTGTGTGGAATATAATGTGCCGTCTCAGATCTCCCTTTTCTTTAAATCCTTTACCACACACTGAACAACTGAAAGGTTTATCATCTGTGTGGATTCTCATGTGTCGTCTCAGATCTACTCTCTCTACAAATCCTTTACCACAAACGGAACAACTGAATGGTTTATCATCTGTGTGGATTTTCATGTGTCGCCTCAGATAATCGCTTTCTCCAAATCCTTTACCACAAACTGAACAACTGAATGGTTTATCATTTGTGTGAATTCTCATGTGTCGTTTCAGATTATCACTTTCCCCAAATCCTTTACCACAAACTGAACAACTGAATGGTTTATCATTTGTGTGAATTCTCATGTGTCTTTTTAGGTTATTGCGTTCTCCAAACCCTTTACCACAAACTGAACAACTGAATGGATTCTCTCCTGTGTGAACTCTCATGTGTCGTCTCAGATTTCCCCCATCTCTAAATCCTTTACCACAAGTTGAACAACTGAATGGTTTATCATCTGAGTGGACCATTGAATGTTTTCTCAGTTGTCCCTGTTTTGCAAAACTTTTATTACAGACTCTGCAACTAAATGGTTCCTCCCCTGTGTGAATTCTCATGTGCTGTCTCAAATTTGACTTTCGTGCAAATCTTCCATCACAAATATTGCAAGTGAATGGCTTCTCCCTTGTGTGAACAGATAAGTGTTGCCTCAGGTGTTCCTTTCGAGTGAATCTTCCATCACAAATGCTGCAACTAAAAGGTTTCTCCCCTGTGTGGACAGTCATGTGTTGTCTTAGAGTTCCCTTTTGTCCAAATCTTTTACCACAAACTGAACAACTAAATGGTTTCTCCCCACTGTGGACATTCAGGTGTTGAGTTAAATGTTCCTTTTCTGTGAACCTTTCATCACAAACACTGCAACTGAATTGTTTCTCCCCTGGGTGACCAGTTAAGTGTCGATTCAGAGTTCCACGTTGCGTGAACCCTTTACCACAAACTGAACAGCTGAATGGTTTCTCCCCAGTGTGACCAGTCATGTGTCGATTCAGAGTTCCACGTTGTGTGAATGTTTTACCACAAATTAAGCAAGTAAATGGTTTCACTGCTGTTTTGATTCCTTTGTGTTTCTGCAGATGTCCCTTGTGACCAAAAGTTGCAGTGCATTTGGAGGAGCCGAGGGATATTTTTCCAGTATTACATAAACCTGACTGGTCCCTGGTCTCCTCCCAATCACAACTGTCATCAGTCTCAGGTTCAGTGGTATCTGATGTCTTGTCATGACTGGCTGGTTGTAAATGACTGTCTGGATTAGACTTCCTGGCTTTTTCTGGTCCCCCACAGTCCTGTCCATCAGTTTCTGTGTTCAGATGTTCTGCATCTCTGTTCTCTTCAGTTTGTCTCTGATGAAGCTGTGAGGACTGAGGTTTCTCTTCATCATCTTCTTCACTCTTTACAGGGACAGTTGTGAATGAAGGAGGTTTCTTTTCATCATCTTCTTCACTCTTCACAGAGATAGTCGTGAATGAAAGATGAGGTTTCTCTTCATCTTGTTCACTCTTCACAGGGACAGCTGTAAATGAAGGATGAGGTTTCTCTTCAAAATCATTTTCACTCTTCACAGGGACAGGGCTGAATGTGAACTTGTAGATATCAGCCTCTTCCAGCCCTCGAAGATGCTCTCCCTCCTGACTGGTCCAGACTTCCTCCTGTTCCTCTTTAATGTGTGGCAGCTCTGGTGGGTCCTCCTGGTCCAGACTGGCGGTCCACTCCTGCTGCTCAGTGGGAAACTCTTCTTTATTCACCAACAGCTGCTGGATGTCTGTGGAGAATAATAAAATACATACACATTTTAGAAACCTGCAATTTTCTGTTAACATTTAAACCACTGACATCCCTTTTTTAAAGGTGCTGAGAAATGTTGCACATTATGTATAACGTTTGGAAGTAGGGCTGAACATTTAATTAAAATTTTAACAAAATAGCAATATGGTCTAGAACAATTTTCAAATCACAGAAGGTACAATATATATTAAAGGCAAAATGTGTGTCAAAATAACATTTTAAATTAAATACTGTTGTGCTGCAGAGATGTTCTTGCCTACACATCATATTCTACAGATGTAAGAGAACATTTTGTTCAGTACAAATCCCTGCAAAAATCACACCATATTCATTTGAAAGTTTTTCAATGAAAATGAGAATAACTGTTAAAATGATTCCCTTTAATAACCCAGATCATAATGTAAATACATTATCAGCAAAAATAATTAAAACTTTTTTGGTCAGAAAGTCATTCAAACTACGACAAAGTCCAAGCATATCATGCACTTTGCATTTTGAACAGAAATGCCATAAACAACCCATGATCAAGGCGACTGTGATTCCATGTTCATGTTGGGCACATGTAAAAACACTATTCCTGAGTTCAAATAAACCTCTCAACTGAAGATAAAAATGTATTCTACTGCTAAAGATTGTGAAGAAGGATATTGGCTGCATATACTCCAAGTTTCATGCTAATTTGTTTATGAGGTATAAACATTTATATTACTACCTGTGTGCAAGCTTGTTTTACAAACATCATTGTGTAGTTTATGTGTGCTACCTGTTTACATCCTGCTCTCATTTTCACTTGTGTGATTATTAGTTTACTTGTTTATTGTAGGCTAAAAACCAAACATGAATACGTTTCAGTTCTAAGCCATCATCAGCGTAATCCAAAACAGCAGCAATGGCAAATTTGTAAACAGGTGATGTTCAGAAAGGTGAGTACATGATTGCCTGACACAAAGCATGTGCGAAGGAAGCTTCTGGGAATGAATCAACCAAGAATGGCCTCTCCTAATGATGGAGGACAAACCACAAAAAAGTAAAATTGCTAATGATAACTGAAAGACAAGGGAGATTTTCTTGCAGTACTTGTTAGTTTTAAAGTATAGGGGTATATGTACAAGGCATTACTATATCCAGTTACTGTCTGCAATTCCTGTATAATAGAGGAATAAGATTAAAATCTATCACAAGATAATTTAAGTGTCTGTCAGCCCTATATTAGAAATGATAAATGGTGGGGAATTGTAAAATTAAACCTGATATTTATCATTTCTTTATGTCCTTTAAACACAATTTCTCATCATATCAATTTCGAACATATTGGAAATATTTGTTTGATACTTTTAGGTTTATTTACCGGTCATCATGTTAAACTTATTCATAGGTTTTTCAGCTAAAAAGGTTTTTCTCTCTGGTGAATAACTGACGATGATGATGTGGTGAGAAGATGGACATCTCGCATTTATTTGAGTATTGTACTGTTGTTGCATGTTTCTGGCAGCAGGTGGCAGACTGGTTAGCTGAACAAATAGTTTACATTAGTAACCTCTCAATATATATTGGGATTTTCAGGATGATCAGAATATACTACTTCACATTATTGTGTGCCTTGACAAAAATGATATATTTAACAATTAAAAAAAATATATTTTAATTTAATTGTTTTTTTCTCAGGATTCATTTCTCATTATTTGCAGGAAGTTAACTTAGCATGCTGGTGCTTTAGGAGACTTGGATCACATCCACGACACAGAAGTTGCCTCCCCCCTTTTGGAACTAACTCTTTCACCATACCACAATTTTTTTTTTATTCACATGGAAAAAAGTGACACATTGTGAATGATATAACACAACTCTTGTTCATAACAATCAGCAATGATTAAGATGTTCCTTAGGTTCCTGGTGCGCTTACTGACTGGCAAAGCTTTCAAGGATTTTCTTGTAATATTTAGTGTATATTGGAGGGAGCGGAGTACTAGAATTTCATTGCCATTGACAGCTTCACTGTAATTATTTGTAATGCACAAAAGTCTCAGCAGTTTCGAATGAGAATAACAATGAAACTGTACAAACCTTCTCTATGTAGTCGGTGTTGTTCCTCCTCGTTCTCTGCTTCAGACATTTTGACTTTTCCTCCAGACACACTCCGTTAACAACGTCTTGGTCTCTGAACTGCGCTGTGTTGATTAAAAAAAAAAAAGTTACTTTCAGCTCCGTCTATTTCCAGCTAACAAGCTAACATAGCTTCATTAGCTTCATAGGACACCAGTGAATTCAGATGATTCTGATTTTTAAATACACGGAAGAGCACTGAGTCCATTTGGACAGCTCTAGTTGGAAATTTTGGTTCCATAAAATACAGCTTAGTTCATTTAAACTGCTCCGACAAGCACTGTGAGGCGAGCAACGTCTCCGTCCACTTCCTGCAACAAGCTAACTTCCTTTAGCATTCTTGGCTAACAGGCGATGAGTCTGAGCTGAAATATCCCGAAAGATTACAGAAAGTCCACTTCCACGAGTTTATCCACACATACAGCCTCTGCTGCTTCACTCCCATTAGATCTTGTGTTCACACACGTGATATAAAACGGTAAAAAATTACTACATTAGCCCGCGTTAATAAAACAGTAAAACAGTATGTACAATTGCTTCCGGTGCCGCTTCTTTGCTGATTTTCAAAATAAAAGTACCCAAGTGGTTCACAATCGTGTTACAATAAATTTGTAGTGTACTGTGCAGCAGCAGCATGAGTCGATCAATTGTTTTTTCAGTAGATGATATCTTTGCCCCACTGGCTTTGTGTCTACATTCTGATCATTACATCGCTGCGACGTCGTATGGAGAGCGTTTGCTCATTGGGAAGACGTCGCCGCGACGTCGGCATTTGGTCGAATATGTTCTCCAGACAACGTCGATGTATCAAAGCTGCACAGCGTAGCCTCTCTACAGCTTCTATGACCTTTATTTATTCAGGTCGAATCATTCTATCAGCAAATATCTCATATCTCATAATATCTATCATAATATCTCATCTTACATGTGATAGGAATATGGTAATATGACAATAAAAAAAACATATGCTTGACCATCAAAATAGCTTCCTAATTTAGTGTGTTAATAAAATAAAGAGACACGAACGATTCAAGTTAATGATCATACATTTATTTCGGACTGCATAGTCAAAACAACTCCAGCACAGAAAAGATAACCAAGACAGAACATATAAAAACATACAGGTGGCCGGTCGGGAGACGCACACGGACAGCACGGTCTGGACTGCTGGCAGACTTATGAGCCTGCAAAGGGGAGAAAAAGACAAAACACATGAGCCCATGTTGTTCAATTAACTTATACTATACAATATTATACCCATACTTCACAAATAAACACGTACAAATAGACACACCAAAGAAGGAAAACGTAGCTGTGCCTTTTTTCCCGGCCGCTGTCTGACCTTAGAGAGCCACCGTAGTTGATAAGAGACCTGTAGCTAATAGTATTAGCCTCTATGCTCTTTATCTATTAAAGGTGTTAAAAAGCACCACAATAAGACCTCCAAATAACCCATGCTTAATACAGTGTCACAGGCAACACTGTATGAAGCACCAGCAGAAAGCATGACTTGAAAATATGAACCACAAAAAGTTCGCGTGTATTATTTTGCGGGGCGGTCTGACAGCCCCGGCTCGGCCGTGGATAGCTGCTGAACTCCGGCCAGCTCTACAGGAGAGGCGGGGAGGGGGGGTGACTGGAGGGACATGACAGAAACAACTGGAGTCTGTTGTGTTTTCCACACACCTACGTGAAGTGGATATTAACTTCGCTTGCAGTACAAACACACCAACAATAGTCCATAACCAGTACCGAACTATGAGAAAATGTTACACCGAGTCATATTTACAAATGGAGCAGAGCAGAGCCTCCCTTCATTAGCCAGTTAACTGCTAAAGTTAACTCCGCAGCTGTAAAAACACCGAAGCCCACCAGCTACTAGCTAACAGCTAACGCTTGCTAACGTTACCTGACCCTTTCCCAAATTCAAAACTGATTTGTGGTCTAGATGGAGACTGTTCACGTGATGGAAAGACTTATGGCTACCTAGCAATGGCTAAATGAAGTTAGAGCTAGTTGATACATTTGCTGATCAGGTCTAAGCAACTAACGTTTGTTAAGCTAGCTAGCTAGCCTGTTAGGAGTCGGCATCTGGGCTCTTCACCTGTGCTAACATACCCAGTCAGGGCTTAACAATTTATGTTGCTAAATCCCGACTTATCTTGCTAACCCTGTATGTCATATTTATAAGACAGCTATTTTTTTTTTTATATATTTACGTTAAGTGAGTTTACCTGAAGACTAGTCCTGGCTGACATGAAGTACCCTCTCCGTCTCCAAAGCCTGCTCTCAGTTCCGTTGATAGTGGCACCAATTGGATAACGTGCAATGTATCGATCCACAGCCGACCTATCGCCGACTTTGAAATGGCGCGCATAATCCAGCCCTCTGGCAAACCATGTCCCTGCTATGGGCCGATGCTTCTCCGATGCATTTACAGACGTCAGGAGGAGAATGCCGACGCACGATCTGAGGCCGACGTCGGCGAGACGTATGTGTGCTATCTGGGAACCTTATTGTTTTATTGTTTGACGAGCTCTTGGTGGCAAAAACTGCACTGGTGTCCAAGTCTCAAAGTAAAAGTCATTGAAGCAGCTGCTGGAGAAACTTTTTTAATCAGAGTGGACCAGAAACAGACAAGGCTCCTCTGAGTAACAGAGAGAAGCAGGGTTACTGTTACTAAAATATCTACACCTTTGTTAAAATAAAGTTCTAAAAGTTCAAAATGATCCCTTAATCAAGTTACCACAAAGTAATTACTACATGCAATTACTACATACACAGTAAATAGAGTCTGAGAAACAGCAGCATCAGTCCATACCTTATTTTTGTCAATAAAGACCCTGAGAGGGTTAATCCTGCCCCAATTAAATACTTATATACATGCTAATGTATAATAATAAACCAAGAATATATTATGTCTAATAACAAAAAGAAAGCTGAAATTCTACATCATGAATATTTTTAGATTTGACACTTCCATTATATTTTGCTGATAAAATGTGTTTACACTGAGATCAACCTTTAATGCAGTTCTTTGATTTTATTTGTGGAGTATTTGAACATAGTAGTATTAGTACTTTTACCAAAGAGAAAGTGAAATAAACATTCTTACAATGCTAAAATTATATGTAACTGCTATTGTGGCACACAGGATAGAATAAATAGAGTAAAAATAAAATAATAATAATAATAAAGTTTAATGTTGAAACCGAATAAATAAAGTATAGTAGACATCTGCAATTGTTCTCGCCTTCAAAATTTCCATTATTTTATTATTAATTCAAACAGGTTACACCAGGCAACACAGGCACAGGGCCATAATTACCAGCAACAAGTAGTATAAATAAATAAAAAATAAAATAAAATCTCTGGTCAATCTGTAGTTAAATGACACAGCTTTTCTTCTTAGACAAAGAGAGCAGAAAACAAAAACAAATTGCAGATGACCATCCCAGACAGTTCAAATAAACAATCAGTCCAACAACCTCAAAAAACATGCAAAAGACATTAAACATTATTTAATAACTATAATAACTATGAAGCAACTCCTGAATATTCAAAGTTAGTTTCTTGCACAGTACAAAATTTCAGCAGGAATGTTCATTGAAAAGTGGAAAAGTTATGTTAAATTAAATTATATTTCATACCACAGAAAATGAATACATTTTAAAGTATATATTTCAGCATATACTATGTATGCATAAGTGGCCTTAAAATTAGCACATGTTGACAGATGAGGTTATCTGATCATAAAAATACTGGACCTGAAATTTTAAAGGATTTTGGTGACACAGATTAATTTAATCACCTCGTTAACTCTTTCCCTTAACTAGTGAATGAGTATTTTTATAAGTACCTGACCTAAAACTTGCGCTGGTCATGACATAGATTTCTTCCACCACTGTAGTAATATAGTTTAAAAAGCTGCACCAAACGTGGAAGTTGGCCTAAAGGAGCTCTAGAATGAGCTCAAGCAAAGGCTTGCCAAACTGCGTAGAGTGGAGACGATCAGAAGGAGGAGGAAGAAAAGAGAGGAGATAACCAGCTTCTTCAGAGATCCTTTCAAGCATGCCCAACAGTTGCTGGCTGAGAAGAGAGGTGGGTAGCTTGACACCATCAAAGAGAAACTGGAGCAATACATCAAGACCCAGTACAGTCACAACAGACGAGCTACACCTCTCAGCTTTCCTACATGGCTGATGTCACAAGCATCCTTCATGCACAGCAAGGTTCTTAAAGTGTCTTGATGAGCTGATAACACTGGCAAGAATGAAAATCAAGGCTACTAACTTAAGAAGTCTCCCTGTTTTAGACAAAAAAACACACTTAAAAGCCTGGGAAGGCAGTACACTGCAGACTTATCTGACAGACATATAGGGATGCTAGCAATGCCACAACTTGTGGAGGGCCTGACAAAGACTTATGAGAGCCATCTGTGTGGGAAGGACGAAATGTGGTGCTGCTAATGCACACTATATTGATGGGTGACATGGCCACTAAAGGTCTGTGAAATTCCCACATCAGAGATCAGCAGGAAGGACAGCCTGGCTAACAACCACATCCGACAGTGGTTGGGCTTGCCCCACTGTTTTTCAGATACAGTCCTGGAATATGCTGGAGCTCCCTATGAAATCCATCAGTCTAGGATACAAGCGAGAGGCACACCTTATACTGGAGCTTAAGGAATTCGCTGATCAGCTTATAAAGAGTGCTAAAGTCCCCATCCACATGGGCTGCAAGTGGGAGGTGCAAGCTGAGGTAGATCACGACATCTCCTGTCTGCAACACCAAGAGGTGATAGTGTCAGTGCAGACCCTTTACACTAGCTTAGGCAGGGGAGCACCTCAACAGTTCTGGTCAAAAGCCACCAAGAAAACACAAAAGACTATGGTAATGGACAAAGTCACCAGGCTCAAGCAGAAGCACTTCCATATAAAGGCAATAAACCAGGCTGTCAAGGATCCTGGACCCTATGGGGCACTACTTTGAATAGGCACATCAGTTGTGCAGACACTTGGAGAACACCACAAACTAAACTCCTGATCTTCCTGATGAGGGCGGCCGGTGACACCCTCCCATTCCCCTGGAATCTCACCCAGTGGTTTGGAAGTGAGGTAGGCTGCCTGCTGTGCAGCAAGGTCAAGGCAAGCCTCTAGCACATCTTATAAGAATGCAGGGTGGTGCTGACCTAGGAACGTTTCAGGAAGCACCATAATCAAATCCTGGTTAAGCTGTCTGAGGTAATGGAGAGTGGAAAAAGTGTCTTCATCATCAAGCTCACCATCCCCTGGGAGGAGGGCATGACAGCAGCCCATGAAAGGAAAAACATGAAGTACTTGGAGCTGTCAGCACAGTGCCAAGTGGCTGGCTGGAAAGCCAGGGTCTACCCCTTGAAAGTTGGATGCCAGGGTTTTGTCAGAAAAGCAGTGATCCAACTGCTCTGTGGGGCTGGCATGACAGGGTCAAGTCTGCAAAAAGCCATAACCTAGGTCTGACAGGAAGCAAAGAAAGCTAGTTAGGAGAATGGTTGGGGTCCAACATCCCTGCACAGGCAGTTGCAAAGAGATGTCCTCAGTAAGCCTCTGCCCCTCTACTGGGAGCTGTAGCTTAGCTGAAAAAGTCAAGCATTTTGTGCATTAAACATTAGTTATTTTGTATCAGAGTTTTTAACTTATCAGTGTTGAATCAAGTCTTGCTTACAGTACTTTAGTCCTGCTAGAATAAATTGGCTCAACAAGCATCTGTGCTGGTTCATTTACTTCTGCTGCTTTCACCAACACACTTGTGTTTTTGGCTATGAGCGAGCCGAGTGAATTTTTTATCGCAAGTGCTGCAACTAAACGGTTTCTCCCCTGTGTGGATTCTCATGTGTCGGCTAAGATTTCTATTTTCTCCAAATCCTTTACCACAAACAGAACAACTGAATGGTTTATCATCTGCATGGATTCTCATGTGTCGTCGGAGATATCCCCTTTCTCCATATCTTTTACCACAAACTAAACAACTGAATGGTTTATCATCTGAGTGGATTCTCATGTGTCGTCTAAGATATCCCTTTTCGCCAAAGCCTCTACCACAAACTGAACAACTGAAGGGTTTATCATCTGTGTGAATTCTCATGTGTCGTTTCAGGTATACAGTTTCCCCAAATTCTTTACCACAAATTGAACACCTGAAAGGTTTATCATCTGTGTGAATTCCCATATGTCGTCGCAGATACTCCCTTTCACCAAACCCTTTACCACAAACTGAACAACTGAATGGTTTCTCCCCTGTGTGGATTCTCATGTGTCGTCTTAGATTACTCTTATCTCCAAATTCTTTACCACAGATGGAACAACTGAATGGTTTATCATCTGTGTGGATTCTCATGTGTCGTCTCAGATATCCCTTTTCTCCAAATCCTCTTCCACAAACTGAACAACTGAATGATTTGTCATCTGTGTGAATTCTCATGTGTCGATTCAGGTATATAGCTTCTCCAAATTCTTTACCACAAATTGAACACCTGAATGGTTTATCATTGGCATGGATTCCCATGTGCCGTCTAAGATATTCCCTTTCACCAAATCCTTTACCACAAACAGAACAACTGAATGGTTTCTCCCCTGTGTGGATTCTCATGTGTCGTTTCAGATTACTCCCATCTCCAAATCCTTTCCCACAAACTGAACAACTGAATGGTTTATCATCTGTGTGGACTGGGGAGTGTTCTCTCAGTTGTCCCTTTTGTGCAGCTCTTTCATCCCTTATGTGGACAGTCATGTGTCGTCTCAGATTTGACTTTCCTGCAAATTGTTTATCACAAACACTGCAACTAAATGGTTTCTCCCCTGTGTGGACAGTCATGTGTCGTTTCAGATGTGACTTTCGTACAAATCTTCCATTGCAAACACTGCAACTAAATGGTTTCTCCCCTGTGTGAACAGTCAAGTGTTGTCTCAGATGTTCCTTTCTGCTGAATCTTTCGTCACAAATGCTGCAACTAAATGGTTTCTCCCCTGTGTGGACAGTCAAATGTTGTCCTAGATGTCGCCTTTGGCCAAATCTTTTACCACAAACTGAACAACTAAATGGTTTCTCTCCTGTATGGACAGTCAAGTGTCGTCTCAAAGTTTGACTTTTTCCAAATTCTTTACCACAAACTGAGCAACTATATGATTTAATTTCTGTTTTGATTACTTTGTATTTCTCTAGATGTTCATTGTGGCCAAACACTGCAGTGCATTCAGAGGCACTAACTGATGTTTTTCCAGCATTACATAAATCTGACAAAGTCTCCATGTTCTCCTCCCAATCACAACTACTGTCATCAGTCTCGGGTTCAGAGGTGTCTGGAGACTTGTCATTAGTATCTTGTTGTAAATTACTATCTGGATTAAAGTTCCAGGCTGGTTCTGATCCTCCACAGTCCTCTCCATCAGCTTCTGTTTTCAAATGCTCTACATCTCTCTTTTCATCAGTTTGTTTTTGATCAAGATGTGAGGACTGAGAATTCTCTTCATCTTCTTCACTCTTCTCAGGAACCGCCATGAATAAGGACTGAGGCTTCTCTTCTTCATCTTCTTCACTCTTCACAGGTACAGGAGTGAATGTGAACTTGGTGATATCAGCCTCTTCCAGCCCTCCAAGCTGCTCTCCATCCTGACTGGTCCAGACTTCCTCCTGTTCCTCTTTAATGTGTGGCAGCTCTGATGGTTCCTCCTGGTCCAGACTGGGGCTCCACTCCTGCTGCTCAAGGGGAACCTCTTCTTTACTGACCAACAGCTGGATGTCTGTGTAGAATAATGAGATACATACACACATTTTGGATTTTCATGTCAACATTTACACGACTGACACCACTAAACATGGGGATAAATGTTGTACATTTTGTATAAAATATTTGGAAGCCATTCAGACCAATACAAACATGCACTTTGCATTTCACCAGAGAAAAAAAAGCCAAATAATGACAGTTAGATCAAGGCAGCTGCAATTTATGCATTTTATGCTAGTCTCAAATTCAATAACAGGGTACAAGATCTCACAGCTGATACCTTTGTATTGATTGCTAGTTGACAGCAGGGTGAAGAGGTTTTGACGAATGGTATGCTGATTGCTGCATCAATTGAATAACAGTTTATTCCTTGTCACTACTTCAATAGAGAGTTCAGTCAGCCAAATCCCACAAATAACTCAAAACAATAGAGTCAATAGGGGAACCCCACCCACATAATCAGCAGTGCTGCACATCCCACAAATGCAGGATCCTTACAAATTGCCATGGAACTCAACCATTTTCTGATGCCCTCAAAATATGTATTTAAATAATTAACTTAAAATCATAAACGTGTAATAACTAGTTGATTAATGGCTAAATCTACCTACTAATAGTCACCTAGGAAAGTCTTTGGTCAGGGCCAACCCTATTTCCTACACACTGACAAATTGATGTACATATTTACAGATTTGGCTACACATTTCCAGTTCTCTATACACTTGCAAATTTGAAAATGGATTTTGAGATTCTTTTTTTTTTTTTTTTTTACAAATTGGATTTCAAATACACATTTGCAGAGGTGGTGTTACACAGCTCTCCACTTACATTTGTAAATACTTTTGCTGCAATAATGGCCCCATGAATTTATGTCTTAGATTCTTATTTTTACTTGCATGGTAATGTAAGCATTGTTGGAGGGAGCTGAAAACTAAAAATTTCATTGCCACTGACTGCTTCACTGTAATTTTGGCACACATGACAATAAAGAGCTTGAACACTTTTAGGGGCAGTTGGTTTTGCAGAAGTTTCAAGTGAGAATAACAATGAAACTATACAAACCTGCTCTATGTAACTTGAAAACGGGTTCTGATCCTCCACAGTCCTCTTCATTGGCTTCTGTTTTTATCTGTTCAGTTTGTCTTTGATGAAGCTCTGAGAACTGAAGTTTCTCTTCATCATCATCATCATCTTCTTCACTCTTCACAGGAACAGTTGTGAATGAAGGATGAGGTTTCTTTTCATCCTCATCTTCCTCACTCTTCACAAGGACAGTTGTGAATACAGGGTGAGGTTTCTCTTCATCATCATCATCATCATCATCAACTTCTTCACTCTTCACGGGGACAGGAGTGAATGTGAACTTGGTGATATCAGCCTCCTCCAGCCCTCGAAGCTGCTCTCCCTCCTGACTGGTCCAGAGATCCTCCTGTTCCTCTTTAATGTGTGGCAGCTCTTGTGGATCCTCCTGGTCCAGACTGGGGTTCCACTTCTGCTGCTCAGGGGGAATCTCTTCTTTACTTACCAACAGCTGCTGGAATTCTGTGTAGAATGATGAAATACATACACGCATTTTAGAAAACTTATTTCTAATTAACATTTTAAGGGCAACTACATTCATTTGTGGGTTTTTGAGGTTTTTATATCATTCTGTAGCTTCCCAGAAGTGTTCCTCATGTATACAAATCTGAACATTCAAATTCTGGTCAAAATATTAATATTTTTGGGTCAAAAAAAAAAAAAAAAAAAATCTACACCGAGGGGCTGCTATACCAGTACTTGACTAGTTAACACGTCTCCTTTGTGCAGCAGGTCGATTAATCCTCATTCACAAGTGTCTGTGCAGCATTATTCAAACGTGTTTATTTGTACATCTACTGGTCCATCACAATAAGCGTAAGTTGATCTACATATACTTATATCCATTAATAACTTACATGCAAAACAAACAAAGGCTCAATTGTCGACCACGCTACACCTGGCAGTCAAAAACTGTGTGCTTTCCCGGTAAGCAACACCTGCTGAGGTGATTACTTCCTCCTCTACTTATACATTCCCTACACTCCACATACCACCTACTGTGCACATGAAGGAACTACAAGTGACCACATATTTTCATATATACACCCTTACATATGAACATAACACATACATGGCTCTAACATCCAGAATAACCACGAACTGCTGCTCACTACACTCTCTGCTGTAACTCTCTTTGGTTGTAGCTAGCTAGTTTGGTACAGATCCCCTCAAAAATCAAAGCATAATCATCAGTCAAATATGATTTCCTTTTAATGAAAATGTGAATAATGTAGAAAAACTTCATTCTCTCTAATATCACAGCTCATATGCCAATAGCAATATCAGTCAAAATAGTCACAACTACATATTAAGAAGCCATTTAAACTATAATTACATAAGATCCATTAGTCTAAACTTTAACTTGAATGTTCAACTATACTTTAAGCGACCTCCTGTAAGGAGAGATGTGTCACAGTAATGCAGGTGAGCAGGTGGACAAAAGCCAAACTTGAGTGAGACAGATCAGCATCATCATATCAGCTATGTGGAGTTATTATAAGCTCAAGGGGGAAAAATTCAAAACAACCGAGCGCAATTTATTTATATTTAATTTTTATTGTTCGAACACTGGTGAACAGTCAACTATTCTGCTGAAAGTTATTTTATTCTATTCTAATAAAAAGAAGCAGCAGTATTGCACAACTGAGTTGTGTTGTGGTCATGTAAGTCTTTCTTCACAGCACAAGAATATTTATTTCACTGTTTAAGCATGTTGCTTTTTAGCTTAGCAATGTCCATCCATGCATGTGTATTATCAACAGCTTAGTTGTTTAAGAGAGGTTAAAAGATGGTATTGTATTATGGTATGAACATTGTTGGAGGGAGCTGGGAATTATGAATTCCATTATCAATGACTGCTTCACTATATTTTTTGTTCATATGACAATAAAGAACTTGAACTCTTAGCAGCTGGTTTCTCTGCAGTTAAAACTGAGAATAACAAGTAAACTGTACACACCTGCTCTGTGTAGTTTGTGTTCCTCCTCGTTGTCTACTGCAGACATTATGATTTTTTCTCTTGACACATTCCTTTAGTGTTTCTGATGTGCGCCGTGTTCATAAATTAGATCCCGGTCATCCTCGTCTTTTTCCAGCTAGCAAGCTTAATTAGCTTCATTAGCTTCGTAGGGCACCATTTCGGATGAGATACATTTTTCAAATAAAGGGAACAGCAGAGTCTGTTCAGACAACTCTATGAGTGAAAATCACAGTTTCGTCTTTCTTGAAGATGCTCCGTCTCGCGCTGTCCGGCCAACCTCCGTCTGTTTCCTGCAAGAAACTCGGCTAGCTTCCTTTAGCTTTCTTGGCTAACAGGAGATGAGTCTGAGCAGAAACATCCCGGAATTTTACACTTCCACTTCAACAAGTTCATCAACACACGCAGGCTCTGCTGCTGCACTATGGTAACACACGTGATATAAAACGGTTAAAGACTGCACGTTAGCCCAGAGATACGTTATTAGCCAATGTATTGCTTCCGGTACCACTTCTTTTTGTTGATTTTCAAAATAAAAGCGACTTAACATTAATTGTAGCGTAATTTCACCATGCAGCAGCATTACTGATACTTTTTGTTACAATTTAACCCATAATGCTAACTTTTAAAATGGGTATTTAATTTTTCAACGTGATGATAAAAAAAATGCTAAAATCACATGGCACCTAACAAATTTATTACGAAGGCAAATAGTTGTACAATTAAATAATTTTTCTAGAAGCAGGGAGAAGCAGATTTTAATTGTACATTTTGTTGATGCAATACATTACACAACAGACAGTTTTACAGGTAAAAATAACCATGGCCAGAAAAGATCAGTCCATGTACCAGGCTTTAAGAGGGGTCCAACTAAATTAACCTTTGATCAAGTGAGCACAAAGTAATTACTGTCACACAGAGGAGTTAAATCCTGCCCTTATAAACTGGTTGTATATGTTAATATATAATAATACCTGAGGAACATATTATATATGTACTAACACAAAGAAAGCTGACATTCAACATTATGATTACGTTTAGTTTTGATACATTAATTGTATTTTAATTTCTCAATAACTTTTGTTTACATTTAGTTCAACCTTTTCTGCAGGCCTTTTACTTGGAATGGAGTATTTCTATATAGTAAAATTAGTGCTGAAATATTAGATAAGTGGTATTGCAACACCACAAGGTAACTAAGTATGACATCAAGAATAACCTTAAAACATTAATAAATATAGAAGACATTTTTAGTGTTACTCTTTTATTTTATCATGAAGTCAAATAGCTGCATAGAGGCAACAAGATTACCAGCAACAAATAATCGAAATGAATATAAAATAAGAAATAAAAACTAATGTCTGTTATCAAGTTTCTTTGGAAATATTTCTTGAACAGAAACTAATGGACGACACAAAGATGAGCAGAAATGGTTATTTTAAAAAAAAGGGGAAAGTTGGATCCCCCAATTTCTTAGTGTAGCTCTGTGGGACACTGCTGCCACCTACTGGACATCCAGGAAAACATTATATTCAGGTTCTTGCAGGACTTCCAAAACCCCAATTCCAAAACATTCAGATGTTGAGTAAAACATAAATATAAACAGAATGCAATGATTTGCAAAAACCTTCTGACTCATATTCAATTGAATACAGTACAAGATATTCAGTGTTCAAACCGATAAACTTTATTGTTTTTGGTAAATATGCACACAGGATTGTGATTGGGTATTAAAAGGACATCCTCAAAAGGCTGTTTTTCACAAGCATAGATCAAGTGAGGTTCACCAATTTGTACAAAACTGCAGATAGTCCAGAAGTTTTCTATGAAGTCTTCAAGCCAAGGAGAACAAAATACTCACATTTCACTTATTTATTTGGCTCACATCACACAAATCAAACATAACTTATGCATTTTGGCACAAAGACTTCATCAGAACCTTTGCAGTGCTGTACAAGTTCAATTTGGTGATGATGCATGGAGAGAAATCTGGTCACATCAGAGCTTGTAGATCGTAACTGGTAACTTGAACATTACTTGATTTGATGCCACCTACACTTGATACTGATGTATTGTACCTAATGATTAATTTTCAATCAATTGCTTTAACAATTACTTATTTTTCTACAATTATTTTTGACTAATCTATCAGTTTTCTAGAGAGTTTTGTTGTTACGTGATTAGTATAACAAATCACCCCTCAAAAAGAACTAAAAAACTTTTGGCAATAATATTTCAATCATTATCCTGAAAATGAGACACATGAAGCAAATCAGAATAATAATTGGGGAATATTTTAAAATTTGTCTAATGTCCACCATATTTAATAGATGTTGTATCAGATGTGTGATCATAAAAATAATGTAGCTCAAATTCAAAAGGATTTTAGTGACACATATATTAAGTTAATCACTGTGTCAACCCTTTCCCTGAGCTGGTGAAAGTATTTAATGTAAAACTTAAACTGGTCATGATTTATTTCATCAATGTACTGATATACAGTCAAAATAATCACTGGCAAATGCACATTTGAATCGGTGTGGGGCAAAAAAAAAAGATTTACAGCTGAATAACAATATTAGATAAATGTAATGTGACATTTAGATTAAGTTGATCACGGTATCAGCCATTTCCCTGAGCTGGTGAATCTGTATTTTTCCAAAAACTTGACATGAAACTTAAGCTGGTCATGATTTATTTCATCCATGTACTAATATACAGTCAAAACAATCACTGCCAAATGTGCTTTTGCATCCGTGTGGGGCAAAAAAATACTAAATAAATAAAATGATTTACAGCTGAATAACAATGTTGACAATGACATGTAATATTACATTAACAGCAGGAAAGCAAAATTACTTTTAATATGTAACAAGTATCTGCTCCAGCATGTTGAAGATCTAATATGTCATGCTTGGGTGCCATAAGAAAAGTAAACCAGATGGTGCTGTCTTGTTACTACCATCTTAACAAAGCGTTCTGGTGCTTTCACTTCAAATGTATGTGCAGAGCAGTTCTAACCTACTGCTGAGGTAATTATAAGCCATGTTCAATTTGGAGGGCACCACATCGTTTTCTTTGCGTCTAGATTTCTGATTTGTTTCCAGTGAAATATTAGAGTGAAAACATAAATTTATTTTGGACACAACTAAAAACCAGAATAGAATTGATCATGTGGCTTCATCTTAGTTGAAAAGATGAAACATGAAATATTTTGGAGCCTGTATCACAGTTTTAAAATGACCAGTACTGATCCAAGTCTTGCCCTCAGTATTTCATTCTAGGTGAAATAAACTGGCTCAACAATCATCTCTGCTGGTTCACTTACTTCGGCTGCTCTCACCAGCACACTTGTTTTTTGATGAGAGCAATCTTGTCTCAGATGTTCCTTTCGGGTAAGTCTTCAAATACTGTATGTAATCAGTATGGGTTCTCATGTGTTGACTCAGATATCCCTTTTCTACAAATCTTTTACCACAAACTGAACAACTGAATGGTTTATCATCTGTATGGATTCTCATGTGTCGGCTAAGATATCCCCTTTCTCCAAATCCTTTACCACAAACTGAACAAGTGAACGGTTTATCTCCTGTGTGGATTCTCATGTGTCGTCTCAGATATCTCCTTTCTACAAATCCTTTACCACAAACTGAACAAGTGAAAGGTTTATCATCTGTATGGATTTTCATGTGTCCGCTCAGATACCCCTTCTCTCCAAATCTTTTACCACAAACTGAACAACTGAATGGCTTATCTCCTGTGTGGATTCTTGTGTGTCTTCTCAGATTTCTCCTATCTCCAAACCTTTTACCACAAACTGAACAACTGAATGGTTTGTCATTTGTGTGGATAATGGAGTGTTCACGCAGTTGTCCCTTTTGAGCAAATCTTTTATCACAAACACTGCAACTAAATGGTTTCTCTCCAGTGTGGATAGTCAAGTGTCGTCGCAGATGTGACTTTCGTACAAATCTTCCATTACAAACACTGCAACTAAATGGTTTCTCTCCTGTGTGAACAGTCAAGTGTTGTCTCAGATGAGCCTTTCGTGTGAATCTGTCATTACAAACACTGCAACTAAATGGTTTCTTCCCTCTATGGTCAGTCAAGTGTTGTTTTAGAGCTCCATATTGGGTGAATTTCTCACCACAAACTGAACAACTGAATGTTTTCTCCCTTGTGTGACCAGCCAAGTGTCGATTCCGTGTTCCGCGTTGTGTGAACCTTTTACCACAAACTGAACAACTGAATGGTTTTTCCCCTGTATGGACAGTCATGTGTCGTTTCAGATTTCGTCTATCTCTAAATGCCTTACTACAAACTGAACAACTGAATGGCTTCGCTCCCATTTGGCTTCCGTTGTGTTTCTGCAAATGTCTCTTGAGCCCAAATGTCGCAGTGCATTCAGATGAGCTAAATGATGTTTTTCCGATATTACATAACTCTGACTGAGTGTCCCTGGTTTCCTCCCAATCACAACTGTCATCAGTCTCACATTCAGAGTGTGACGTCTTGTCATGAATAGCTGGCTGTAAATTACTATCTGGACTTAACTTTGTGGCTGGTTCTGATTGTCCAGAGTCCTCTTCATCTGTTTCTGCTTTGATCTGTGCAGTTTGTCTTTGATGATGCTGTGAGAACTGGGGTTTCTGTTCATCATCATCTTCTTCACTCTTCACAGGGACAGTTGTGAATGAAGGGTGAGGTTTCTGTTCGTCATCAACATCTTGTTCACTCTTCACCGGGACAATTGTGAATGAAAGATGAGGTTTCTCTTCATCATCATCTTCCTGGCTCTTCACGGCGACAGGAGTGAATGAGAATTTGGTGATATCAGCCTCCTCCAGCTCTCGAATCTGCTCTCCCTCCTGACTGGCCCAGAGTTCCTCCTGTTCCTCTTTAATGTGTGGCAGCTCTGGTAGATCCTCCTGGTCCAGGCTGGGGCTCAACTCCTGCTGCTCAGGGGGAACCTCTTCTTTACTCACCAGCAGCTGTTGGACATCTGAGAGGAGCAAAAAAATACATACACACATTTTAGTGCTGTAATTTCCTGCTAACATTTAAACAACTGACACCACTGCTTTCTTAAACATGGGCAGAAATGCTGCACATTCTGAAAAACATATTTGGAAGTCATTCAAACATCAACAGGGTGCATAAAAAGAAAAAGCAGGTTTTTGAAGCTCACCCTGTGGACATTTAAAATAATCTGACTTGTAGATCTTGTAGATCTGGTGAATTTCACAGTGAAAGCTGCAGTTAATGAAAAACATCCTGCTTGATTCAAAATCAACAAAATCTGGAAGTTCTTTGTAGTAGTTTTAAATGAAAGGCAGTTGGACTCGACAGTGATCCTTCACTCCGACACATGAACATGTGTTCGGATCATATTTTCATGTTTTTTGTGCATTCATGTATACCCAATTTTGATGTCAGGGAAATACACAAAGCAAAGCCTGAATGCAAACAAAAGCCAAGATGCTTGGTCTTAATGTCAAGGTGGGATTTGTTTGCTTGGATGGTATAAAAGTATTTGGTATACTAGGTATAAGGAAATCCCGCCGGTGTGATTTTCAATACCGTTATATAGGGCTGGTATCGATTCAGATTTCCCAAATCAATTTGATTCAATTCACAAGGTCCCAGTTCACTTGAGTCACGGTTTGATTGAATTCAGGATATTTCAGTTACAATACCAATTTCACTTGGATATAAAACAGATTCTCTGAAGGAACCTGGTGATTTATTGAAACCATGAATGTTTACATTAAAAATTGACATTTATATTAATCATGTTTTTTTTTTTATTAAAAATGACCTGACCAACACACTAAAATTAGCGCAACTTGTACCAAAAGATCTTGTACCAAAGGCAAAAACTGCAGAAAAATCTGAAGAAAATTTATTCTAATTGATTAACTGATGTTTTTAACCCAGCCCTACCATAATATAATAGACATTCCTCTTTCTATTAAACTGATAGGGAGATGCTATATTGTAGTGTGCAGCTTACATAACCGGAAATCTGTCTCTGCGTAGCTGAGCAGAGAAACATGGCTTTCATAAGGAAAAAGAAACATGTTGTCTTGGGGATAAAACAGGGCTAACTGGTTAAAAAGAAGAAAAATGACTCTATCCATGTTTTGGATTATTTTAGATTCAGTTCCAGTGATAAAGGTAAGATACCACACACTGCAGACTGACTGGTCAGAGTAGTATTTTGTCATGAGTGTGTAACTTTAGCGAGCATTATAAAGGGCTGGGACAGACTGATTACAGTCTATGGTTACAGAGTTACACTGAATATGCGCTGAGAGGAGGGAAATGTGAGCGGTGAAGTTGTCATTCTGGCAGAATATGTACAGTGACGGTGCGTTGTTTTCCAGCTGAGGGAATGGCACCATCATGATGATCAGCTCAGCCTACATTGTGGGAGTATTAAGTACGGTGGAGTTGAACCATTTTACCCAAGTTTTACATAAATAGTATGAAGGCATGGAAAAAAGACACTCTGGTCTGTAGAGACATTTAGATTTTATTACTTTATAGGAAAACATCTTTGTATGCAGCCCTGCTGCTGTTTGTTTATGTCCAGAGTGAGGATGAGTGATTTGACGCATGACTGTAAGACAGAAAGCTCAGTTACACAAAACATAAATGAATATTGTGCCTAATATTGTGTTGGTGCCCCTTTTGCTGCAAAAAGAGCCCTGACATGTGAAGATATGGACTCCACTAAAGCCCTGAAGGTGTGCTGTGGTATCTGGCACCAAGATGTTAGCAGCAGATCCTTTAAGTCCTGTAAGTTACGAGGTGGGGCCTCCATGGTTCGGACTTGTTTGTCCAGCACATTCCACAGATGCTGGATTGGACTGAGATCTAGGTAATTTGGAGGCCAAGTCAACACCTCAAACTTGTTGTTGTGCTCCTCAAACCATTTCTGAACCATTTTTGCTTTGTAGCATATATGTATATGCATATATATACACACACATATATATATAGATATATACATACATATGTTTGTGTGTGTGTGTGTCTCTCTACGTCTTAGATTCACATGGTTACTTTGCACAAACACTGTATGAACAATGTTGGAGTGAGAATGAAAAAAAATATTTTCATTGACTGGTTCACTGTAACTTTTGGTAGCAGCTGGTTTCTCAGCAGTTTAAAGTGAGAATGAAATTGTACAAACCTGCTGTGTGTAGTTTGTGTTGTTCCTCCTCGTTCCCTGCTTCAAACATTTTGACTTTTCCTCCAGACACTCCGTTAAAAACAGTTCGGTGTGTCTGATGATGCGCCGTGTTCATACATTTGATCACGTTCGGCTCCGTCTATTATCAACTCGGTTGAGACACATTTTTCAAGTAAAGGGAACAGCAGAGTCTATTCTGACAGCTCTATCTGTGAAAAACACGGTGTGATATTTCTTGAAGATGCTCCATTCCGCGCTGTCCGACCGATCTCCGTGTCCGTCTTTTTCCTGCAGGAAGCTAAGCTAACTTCCTTTAGCTTTCTTGGCTAACAGGAGATGAGTCTGAGCAGAAACATCCCGGAAGTTTACACAAAGTCCACTTCAACAAGTTCATCAACACACACAGGCCCTGCTGCTTCACTATGGTAACACACGTGATATAAGACGGTTAAAGACTGCACGTTAGCCCATGGATACGTTATTAGCCAATGTATTGCTTCCGGTACCACTTCTTTTTGTTGATTTTCAAAATAAAAGCGACTTAACATAAATTGTAGCGTAACTTCGCCATGCAGCAGCAACAGTATAAATGTGTACATTACATTTCGATGCGAAATGCTGACGGTTAAGTGAGATATGCTTTGGTCTCTGGCATACAGGTTTAGTGATGATGGTTGAACAGACCTGTTCCAAACCGGTAAAGGCACCAAAATTTTCAAAGGTGACATGATACTGATACTTTTTGGCACAATTGGACATTTCATTTTTCATTTTTGGTCGGGGGTGTTGTGTGTGTGTGTGTATTTACAAATGCAAATGTAAGACAATTAAATATATTTTCTGGCAGCAAGGAGAAACAGATTATAATGGTACATTTGGATGATGCAACACTTAACAGACAATTCCATGTTTTAGGAGGATTCTAACTAAACTAACCTTTAATTAAGTGACTACAAAGTAATTACTGTCACACACACAGTTAAGAGCCGATACGACTCAGAGAGGCTTAAATCTGGCCCAGACAAACTGGCTGCATATGTTTATGTATTACAGTGCCCGAAGAATATATCATATATGTACAAACACAGAGAAAGCTGACAGTCAACATTATGATTCTATTTATTTTTGTTAAAGAAAGTATGAAATCAAGTATAACCTTCAAACATTAATAAGATTTAATTGACACTACTTAGTATTCCCCTTCCTTCTTACAGATAAAGGAGAGTAGAAACAGGCAAATTGGAAGTCGACCACTGTGGGCAGTTCATATAAATACTCGGTCCAACAACTCAAAAATACATTGAACATTTCTTGATAATGATAATAACCATGAATAAACCCCTGAATAAGTCAATTAACATCAGAGTATTTTAGGCATTTGTATTGATTTGTCTAAGTCAATAAGGCACATTTAAAGCAGTTAGTAGTGTCTGTTATTAAGTTCTGAATTTTCTTTGGAAATGTTTCTTTAACAGAAACTAATGGACAACACAAAGATGAGCAGAAATGGTTATAAAAAAGAGAAGTTGGATCCCCCAGTTCCTTGATGTAGCTCTGTGAGACAGTGCTGCCACTTACTGGACATCCAGGAAAACATCATATTCGACAAAAAGGAGGTGTTCTTGCAGTACTTCCAAATTCCAAAATGTTCTCACATTGTGTAAAATGTAAATAAAAATAGAATGCAACAATTTGCAAAAACGTTTTAACTTGCATTCAATTAAATACAGTACAAATACAAGATATTTAATGTTCATACTGATAAATATACATTCATTCTAAATTTAATCCCTCTATAACACATCTCTGAAAAGTTGGGACAGATACATTAGTGTTAGGGCTGCACCCAGTGATTCATTTTCCATCAATTAATTCAACAATTATTTTAAAGACTTTAAAGACCTCAAATTCAAAAGGATTTTAGTGACATATACATTAAGTTAATCATGGTATCAACCCTTTCCCTGGTGAAAATTTTTCCAAATACTTGACATGAAACTTAAACTGGTCATGATTAAATTCATCCATGTACTGATATACAGTCAAAATAATCACTGCCAAATGTGCTTTTGCATCCGTGTGGGGCAAAAACAAACAAACAAAGAAATACTAAATAAAATGATTTACAGCTGAATAACAATGCTGACAATGATGACACATGTAATACTACATTAACAGCAGGAAAGCAAAATTACTTTTAATATGTAACAAGTATCTGCTCCAGCATATTGAAGATCTAATATGTCATGCTTGGGTGCCATTAAAAAGTAAACAGGACAGTGCTGTCTTGTTACTACCATCTTAACAAAGCATTCTGGTACTTACACTTTAAATGTGCGTGCAGAGCAGTTGTAACCTACTGCTGAGATAACTTTAAGTCATATCCAATCTGGAGAGCACCACAATGTTCTGTCTGTGTCCAGATTTCTGATTTGTTTCTGGTAAGATATTGGAGTGAAAATGCAAAATTATTGTGGGCACAACTAAAATCAGAATAAAAATGTGGCTTCATCTTAGTTCAAAAGATGAAACATGACATATTTTGGAGTCTGTATCACAGCTTTGAAATGATCATTGCTGATCCAAGTCTTGCCCCCAGTACTTCAATCTAGCTGGAATAAATTGGCTCAACAAGCATCTCTGCTGGTTCACTTACTTCGGCTGTTCTCACCAGCACAATTGTTTTATGATGAGAGCAATCTTGTCTCAGATGTTCCTTTCGGGTAAGTCTTCAAATACTGCATTTAAGTGGTGTGGATTCTCAACTGAACAACTGAATGGTTAATCATCTGTATGGATTTTCATGTGTCGGCTAAGAGATCCCCTTTCTCCAAATCCTTTACCACAAACTGAACAAGTGAATGGTTTATCTCCAGTGTGAATTCTCATGTGTCGTCTCAGATATCCCTTTTCTACAAATCTTTTACCACAAACTGAACAACTGAATGGCTTTTCACCTGAATGGATTTTCATGTGTCGGCTAAGAGATCCTCTTTCTCCAAATCCTTTACCACAAACTGAACAAGTGAATGGTTTATCTCCAGTGTGAATTCTCATGTGTTGTTTCAGATATCCCCTTTCTCCAAATCCTTTACCACAAGCTGAACAACTTAATGGTTTCTCCCCTGTGTGAACAGTCAAGTGTTGTCTCAGACGATCCTTTCTTATGAATCTTTCATCACAAACACTGCAACTAAATGGCTTCTCCCCTGTGTGGACAGTCATGTGTCGTTGCAGGTATGACTTACGTGCAAATCTTCCATCACAAACACTGCAACTAAATTGTTTCTCCCCTGTGTGAACAGTCAAGTGTTGTTTTAGATGTCTCCTCTCTCCAAATCTTTTACCACAAGCTGAACAACTAAATGGTTTCTCCCCTGTGTGAGCAGTCAAGTGTTCCCTCAGATGATCCTTTCTTGTGAATCTTTCATCACAAACACTGCAACTAAATGGCTTCTCCCCTGTGTGTACAGTCATGTGTCGTTGCAGGTATGACTTACGTGCAAATCTTCCGTCACAAACACTGCAACTAAATCGTTTCTCCCCTGTGTGAACAGTCAGGTGTTGTTTCAGATATCTCCTTTCTCCAAATCTTTTACCACAAGCTGAACAACTAAATATTTTTTCTCCTGTGTGACCAGTCAAGTGTCGATTCAGCGTTCCTCGTTGTGTAAACATTTTACCACATACTGAACAACTAAATGGTTTCTCCCCTGTATGGACAGTTACGTGTTGTCTCAGAGTTCGACTGTCTCCAAATGCCTTACTGCAAACTGAACAACTGAATGGTTTCACTCCTGTTTGTATTCCTTTGTGTTTCTGCAGATGCTCCTTGTGGCCAAATGTCACAGTGCATCCAGATGAGCTAACTGACATTTTTTGCGTATTACATGTCTCCGACTGAGGCTCCCTTATTTCCTCCCAATCACAACTGTCATCAGTCTCGGATTCAGAGTAGTGTGACGTCTTGTCATAAGAAGATGGCTGTAAATGACTATCTGGACTTAACTTCGTGGCTGCTTCTGATCCTACACAGTCCTCTTTATCTGCTTCTGTTTTTATCTGTGCAGTTTGTCTTTGATGAAGCTGTGAGAAATGGGGTTTCTCTTCATCTTCTTCACTTTTCACAGGGACAGGAATGAATAATGACTGAGGTTTCTCATCATCTTCCTCGCTCTTCACAGGGACAGGAGTGAATGTGAACTTGGTGATATCAGCCTCCTCCGGCCATCGAATCTGCTCTCCCTCCTGACTGGCCCAGAGTTCCTCCTGTTCCTCTTTAATGTGTGGCAGCTCTGGTGGGTCCTCCTGGTCCAGACTAGGACTCAACTCCTGCTGCTCAGGGGGAACCTCTTCTTTACTCTCCAGCAGCTGCTGGACATCTGTGGAGAACAATGAAACAAATACACACTTTTTAGAAAACTGTAATTTTCTCTTAATATTTATTCCATTGGAAGCACTACTTTTTAAAATGTGTGTGGAGAAAGGTTACTTTCTGTTGCAGTTTGTATGGGATCATGGCGTATGTCTGCACTATACAGAAATTAGGGATGTTACTTATTAATCAATTCATTGCTATTAAGAATTTATCTGACTGTACCATTTTTCCAGAGCTCCTGTTTCCTCCTGATATGGTTTGGTCTCAGAATGGTACCCCGTTTGATAAGAGCTGTAACAACTTTTCAACTATTAAACGACTATTAAATTAATCACCAACTACTTTGGACATTTTTTCTAAAGAAAGGGCTCAAAATGATTAACTGATTACTAAAGTCTATAATTTCAGTTTCTCAAATGTGAGTATTTTCCGGTTTCTTTACTCCTCTATGACAGTAAAGTGAATATCTTTGAGTGGTGGACAAACCAAGACATTTGAGGACATCATCTTGGACTTTAGGAAACAGGGATCAACATTTTTAAAAACCATTTTCTGCCTTTTTGTGGACCAAACCACCAACTGATTTATCAAGAAAACAAGTCATATATTAAACAACAATGAAAACAATTGTTAGTTGCAATCCTAGATCTGAATAAAAAAAAAAAAAGTGTGAAATTTCGTTTGGTAACATCTCTTGTAGCAGCTACAATGTCCTGGTCATAAAATATAATGTAATATAAATAGTAAAAATAAGTAGTTAAAATAAGGTGCAGTTAGAATATTTACAACAGATACAGACTGTAATAAGTCTGTATCAAGAGTGCAAGACAGTCAGTCAGTAGTCAGTAGGGGGGGGGAGTCATGGTTCCTGCAGCAGTCTCTTCACAGCCATGGGGAAGAAGCTGTGTCTCAGTCTGTTGGTGCAGGCTCTCATGACTCTAAGTCTGCCAGAGGGAAGGCTGGTGAATAGAGAGTGTCCTGGGTGGGTGAGGTCATCCCGGATCTTTGTGGCCCGTCGGAGGAGACTGCTGGAGTAGATCTCTTCTAGGTGTGGAAGTGGGCAGCCGATAATCCACTGAGCCGTCTTGATGACCCGCTGCAGTTGTTTCTTTTTTAGATGCAGTGCAGCTGGCATCCCACACCGTACATCCATCGGTGAGGACACTCTCTATTGTGCAGTGGTAGAATTTTTTCAGCAGAGGTGGAGAGAGTTTGTTCCTCCTCAGCGTTCTCAGAAAAAAGAGACGCTGCTGGGCCTTTTTGAGGATGTGGGTGGTGTTCACAGTCCAGCCCAGGTCCTCCGAGATGTGCAGGCCAAGAAACTTGTGGCATTGTTTGTAGTCCATAATAGGGATGGGCACAAACTTTTTGATCGATAATCATGAGAATTAACGATCAATTATCGATTTAATCATTAAGAAATGTCTGATAGAAAAAATGATTAAAAATACCACAGGCAGTCTGATTTTTCTCAATTTAATCCAACAATCCTCTTGCACAATTTAGGCTACAGTTTAAATGTGCAACTGTTAAACAAAACACCGCGAGGCGTCGGGCTGAAACTCCTCACAAAATAAAAGCCAGTGACAGTACTATTTTCTCAAACAAAATACAATTCCGCCTCTTTTAGACAGAATAAAAAATCATAATAAATAATAATAATTTAAGGAGAACTTTAATCCACATCTTGCGCGATTTACAATTTAAATGTGCAACTGTTAAACAATAGAAATATACCTACGCGGAGGCGTCGGGACTCGGGATCTTAACAAAATAAGAGCCAGTAGGCTATTCTCTAAAACAAAATAAATAGGCTACATTTCGCCTCTTTTAAACACAAATATAAAACATCATATTATTAACTAATAGTCATTTAATCAAAGAACAAAGTAGACTCGCAGCTGACCTTTTTTTTTTTTTATTTTGCCAGAAGGCACGACTGAGAGAGGGAGGTCCCACATAACAATAACACATTATAGGCCTATAGGTTTACATGAAGGCTACGGTGGTAACTGTCCTGGGCTATAACTTACTTAACCTACTTGTTTTTGTTCGCCGTGCACGCTTCATGTTTACTACCTTCAGATACAGCGGCAGGGCAGAAGTCAGCTCGCAGGCGGTTTTCTTTGCTATATCGCCCCCCGCTGGTGGGATATTTTACTACCGCCACATAATGAAATTCATTACATTGCTTTCTCGACGCACACTACATGAATTCTGTTTAACACTGTCGAAAAATCGAAAAAAAATTACGTGATCGACAAAATTCTTAATGATCAATTATCGATCATCGATTAATCGTGCCCATCCCTAGTCCATAACATTCTGTATGCCTTTCCACATGGAGCAGGGGATGTTCTCCTTTAAGTTAACCTCTATCTGCTCTCTGTACTTTGTTTTAGCAGCCTTGATGCCTCTGTTCAGGTCCGCTCTAGCCTTCCTGTCGGCTTCCCTGTCCCCTGTCCTCAGTGCTGAATCCCTGGCCTGGAGTAGTGCTCTGATATCGGCATTAAACCAGGGTTTTTGGTTGGGGAATGTTTTCACCTGTTTCCTTGATGTTACATTGTCTATGCAGAAACTGATGTACGGTAGTACAGAGGAGGAGTGGAGCTCAATCTCTGGGTCTTCAAAGGACTCTCATATGGTGTCCTCAAAACAGTCCTACAAGGATAATGTGGCCTCAGTCCAGCACTGCACTAGCTTGTACTGTGGCTTAGACCTGCAGATGAGGGGCTTGTAAACTGGTGTCAGGAACAAGGAAAGCTGGTCTGAGTGTCCGAGGTGGGGGGAGGGGCGGGCTTTGTAGGCTCCAGAGATGTTGGTAAAGACCTGGTCTAGTGTTCTTCCCTTCCTTGTTTGAATGTCAACATTCTTGTGATTAAAGTCTCCAGCCACATGAAGAAGCCCTCTGGGTGTTTGTTTTGTTGCCTGGTGATGCTGTCATGCAGCCTGCTCATAGCTACGTTAGCATTAGCTCGTGGGTGGATATACACGGCAGCTACAAACACTTGGGTTATTTCCCTTGGCAAATAAAACGGTCTGCACCTCAACATTAGAAACTCCAGGTCTGGGCAGCAGTGTCTCTCAATAACGGCAGCGTCCGGGCACCAACTGTTGTTATTATAGACGCACACACCTCCCTCTCTCCTCTTACCGGACTCCAATGTGCGGTCCGCCCGGAAGAGTGTACGTCCTGCTAGCTCCATGGCTAGGTCCAAGATGTTTTCATGCAGCCAGGTCTCTGTTATCACCATGATACAGCTGTCTATCGGGTTGTTAACGTCCCGTAGTTTAATCTCGTCCATCTTATTAACCAGGGAGCGGACGTTGGCGAGAAAGACGCTTGGAACCGCTGGTTTATGCGGAGTTGCGGTTAGCCTAGCTCTGTTGCCGGCTCGTTTGCCTCGTTTTCGGCGTCTTTCACAGCACCGCCGTCGCCTCCTTTCTCGCCCACGTATCCCCTCCGCCTCCAGCCGATCCAGTGTTGTTTCAGGCTGACAAGTTCGGTTCGGGTTTAAGTTCTTTTCAATGTGAAAAGAGCACCGGGTCGCTGCGTCTACACGCGCCGCCGCAATTGTTTTTTTTTTTTTTTTTTTTTTTTTTGAGATTTTCAACTATCAGAAAAAGGAAACTCACAAAATTCGCACCCTTTAAAGGAAAATGGTTATTTGGTACAGACTCCAGCACAAAATAAAATTGCAAGTGAAAATACAATGTAAAAATCACTGTACTTAACATTTAAATAATGGCTTCAATATCAGTCAAAATAATAGCAATATCGTGCAATGTAGCACAAGCATGCAGAGGATCCTGAGGGACAGCTGGGTTCTCAGATGTTTACAGTGAAAATAACAATGGAAACTTCACAAACCTGCGCTGTATACTGCTTGAGACATTTTGACTTTTCCTCCAGGCACGATAATTCAGATTTTCAAATCATCTTCAAGTTTACACAAAGTCCACTTCAACACATTTATCCACACAGACAGGCTCTGTTGCTTCCCTCCCATTGGATCCGATGGTAACACGTGTGATGTTAAACGGTAATGGTTAGCAACTGCTTCCGGTTCAATTTATGACTTTCAAAATAAAACATTTGGCCAAACCTTTACTTACAATCAATGCGTCACAGCAGAGGTTCTATTTTTTATCAGCTAAGGACCTCTTACAAAACAAACAATACACCAGGGACCTCCACGTGTATGTCCATTGGAATAACTGGATATAGCTTGTATATATGTTTTTGCAGTTCACAATCACCATGATAACACAGACTACCCATAATATACATACAGTAAACACACAAACAAAAATATAATAAAATACGAGATATAAATTAAAATACATAAATAACAGAAAATATAAACAGGCCTACTTAATAATATTAATAATAATAATAATAATAATAATAAACCTTATCTGAGACTTAAATATAGCTTTTAATGCTTTATTTTTAAAATCTATTTATTTATTTATTTATATGTGGAAAAGAAAGTTTGTGTAAATAAGTAAGTCAAGTGTTTGCAGAGTTGTCATTAAGGCAAAAGGTGGCTACTATTAAGAATAAAAATAGCAAAAACTTTTTTTCACACCTGTAGATCGACAGACCATGGGTCAACAACAGAAAGCAAAAAAGACTCGTGGACACTGTCTTCTGCACTATGTAACATTGGTTTTATTAAGTTAATTAAAAACTAATAACTAAAATATCAAACTTTTTTGTTTTTACATTTTTGCTTATTGTATAATTCTATATTTTTGATATTCCCAGCATTTATCATTTATCTGTAGAAAAATAATAAATATAAAGAAAAAACTTGAATCTTGAAACTGAATGAGAAGGTGTGTCCAAATTTTTGACAGGTACTGTATATAAATCCTGTAATGAAGCTTTGGGTACAATAGATAGATAACTGAATTAATAAATGAATATATATCACAATAATTTAGAAAAATGGGTCGGAAAACTTTTCATGGACCCCCTAGTGGTGTGCTGCGGACTGTTATTTGGGAATTACTGTGTTACAGCAATCTGCCGAGATCTTTTGTGAATATTTGGATCCTATATTAGAACTAGCACATGTTAAGATATGGGGCCAAAATCTTTAGCCTGCCAAGAGGGAAACATTGTGAAATTTCCACCCAGTGAAGCTTTTTTTTTTTTTTTTCTCTAGAGGCCATGATACTGAATTGGCATGTGTGTGTGCACTGTACATGGTAGTATATCATTCTTTATTATATTTCTTTATTATATTATAAAAATGAACAAATTATTATAAAACAATTTATTATGGAACTATTATCTTACTAATGATCCACATTTTACAATATGTACCTGCAATCTGACTCTTATTCATCTGTAACTGTAATGGAATAGAGTTACTTTTTTTGTATCCAGATTACATAATCCTGTTACATGTAATCCATTACTCTCTAAGCCTGACCAGAATGGACTGTTTAGTTGCACACATCCCTTATCCTCCCCTTTTTCAGTCCTTGAATGAATATTAAGTCAACAAGATAAATCAGGAATCTCAAACCTTCAGCAGAGAAGCTGTTCTGAAAGTTGAAGAGGATGCGGCTGCGGTGGATTTATCTTTTAGTGTCCTGACTTCCTCCTTCTTGCAGCACCACTGGGTACCCTCATTTTTCAGCAGTCTGTATATGGGACTGTGTGAGTGTTCACCTTGTGTAGGGGTGTCTGTCTGGATTGTATCCTCACACAGACATGTACACAGACAGCTGTGGACACCACAGACAGCTGTGGACACTGCAGACTGTTGCTGCTGCAGTTTTGTCTGTCTCTGCTGTAAAGACTTGGACTGTGTAGGATGGATCTGTTCACCTTCAAGTTGCTTCTGTTCCTGCTCTCTGTCATCGGTAAGAATAATGAAATAAATTCTCTAACTTTTTAAATCTATAAAGTGGCTGTATTTTGAAGTTTCCATATATATATGTACATATGTTTTCCACTAAAAATACATATTTATACTTTAAAAATGTATCACAATATAAAAGTAATGTCTTGATTTCTTGTGGAGAGCCTCCAAATGATTAATCCAAAACGTGGAAAATATAACAGGTGGAACACATGCGTGTACGTTTGGACCTATTTTTCAACAATTATAACTATTATAACCACTTATCTGACTACAAGTATAAAGAATATTTGTAACCATGTAACTCAACAATGAATGAAACGTGTAAATCTAACATAAACAAGACCCTCCACAACCACAAGACACACCAACACAATCAAACTCAGGTTTGGTAATATAAAATTTCCACCTGTAACATGTCTGCCAGAGTGGAGTAATGCACAGGCAGTTTAGTGATATCCCTGCAGATGCGGTCTTTCTCTTTGCCTTTCCAGAATTGGTCTTGAGACTGATCTCGAGTTTAACAACACAGATACTGCAAACCCTCTCTACACCTGAACCCAGCAGACAGTGCACAGGTTGAGGCAGCAGTGGACGAAGTGTTCAGATCCTTTACTTCAGTACAAATACTAATACCAAAAAGTAAAGACACTCTGTCACAAGTAAACGTCCTGCATTGAAAATGTTAATGCTTAAAGTATCCAAAATAAAGCAGGATTTTACTGTACAATATTACTTAATTACAGGTAAAAGTACTTGTGTTAGAAATAAAAGTATTCCTCTGAAAAACTACTCAGTGTTAGTTGATGTTTAATGCATTCTCAATAACCACAGTCAGTTAAAAGGGTTTCTGTTTCTTCAAATCTTCAGTCTAAGTGACTCCAAACTCCTGCTGTTCTGCTCATCTCTACAAACCAGCCCGCTCTTAACCATCTCGCTCACTCTTGTTGTGTGTCTCTCGCCCAGCTGACGATGGGCCTCTGGTTGCGTGCGTGGTTGTGATCATCGTGCTGTTGGCTGGTTATCTGCTGCTCCTCTGCAGATGGATCAAAAACAGAAACTTGAGGAATTCAAATAGCAGGAACCTGGAGGTAACTCTCTTGAAGTCTGTCTGCTTGTATCTAGTTGTGTCAATCATGTCTACTGCTAAACCCTGACGAAAATCAAATTGCATGTCAGATAAATGCTGCATTAATCACTTTTTGCCACTAGATGGCAGACAAGCATGAGGACATGCTGACAGATGCTCTGCTGTGTCTGGATCAGTGATCTTTAGTTGTATGTTAACTGCTTGTTTTATTATTTTCAGTTATCTGTCCCCCACGAGAGGAGACGTCCAGACTCTGAAGACTACCAGACCCTAAATCCATCCAGTAGAGAACAGGACCACATCTACTCCTCGCTGTCAGACACTTAACATATATGATTCTGTCACTTTGAGTTCAAATGCATGGAGGCTATAAAAAAGCCCTGAAAACTACATTGTCATTGTGTTTCTGTGTGTTATCATTATTTGGATGAAATCGCTGTGAGCTGAAGATGATAGTTGTGAATTTCCAACACTGATAAGGTGGTAAAAAAAGAAGCAAACACACACAGATCTTTAGGATAAAGTTGACCAACAAACATGCCAACGTTTCTGCCATTTTCTAAAGCCAAGTATCAAAAACATTCAGAAACGCTGCAGACTTCTGTGGGTCCGAGTTCATCTGGCTGCCTCAGGACTACAGCTGTAAATCAGGATTCTTGCTAACACTGCCATATTTACAGCATGTATTATACACTGATGTTCATTAATGCACTCTGTCCCTGTTCAATAAATAAATAAATTTTTAAAAATGGACGTCCTGTCCTCTGGACTAAAGAGGGAAAGGACCATCCAGATTGTTACCAGCACTGACTTCAAAAGACAGCAGCTGTGATGGTATGGTATGACTTATACATGATTTGTGATACTGAAAGTAATGAATATTTATCATTATTCTTAGTTTTGTTTAAAAGAAAAATTTTAAAATAACTATGGTGTGATTTTTTTTTTTTGCAAGAATCTGGACCAAATGATGAATGAAAAAAATTCTGAAGATTACAGAAAGCCATATTGCAGTTTTGATGAATTTTTGATTAATTGTGCAGGCCTCACCAACAGTCAGCAGGAGGAGCAGCAGCTGAGTTTATGCTTCATGTTTAAATGCTTTAATTCAAAAACACCAAGTAACAGCAGGTGGCAGCAGTGTCTCAGTGAACTACATGTAGAAACTGGAGGATTCAACTTTCCACTTTTTTCTGAATTAATTTTAATGTCTTTTATGTGTCCAGTGAATCAGGATTATTAATGATGCTGATGAAAACACGATTAGTATCTAAAATATGATTCACTGTGACAGATTAAACAACCCAACAATGTGTGAAATGGTTAAAAAATGGCCTCTACTCCAGCTACACCATTAAAATAGTGACTAGACATGAAATAATATGATAGTATAACATTCACAGGGTTGTTTTTCTGCATGATGCATGCAGCCTGTATTTGTTTAAACACTAAGTTAAATATAAACTCCATTATGTATGTAGGCCTATTTCTGCCACTGAAACAAAAATATCCCTTTGATAAGTCATAATTATAAGATAAAATGACGAAGTTATGACTTCTTATCTCATAATTTACATTATTATCTTGTAATTTTGACCTTTTATTTGACATTTTTTAATCTCATAATTTCGTTTTTTTTAAAATCTCATAATTATGATTTGGGGATATTTTTTGCTTTCAGTGTCAGAAATGGACTTCCATGATTATGAAATTCAAATGATTCAGTGGAAAAAAAAAACGGGCTAACATCATCTTCATACCAATGACGTGAGTGTGTGTTTTTTGTAGCCTAGAAAGATAGGGGGAGTGTGTGTGTGTGTGTGTGTGTGTGTGTGTGTGTGTGTGTGTGTGTGTGTGTGGTGTTTCACCTTGCCTGGGTGTGTCCCTCTAAAAGCAGCAGGTAGTGAAGCCACAGTTTCGTCTCTGTCTTCTGCTGGAAACACTTGAACCGTCCGGGATGGATCTGTTCGCCTGCAAGTCTGTTCTTCTGTCTCTGCTCCTTTTTATCGGTAAGAAAAATAAATTAATTTTCCACTCAGTTTGAACGGACATTAATTTATTTATTTTGTGTTGATGTTCTTGCTGCGTGTCCATCGTCTGTGCGTGGAAACTTGATTTTCCCGACTGTAGTCTGTTTGAATTCATGTTACAATAATGTAAAGATAATATTTTTTCAAAGGAGAAACTTGTTTTTAAAGATAAAACGACTATAGACCACTTAATGAGTCCTTGACCCGTGCAGCTCCACTCTGCAGGTACCTGACTTGTCCCTAATGTCTCTGTCCCTCAGGATGCTCTGAGGGGGAGGAAATCCTGCCGGAGGGTCCGGTGGACGCAATTGTGGGGAAAAATGTGACTTTAAAGACCCTGCTCGACAAACCTGAATTCGCCTTTATAATTTGGAATTACAGCGATGGGACTGAACAGACTAATGTGGCTACCCAGTCTAAAACAGGACTGAAGGCGAACGCAGCTTACGAAGGAAGAGTGTCCATCAACAAGACCAACGGATACTTAACCCTGGGACCCCTGAAGTCGGAGGATAGCGGGGATTATAGCATCAATATACTGGCAGATGACGCTACCACTAGAACCGGGGAGATTAAGCTCCGAGTTCTGGGTGAGTTATTTCTACACGCTTCCAATTTGTATTTTGAATACTATATATGCCGAATTGAACAGTTTGCTATAAAGATTCAGAAAAAAAGTATTGTAATTTAATATCTGGTGCATGCAAAGTCTCTATGAACCAAAACCACTTTAAATTACAATTTTGTAAAGTTTGAATTCGGCGCACTGGTCCTCTCAATGGATTATAAATCGTTTTCTGCTTCTTGTGCTTCATCCATGCCGAGTTGATCAGCTGCTGCCAGAGATCGAGAAACGATTGCTTCGGTTTATGTTTGGAGCTCATGACGTCTCTGTTTAACGATTACAAGTACTGTTTCTGGATTTTCTAGTGCGGTTTGGTGCAGCTTTAAGGCTCAAGCCACACCTTGCTCTGCGTGTTCTTTACCTGTGATGCTGGTTAACCCCCACATGTCGAGGTGGATTTTGAATGAGAATTCGGGTGCTGTCTTGTATTACATCCATGCCGAATTGAACATCGCGTCATAAAGACTCAGACAATGTCTTAATTAAACATTTTGATGCTTGCAAAGTCTCTGTGAACCAAAACCGCTATAAATCACCATATTTTAAAGTTAGAAGTCGGTCAACGGGTCCTTTCAAACATGAGTAGATGAGTTTTAAGTGAGCACTCTGTCATTATAAAATACTTTATGTACTACATTCATGCCGAATTGATCAGCGGCTCCCCGATATACAGAAAAGAAATGCTTTAGTTAATATTTAAAGTCTTAACGTCGCTCTGATACAATTACAAGTACAGTTACTAGATTTTCCTAATGCAGTTTGGTTCAGTTTGAAGGCAGGAGCCACGCCTGCCTCCAAGCTCTGGGTGTTTTTAATGTTACCTGTGATGCTAGCTAATTTACTCCTCCCGAGAATTTTGAATACTAGAGCTGTCTTACATACATGTCGAATTTAACAGTGTGTCATAAAGATTCAGAAAATAATTTTGACTTCATGTTTTGATGTTTGCAAAGTTTCAGTGAACCGATGTCACTCTGAGTTAGGCTACGTGTTTAAGTTTCGATTCGGTCAAAACGGTCATTTCAAACAGGATTAGATCGTTTATTATGTCTGAGCACTGGCACTATATCTATGCCGAATTCATCAGCGGCTCCTAGAAATCCAGAAACAGGTGCTACAATCCATTTTTTGGGCTTATAATGTCTCTAAGAAACAGGTAGGCGTACAACTGCAAGATTTCCTAATCCAGTTTGGTGCAGTTCGAAAGCGCAAAACGCCACACCTGTTGCGAGCATAATAGAGCCTTAAAATGTAGATATCCCTGCGCAGTTTATAGGTCGCGTAGCAACCACACAGTATTTGAGGACTATATTCTTTGGCGGAGGAAAGGACATGCTAGTTTTTTCCATTAACGTTAGTTTTGTCGACAGTTAAAGCATTTATTTAACATTTTAAGCTCTTTTCTACGCCACAATGTTTCATTTAACGAGGTGCCGGATATTATCACCCCTGGGCTGTTATTCTAAAATTACTGCGTCTGGTAGCAATTCCTCCGGCGTTTAGTTTTAATGAACAGTTTGTCCTATTCGACAAGTTGTGACTCTTTAGGCTGATTCAACAGACAAACAACAGAGAGGACAGAAACCTCTCACACTGACATACTCCTGGGTGTGGCTGCTGATACTGTACTCTCCCTGGAGGAGTGTTTGTTGCTTCAGTTTTAAAACACACACAGTAAATATTAGCAAGTTTATCAGGTTAGTATCACCGTTTTGCACCGGTCTATTTTGACATTTTGTTCTATTTTGCTTCCGTAACATGTCTCCTTTCAGATGAGTGAAAGTAAAAAATATAAAAAAAAAAATACACATTTAGTTTTATTTTACTACACATTGTCCATTTGTGCCTATAGATTTTTCCTAAATTCACCAAAACTTATCATTAGATATTGCCTCATTTGCATATTTTAACATATAATTTCAGACTTAAAGACAAACTTGTAATACTGGTTTTATGGTTTTATCTATTAATTAAAACATTTATCCTTCACCTGTAATATATTTCCCCCCTTTTTTTCTTTACATATCTTTAAAGGCATTTTTTTTTCTCATACTTTCAGCCAGAAATCTCAAATTAAATAGAACTTAAAGACAATCGTAAACATCATAAATAGATCAGTGTACTGACTTGGTGCCACATTCTGCTTTGATAAAGTAAACGTCTCCAATCAGGCTTATGTCAACTACATGATGTCAGGTTGAATCTTTATTTGTTAAAGGATGGTTGGCGGTGGAGCATACGTGCAGTTTTCCTTCATTCCTTTTGAGTCTCATTCATACAGTTAAACCAATTTTCACACTCCGACCAGAAAAACCGCCACACACTTGACAAACACCACCAGTGTCGCCATGTTTGTTTCTTTCTTTAGTGCATCAGATTAGAGTGGATCCTTTAAAGGGATAGACCAGGTTTTTTTTTAAGTGTGATTGTATGATGTATTTAAAGGATTCAGGAAAAAATAAACAAGTTCCCAGTGAAATTAAATTTGTAGTTTGTAATGTCTCTCTACCTGGTGCCTTAAATTATTCTGTTAACAAATATTAAAATGACTAAAGTTTATATACGCAGCTGAGCTAAAGACAGTGTGGAACAGTATTATAGTCTGTCCAAAAAAAAAAAAGACAAACAAGGTATGCATATTGTTCAGTGTTTAGTTTGGTTATGTGGTGCAGGGAGTCTGTGTGAAATGACAAAAGGAGTGTGCAAAAATGTTGTACACTATGTACACAGGCAGTGTATTAGATTTTGATGGTAAGATGTTGGTTGATGCGCCCCCAGTCTGGAGAAGCAGCAGGTGCACCGGTGTAGGAAGCTAAACAATGTGCTGCTGTGGACAGGGTCAGCAAAAAACAGATTTTGGACACCTAAAAAAATCTATATCAGTTTAAGTGTACACTATATTTAGAATATTTTTACCACTGAACTTGTCAGACAGCAGTAAGTCAAATATTAGTCTCTCCAAACCAACCAAACTCCTTAAGGAAAAACAGTCATTTGAACTTGCAGAATATGGGAGTCGCTGGTCAATCACTGCCTTGATTGGTTAGATTGTTTGTGTTATTGTGTGACTTTGGTATTTTAAAAGGTAACCTTAGATTCACCAAAGTATCACAATAACACAAACAAACTAACCGATTGAGGCGACAGTAGACTAACAACTCCTGTGTTCTGGGTGATGAAATTACTGATATTTGTCTCATGTAATGGATTTTTCCCATCAGAGGAAAGGGCTGTCTGACAGCAGAGTAAAATGGTGATTTTTTTTTAAATACAGTCCCAAATACTATCCCTTTAATGTTATTGCAGAGTAATCATACAAACAAAATTGATTATCTCCAAAGTCACCCTTGGGTGAAGTTAGTGTATGAACTCTTCAATAACTCAGTCTGTTGTTCTGCCGTCAGAACTGGTTACCACTCCTGCACATTGTTCCCACACACCTACGGTTGCCTAATCATCATTAAACAGCGCGTACATTCAGACATGGAGCTGCAGGATTATTGAGAACGAGTCTGGCAGGTCTAGTTGCTGCGATTTCTCTGAAGTCTTCATTCACTCCATTCAAATGTTGATTTTAAAGCACAATTACAATCGTGTGAGGAGAAACCGGCCTCAGGCAGGCAGGTTGTTGAATTCTCCACCCCAATGTTCAGTCATGCTTCTCATTTGTAGTAGGATTTCATCAATAAAATGACTGATTGCTTCAATCTCGGTGGAAAAATCCACTGTGAAGTACTGTCTGTAAAATTTGATATTTGGCAGTTTAGTTGGTATTTTTGGTTCTATTTCAGTTTGCAGTTTGCTTTCTTTTTCACAAACTGACCAAATGTACACAAAAGAGCCATTTGATAACATAAAGTGTACATACTCATCCTAAATATCAAAGTGTTCCATATTTCATGCTAACTTCATCCTTCTGGTTTCTCCCTGCAGAGCCGGTGTCTGATGTGGCCATCAAGTCCAGCGTGGCCGAGGCCATCGAGCACGAAACCGTGATTCTGACCTGCTCTGCTAAAGGCTCCTTCCTCAAGTTCACATGGACCAACGGCACCGTGCCCATCATGGCCGATGGCACACGGATCACACTGAAAGAGGTCAGTTTTAGGGCTGCAATAGTCGAAGTAATCGATTGATTAATCGATCAATAGTTGTTAAGTTTATATTGTCAGAAAATGGTGAAAATGTTAATCAGTGTCAACCGAAGGCCAAGATGACGTCCTCAAAATTCTTCTTTTGTCCACAACCCAAAAATATTCAGTTTACTGTCAGAGAGGAGTAAAGAAACCAGAAAATATTCACAACTAAGAAGCTGAAATCAGAGAATTTTGACTTTTTTTTCTTTAAAAAATGAATCAAACCTATTGATGGATTAACAAAATAGTTGGTGATTCATTTAGAAATTGATTAATAATCAATTAATTGTTGCAGCTCTATGCAGTTTATACCTGTTTTTGCAGTTTTATATGTTCCTTCCTTCCTTAATTCATTCATTCATTCATTCATTCATTCATTCATTCATCTATCTGTTGTTTCTTTGTTTATTTTTTATAAACTCAAGTTATGCATTAAAATGAATTTAATCAAGGTCAGATTTTATTATCATAATACTTATTTTCATTTATTAATATATTTACTTATCACATAATTCACATATTCATAAAGTCAAAAAGTTAATAAAGTTTTAATTTTTTCCTCCAACTTTTGTATACAGTTTATAAAAGTTATGCTATGACGTCAAAGGTATGCAAATGAACAAGTGATGCAGTCTTTCCATTAAAATTTTGGATTGCACAAGATACACACAAAGTCTGCTGGGTACCTTTTTTTAAGCTGAAGTGGGAGTAAGTCATTACTGTGTTAGTCGAACAAGTTCACTTGTGACTCAAGTCCCTCACCTCTGCTTTTAAGTATTTATTTTTATGTTTTTACTTATTCTGTGATAAATGTTGCATAACTGATGTTTTTTTCTGTTTTTGATCGACTCGCAGGAGGAACTGTCCAGTGTTCTGACCATCACAGATGTTCTCAGGACAGACCTGGTTGGTCCCATCGTCTGCACAGCTGCAAACAAACTGGAGACGGAGAAGAGCGCCCCCTTCAACCTCACTGTCTACTGTAGGTACTCTATAAACACTGCTGCGTTTGCAGGCTTTCAATTTGACATAGTGGAGAAACGGTGTAATAACAACGTCCCGCGATGCACAGCAGCCCAAAAAGACTTTTACCCATAGACTTACATTTTGAAAGAAGGAGCTGTAAAATGGTGGATGCATTCTTTTGAGTGAGATGACTCATTTGACTGAGGAGTAAATCAGGATTTGATCCATTCGGCGTGATAACATTTGGAAAGTTTAGAAGAGCTACACGATTTAATCATTTTATCCCTAGACAAGTCAGTGGATCGCTAAACCAGAAGTTAGCTGGCTCAAGTCTCCGGTGTACATCTTTACTATGCATGTGGGAGGTGGCTTTTTGGCTTCAGTTCTCCTGAGCACATTCATGAGTTTTCTGCCTGATAAGTGCTCCACCACAGGAAGTGATGTGTTTGGAATAAATATAAGAATTAGATCCTACTGAAAAAAACAGCCAACAGAAACTTAAACTGCTTCAGCAGAAAATTCAAATACATGTGATCAATGGAATCTCTGTGCAAGAATACTCACCAGGTTATCATTGCACTCCTGTAACATTGAGTGTGCTCACATGCTCACTAATGGTGAACACACTGGTTTTGAGCTTTATCTTGGTTTTGATCTCATTCAGGATGTGATGTTTACATGGAACATGAGAATCATGTTTATTCATCCGTGGACATGATTCTATCAGTATCCAGGTTTCTGATCATCTGTTTACACAGAACAGTATCCTGGTTTCTATGTGGAGTAAGGGGTGGGAATTCTGACTTTAAAACAAAGCACATTTATAATGATCCATAATTAGCTTTGCATAAAGTTGGGCTGTTGTCCAGGTCCCTTTTCTAACCCTAACCCTAACATTATCCCTTACTTGTTTGAGAATTTGATTGTTGGCTTTTCTGCATGGATTCACAATGAATTCACAATGCATCTAAGAGTTGAGTTATTCACCAATGAGTGTGTTTACATGCACACTGCTATGATCAGATTTTTGGGGTTTTCTGGTTATGTTTTGCTCGTGTAAACACCTGATCCTGGTTTCTGAACCGCCTCACAGTGGCTGAGAAGGTGAGAAATCAAGACAGACCTGCAGGTAGATGATCAGAAACCTGGATACTGTTAGTGTCGTGTGTAATGGGAGTTTTTCATCTTCCTTGTGAACACCGTATCTTGAATGAAAGCCAAAGCAGGATAAGGTCAAACCAGGATACTAATGGAGATCATGCACTCATTGTTGTGCTTGTGATGGACAGATAGAAAGAATCAAAATCAATGCAGCAGAACCAGAGATCTCATCTCCTTTTAATCCATCAGAGCCTTCCGGCCTCATGGCAGTTAGACAGTTAGTAGTTTCCGCCATTCATTATTTACTTGACGATCTGAGCCTGTCATTGTTTGAAACGCTCCACACCCGCTGGACACCAAAGGTCAGATATGAGTCAGTCGCTGTCACTCCTTCACACCCCAACAGGTCACCTGTCAAACACTCTCTGGGTTTCTTCCTTTGAATCACACAGACAGATTTACTGTTAAGAATTTAATCCTGCTCAGACTCTTAAAAGACTCAAGTATAAAACATCTGCAGTCTTGTAGCCCTGTGACTCCAGCAGTTTAGATTGCAGGTGTGTGTTGCTGGTCTCACTAAAACCACACTGTGTACACAGCAGCCTGCAGCTCCACTCCTTCCCCGTGACTAAGCTGAGAGGCCGTGAAACCACACCGACCGCCGGTTAACCCTGTTATTAATTAATCCAAAGCTTTCATGTGGTCTGTTTGAAGACAGTGAGTGGCTGCAGCATGAAGATGTGCACGAAATCACAATGAGAACGTTTTTACAACAGTTTGCTTCTTTAGAAGGATCCTACAAACTTTAAAAGATAGTTTAAGAGTTTATTTGTTAATCATGAGAAAAGAGATAATCAGGATTCAGGATTCAGAACAGGGCGTCTCTCATGAGAGGCTGTGCTCTCTTGGAAATCAGAGTTTTAAAAGGGTTCTTCCTGAAGGGGTGAGGTTCTACCCAGAACCATTTACTTGTGAAGAACCCTATTTTGAAGAAGCGTTTTTGTCAAGACTAAGGGTTCCATTAAAACCCTTTTTCATACAAAGAACCCTTTTTTGGAAGGAAAGAGTTCTTCAAGGATGTCAACAATCCTTATGGGTTCCAGACAAAAACCTATATAAAAGGTTTCTTGGAAGAACGTCCTTGGGTGGACTGTAGATAAAACACCTGGAATACTAAAAGGTTCTCTATAGAACCCCTTGAGTGTATTCTAGACAAAACCCTTGGATTATATAAAAAGATTCTCTGTAGAACCCCCTAGGTGAGTTCTAGATAAAATCCTTGGAATATAAAAGGGTTCTTGGTAGAATTCCCTGGGTGGGTTCCAGATAAAAGCTGAGAAATTTAAAAAGGTTCTTGGTAGAGTTTCCTGGGTGGGTTGTGGGTGAAACTGTTAAAATATTTAAAAAAAGTTCTCAATAGAACCCCTTGAGTCTGTTCTAGACAAAACCCTTGGAATATAAAAAGGTTCTCAGCCCCCTGAGTTGGTTTTGTTGGCCCCTTGAGAAGATGGAAAGGTTCCAGATAGGGCTCTTGGTGGAACCATTACTCCGTAGGAAGGTTCTTAGTAAAAGCTCTCACAGGGGGATCTGGAATGAACCTTTCACAGATGGTTCTAGGTGTAACCCTTTATGTTGGGTTCTTGGTAGAACCCTGTGAAAGGGGTCAAAGTAGCGCCTTTATAACAAGTTCTACCAGGAACCAAAATGGGTTCTGCTATAGGGACAAGCTGAAGAACCATATATAGTCGGGTGTGTAGTGCAGTAAATGCAGAAACAACTTTTCATAAATGAGGTTATTTGACCAACACTGATGGTCCTCTCCATGTGTTGGTTCTCCACAGACGGACCGGATGACGTCACCATCACTCCTCCGAACCCTCCGGCGGTCCTCCGCTCCGGCTCTAACTTCAGCCTGACCTGTTCTGCACTCTCCAGTCCGCCCGCCACCTACAGCTGGTACCACAACGGGCAGACGATGGAGATCGATGCTTCTGTCCTGACTCTGGCAGCGATCCAGCAGAAAGGATTAGGGAAGGTGGCGGAGGATTACACGTGCAACGCAACAAACGCCAAAACCAAACGCGTTGTCTCGTCTCCTGCCGTTTCCATCTCTGTGATGGGTAAGTGACCGCGCTGAGCTTCCTGAGAATCAGTCTGGTGATTAAACAAGAGGAGTCTTTGTGGTTTGAGTCGTAATGTGCAGCGTGATGCCAGATGACATCACAGTTCATTTCCTTGCTGCTGTTGAGCTACTTTTATTGCTGTTTGACTGTAAACGTCTGACTCCTTCACAACCATGGGGTTTTTTAGTTGAGTCACTCCTCATTTGAAGAAAGCTTGAGTTGTCCTAGAAAGAAAAACAAAGTTTGCAAAAGTAAGAGTTTGTTCTATGAACTGTTCCATAAGCTGCTATAATTGATTATATCACATTCCCACAACAGCTGGCAGCTGAAATCTGCTCTTGAATGGTGTCCAATTTAAATCCTCAGCAGCACTTGCTGTGAAGTTTGTGGCGCCACCATGAGGTTCAGATTTTTTGATATTTAGTCTGTTGTTACAATACAGATACCAGTATCAGAAATGCCTCCAAGACAGCCAATGCTGGATCAGGTATCAGCAAGCATGCAAGTCTTTGCACTGATCCAATATCATGTAATTATTTTAGCCCAAGATTTTTTAACCAGAGCTACAGCTGACTGTTGTGTGGTCTGGCTGTTGTATGGTGTTGTGTACTGTAAATCTTCCTAAATTTCGAAGGCGACATCCAGAGTGGATGGTACAAATGAAGGGTTTCCATAAATTAGCATAAGCAGCACTAGAGAGCCTCAGCTGTAGGCTGCTTTGGGTTTACTGCTAACAAGGTCATAACATGGTCAGTGACTAAGTTTACATGCACACTAATTTTCCATTATTATTCAGAACATGATAATATTCTTTGTCTGGTCAAACAGGTTCACCAACTAATTTGGCGCAAAGAAATGTTGGAGAGTGTCTGGAGCTGTATACACGGCTGCATGCACAGAAATATTAGTGGAATATTCATTTTCATTTTGCATTTTAACAGCTTAGTGGGATTATTGTCTTTCGTCAGAATGAGGACAAAAAGGGGAATATTTTTTGCATGTAAACATAGTCATTCAGAATGAGGCAGAAGGTCACAGAAACTCCACCAACAGACAGCTGAAAAGAGGCAGACTGAAACCTTCTCTTGTCTTGGTGACATACCTTGGAGGCACGAGACCGATGAATGGTGGGTAGTGTAGTGACCCACTGCAGATACATGACAGTTTTTACCTGTGAGGTGTTCAAACATTGTATAAACACTCAGAGAACATGAACCTTTGATGTCTGTAATTACTGCCTAGCATATTTTTTTCTTGTTTTTTTTGAGGATGTTTGTGTTCAAGTTGCCGGCAGAATATTTTTCTGTGTGTGTGTGTGTGTGTGTGTGTGTGTGTGTGTGTGTGTGTGTGTGTGTGTGCGTGTGTATGCGTGTGCGTGCGTGTGTGTGTGAAACCTGCTGAGTTGGAGGATGGTCTTACATTTTGCCCTGAAGAATTTCTGTGTTTTTTTTCTCAGAGAGGAGGAGGAGGAGTTTGCATGAATAAGGAAATAACTTGAACATTTTAATGTGGTGACAGTAGAGTAATGTTTAAAGGGATAGTTCAGATTTTTCTGAAGTATTGAAGTGTGGTTGAGTGAGGAAGAAGCAGCAGCAGCAGTGTAGGAAGCTAAGCTTAATATCAGTTTAAGTGTTTGAATATTTTCACTGCTTTATGTTTCTGTCAGACAGACTTTTCTGATGGAAGACTGTTGTGGTATGAGCCAAATCTCACTCTCCAAACAAACTAAACTCCTTTGGAAAAAACAGCAAAAATTTATCTCATAAAACAGAGAATTTTCTGGTCTAGCGCTGCCTTGATCTTTTATTTAATTGGTGTCATTATGTAACTGATTGAGGCTGCAGTAGACCAGCGACTCCCATCCTCTGTGAGGTAAAATGACTGTTTTTGTCAATGGAGTCTGGTGATATTTGGCTTGTATTGCAACAATTTCCCAAAAAAGGTCAATAAGTAGAAAATTGGCATTATTTTTAACCTGACTTTTTAATGTGATTTATAGAAAAGCCTAGTTTATCCAGCTCCCTCAGTCTCAGGTATTTAAGTGAGTAGAGCTCATGAATTCTTCACTCTGTCACATTTAATCATCTTTGATAAGAGCTACCATGAAAACAGTGCAGTGGTCTGTGTTGCTGTAGGCGTGTTGTTGTTGGTAGATGAAACACTGTACAGGAAGTCTAATTTGAGTAATAGACAAATGAGTTTGAAGGTTTATCAGATGGAAACACTGCACACAGAGAGGTTTGTAACACTATGAGACAGGATTTTTACAACTCATTTTATCACCTGTCTTAACAATCACAGGGCAGGATTACGTTCTGTTCTGTGAACAGTGATCTACCAGGAACATGTGTGTTCACATATTTGATTTGGCCCTCCTTGCTGGATATAATCACATAGCACTGGTGGCCAAAGCTAGTTAGTTAGCTAGGTTCAACTTTTTTCCAGGCAGTGGAGACCAGTTGACTGCTGAAGTATAATGACTTCTGTGGCTCTGAGAAAATAACCCTGATGATGTCATAAGGTCCAGTGGGTCCCAGTGGCAGTAAAGGCACAGTTTGCCCACAAATAATCACTGCAGATGTTCAAGAAGTTCCCATGTCTAGTGAGCTGTACACTGTGCTGTGCCTAGGTTACAAAATGTATGACAGCTGCATGGATTAAAAAGCGAACGTTTCTTATGCCTGAGATTTGCAAGTGAAAAATGTGTGACTCACTTGCGGTCGAGACAGAATAACAATCTGAGCCTGTTGATGGTAAAATAAGCAGTTTCAGTAGATGCACTTTGATGGTAAATTCATAAATATTACATTACAGCCTGGTTCACTTTTCCAATGTTTTGAAACTAATCAAATGAAATCAAAGTTCATCAAAGTAGGAATGATCTCAATAAAAGGTCTAATAAGATAAAAATGAATGTATTGAAGAACAAAACTAAAATAAAATCTCTTTCTCCCTTTAATTTTTACAGACCCCATCACAGGACTTAAAATCAGCGGTCCGACTGATGTCCTCATTGCCGGCAACAGCTCGGCCAACATCAGCTGCATGGCAGCGGCCGGCACCGTGACGAACACGGCGTGGCTGAAAGACGGCCAGCCTCTGACTGCCAGCGACCGGCTGGTGTTTGCTGATGACAAGAGCTCCATGATGATCAAAGTGCTGCAGAAGGAGGACAATGGAGAGTATGTGTGTCAGCTGAGCAACCCTGTCAACAAAGAGCAAGCCTCCTACAAGATGGTGGTCAACTGTGAGTATTTGTTTTGCTAAGAATGTGTAGCGGTGACGCTGCAGCGATTACGTGTTTTATGGATTTACATTGTAAGAAATTTATGTGCATGTACTTGTGTGTCCAGGCAGTGATTTATTTTTACAGCTCTTTTATAAGCAGAACTTATTCAGAAGTCCATAAAATGCCTTAAAAATCAAATAAACTTGTATGTATCCATGTAATGATAATTATTAAGTAAACAGACAAATATGAATTGACTGTGATACGTGACATGTGAGATTGTTTAGTGTCACTCAGATGGTGCATCAGATTGTTGTACCAATAAGAAAGATCGACTCATCAGTGCATGAGCCAGTTGGTTTTTAATGGTCCGGTCCATTGCTTTCTGACTGCAAACCACTCCAGAGTTTGAGTTCATGTGCGCCAATACCACCCTCTCTAAATGATCCTGCTTGTTTTTGCCCTGCATCCGAGTGCAAGTTCACATATGCCCAAATTAATCAATCTGGGGGGTGAATAGAGCTTTACACTTTATGAGGAACATTGCCTGTTACGTCCATAAATCTGCTTAGAAATAATGGGGAAAAACGCCTGTTATAATGTGATGTTTGTCTGATGTCCATGTGCACTTTGCAAACAGGAACAGCCAATAGTTAATTTGGTATATGTGATATAATTGGCTGGGTTGCAGTTGATGGAGGACTTATAGTGTCGTTCTTTGAAAAATTTTCTTTATTTTAATGAATAAATAGAAATAAATCACAGATGTTACCAGCAACTAAACAACCTACCACTGCCTGCAGTAAATGCTTTACAGGTGTGAAAACAAAGATTGAAGGTGTGCATGTTGCATTTTCAACCATCAGTATACCTCTGTGTGTGGTGCTTAGTCCCAAAACTCTGTGTGTTAAGTACAGGGCTGGAGTAAAGGCATGATTAGCCTAGCTTAGCATAAATACTGGAAGCAGGGGAAAAAGCCAACCTGAGTCAGTCCAAATTTAAGAAATAAACCTCCAGTGCCAACACCTCTAATGTTCACTATTTAACACATATCTCATTTTTTAAATCTGTGGACAACAGAAATTTACACACAGTTTGGGGTTTTATGGGGAGTTAAGCTGCTGAAGCTGTTTCTTGACATTATTATATCTAAATAATAATCTCTGTTTTATCTACAGATGGTCCTGAATCAGTGAAGGTGGACGGTAATGACGCCGTAGAGATACATGACCCTGTGACGCTCACATGCTCTGCTGACTCCATGCCACCTGCCAACTTCACCTGGAAGTTTAATGGGACATTGACAGATGTCAAAACGGCTGTCTACTCCATGGAGAGCGCTGCTTACAAAAGGAGTGGAACGTATATGTGCATGGCGCACAACGCTGTTACGGGCAAGACTGCCTCGTACACCCACACCCTGGCCGTCAAAGGTAAGATCCATGTTGCCCCTATCAGATGCAGGTATTAACAGACAAAATGCGTTGGCAGTAATGTCCTTGTGGCCATTTATTGCAAGGATGCATTGAATAATATATATGTGTGTGTGTGTGTGTGTGTGTGTGTGTGTGTGTGTGTGTGTGTGTGTGTGTGTTCATGGAAGGACATGCCACTCAGAATGTGGTGCTCAAAGCACCAAAAACATTTGAAACTTGTTATGAGCTGTTTCATGTAGGACTTTTCTCTTTACTGAGCTACACCTACCAACTGAATCACCACATAGAAGGAAGCGTGCATCTACTCATGGAGGAGAGGCTCAGGCTCGTGACCTCTCATCCACAGTGATGTTGGGGTGATATATCTCTCTTATGAAAAGTCCAGTACAATGAGTTTTTTTTTAACAACACTGAATAAGAGGATCCTAAATTTTGTCTGTAAATTGACGAAAATATGTACTAATTTGGTCATTTTACAGTAAAAGAAAAAGCTTATTTCTATTTTTTGAGCAAAGACTTCTCTTCTCCTCATTGTGTTATGGTGGAATGTTTCTGTTAAGTGTTTATCATTATACATAAATCCAGTCATGGGGTGTGTACACTATCAGAATCACTTCCACAGACGTTACTCAACATGCCTCCCACATTCAGAGTGAGTCATGAATTAATTTCCTCTCTGTGGTTTCTGCTGAGACATGAAGTTACTTTACTTATGGCAGCAATTAGCAGACAGCGTAAACAGTAAATATTTAATGATTAAGTGCATTTACATTTAGGTTCTTCCTGTCAGCAGGATATCAGCACCATAAATTTTGTTGTTGTTGTTTTACAGAGGAAGGAGCTTTGGATGAAGGTCTCTCAGATGGAGCCATCGCTGGAATCGTCATTGGCGTCCTCATCGCTCTTGGCCTGGCCATCGGTTTAATCTTGTACTGCAGACAGAAAGTACCGTAAGTACTCAGTGCTTCTAAAGTCTTGTTGTGGGCATACAGTCGGAGCTGTGACTGTGTGTCAGGCATCGATCTGGTGATTCCCAGAACACAACAGCAGCTTTTGAGTAGGCTTCACTCTTCAGGAGAGGCTTTCTTCCAGATTTTTGTCACTGATGTTGGCTGATCAGGGGCCTCAAATTATCATGCACCTTTTGCAGACGTCATGTAGCACCTATAGTTGCCTATGAATGGTCAGTGAAACACCCCAAATCAATATTAATCCATGGTGACTGAAGGAAAACGATCGTGGCAAACAGAGAGACTAAAAAAAGAAATTTCACACAGTTTTTGTCGCTGAGGTTGAGACAAGAAAATAGATGAACTCTGTGGACATTACAGACGGCAAATAAGTTATCAAAGTGGCGGCATGTGGATAATGTTATGAAGGCTGCTGGTTGTTTGCCGAGATGAATTAAAAATGAATCTGACATAAAAGTAGAAGCCGAAAAGTGCGCCACAGGCAGGGACAGGGGACACCTCGCTGTTTTGATGAGAAACTGACCGATTAACAGGGAATCCCTCCTGAGTGTTGGAGACAGAGGGGGGAGGGGCGTCCAGTTCATCCTAAAGATGTTGGATAAGGATGAGGTCAGGGCTCTGTGCAGAACTGGTTTTGTCATGCTGAAACAGGAAGAAGACAAAAAAACTGTCGACAATGGAAGAATACTACCGTGCAAAATAGTAAGATATCAGATTTCCCTTCATTGGAACTGATACACTGAGCCCAAATCAACAAAATGGACCCTGGAGTGTCCACATACTTTTGGCCAAGGACTGAGAGGAGCATTATTAGTCTTTTGCTTTGTGTAGATCTGTCACACCAGCTTTTTTCTCTGAAACAAGAATGAAACATTTGTTTTTCTTTACACAGAAAAGTTTATCAATCAGTTTCTTCGCCGCAGACTTCATGCTTCACTGTTACAATGTGTGTACAGAACACATACAGATGTGTGTGTGTGTGTGTGTGTGTGTGTGTGTGTGTGTGTGACCTTTGTTTGAGTCTGTATGTCTGTGTATCTGCAGCATATCTGTCATTTTGTGAGTCTGTATGTACAGTATCTCAGTTATGTCTGCCACTTCATGACCTTGTAGGAAATTCCTTTCATTCCTCTCACGTCTTGACGTCTTGCAACATGTTAGACTAATGTACACACACACACACACGCACGCACGCACGCACGCACGCACGCACGCACGCACGCACGCACGCACGCACAAACACGTACAGACACACACTGCAGGGCTGCCACACCCTTCATCACTGTTACAACAGTAACTGTCACACTGGCACACTCTCTAAACAGAGTCCAGGTCTCGTTTGTACAGAGAAACACTGAAAATAAAGTTTTTTTTAAAGTTATTTTTACACACATCTGTGCTGCCAGAAAAATTCATCACTCAGATTCAAATTAACAGGAAAACAAATATTGCTCTGTCATAACCAATCAAACTCACAGAGCACAGGGGCTGCTGTTGTTCTGCTGCATCAATCTGTTAGTTAGTTGTATGTATGTATGTTGTGTATGTAGAACGATTCATTTAACTTTTCATTAGGAAAGCTGTGAAAGTATTCCAGATATGGCGTACGCTCAGTGTTTCCCACACAGAGACTTTAGTTGGGTGGGCGACTCAGTTGAATTAACAGCCATCCATGTAGGTTTAGCGACCAATTTTAATCTTTCTATCCATCAAGAGAACGATGCCATCCACGATCGAGTAACTCAGTCTAGTAGACAATCTCTGCATGCTCTGCTGCGCCCTCCCCCTCCATCACCTGCCCACTCTGCTGCTGCGGTCTGTCACACTCTGCCCTGCACACTGACACACACACACAAGAAATAATAAAATGTTATATTTATTATATTATTTATAAAATCACAACACACCACAGAAAGCCAGAAGCTGCTGCTTCATCTAACTGTAGCTAATGCACTGACTATGGATGATTTAAGTTAAATATTTGATACAACCTCAAACAACAACATTCAGGTAAAGTCCTGGAACAGTGAACTGTGACGGACAGCCACACAGATGGAATATCTCATCTTTTGGCCTTTGTATTAGAAGAACTTGGACTCAGTTATGTACAAACTCTTGAATGAAACGATCAAATGCAGCTCGTTAGAAAGACTCGACTTGAATTTGCCCCAGAATCAGCAGTTGCAGTCACATGAATCAACAGAGCATGATGAGCTACAGCAGTTTATATCTATTCACACCTGAACGCCACATTCTTCCCGAAAGGTGGCGGGCGGTGATGCAATCCTGTGCCACATCCTGTCAGGTTTCAACACAGTGTGGAGCACAACAGGAAGCTGCCGTCTTGAAACAAAGAACAAACAGATGAGTCAGTGACAGACACAGCCTCTGACAGGTTGAGGCATTCCCGACTTAGGCAATTTGAAACCAAGAGTTTGCAGCTCTGACACCCTCACAGCAGTTTGTGGGCTTGGCTTGCATTTCAATCTGAAGACATTTGCAGCTACCTGTAGTGATTTCAGTTCTACATCGTCATTCTTCTTTTCATGGAATTCATTGTGTGCTGTAGATCCTCCTTCCTTAAAATTCAGCAGGTTTATTGCATCAGCATTCACTTTATTCCCCGAATGTAGTACAGACAGTCCTGCATGACTGAGAGCCTGTTTACACCTGACATTAACATTAACATCTAAGGTGACGAGATCACCAGTGGACATCTTTCACACCAGGCAGCAGGATGCATCTCTACATGCGTCTTGAGTGACCACTGTGATCGGATCTTCCCTGCACTACATGCATAAAAACATGCTGCTTCATCATTTCTCTTTTCAAAGACCAAATCTGTTGTTTTTTTACCGGCAGCCCAGCAGACATGTTTTTTTAAACAAAGAAAAAAATAACTTCATGTAGATCATTTGCCAAATTTACAAAAAGGCCCAAATAATTAAGAATTTGTTGTAGACAGCTGCTAAATGTTGGCAGGATTAGGCAGATGCTGCAACAAACTGAGACAATGTTTTCAGTCTGTTTGTTGCATTTAATGCCAAATTTACAAGAAGGCATTGATGATTAAAAATTTGTCATAGCTGTTTCGCAAAGTTTGTTAGGTTTCTCTTCGCTCAACAACTCTCAAAAGTGCATGATTTTTAAAATGGAGTCTGGCAATGTTGAAGTTACCAGCTGAACAGAGAAACTGGTTGAAACAGTGTGTTCACAAACATCTGCTGCTGAAACCCTGTTTGTCTCTGCAGGTGTGAGCTTTAAGTTTGAAGTCTTCCCCTTTAGTCAAACCCGTCCCTCCCCCCTCTGACTTCCTATTTAACAAACTGTGCTGTCAGTCAGGCAGAGCGCTGACGGGGCCACGGAGGTCAGCAGGTGTCAGGTAGAGGTGGTTTAAAGCACCTCTCAGGGGCCCCGGCGGCTCGGGATGATAGACTCGTCTGTCCCTTCGTCATTTTAAGTCCATCACTGTTAGAAGGTGTCAACACTGATGACAGGAGGCCTTTGTTCTCTTTGTTGGTGCAGGTCGAGGTGAAGGATCCAGACCCTCAGACTGATTTCTGTGTCTTTGAGTATTTCAGGTGACCATTTGAGATTCATGTGACATATTTACACTTCATTTAATGCTGAGAGGAACATGGAGGAGTTCACCTTTTATAGACAGTCAACCCAAACACAATGGAGCTTTTTTGTGCAGCTGGGAACCTGACGAATCTGAAAGCTCATGTTTCATCTGACATCTGAACACCAGAGCTGTACCCAACTCAGAATTTAATCAGTTTAGTTTTTTTCAGTTCAGCGCCAGACTAACTCCTATATTAGACAACATGAATGTGTTTTACCAGATTTTAATGCCTTTCTTTGTCATCTGATGTGAAAACATCAGATTTTCACACAGAGTAAGTGAAAGTATGAGGTTTCCTGCTCATAATTCAGGTATAAGATTCCAGCACACCATGGAGCGTGCAGGGCGGGTGACAGCACTGCACTTTGTTTCTATCACAGTTAGTCAGATTAAACTGCCAGATTAGGCAGTTTTCATCAAATATGAAACAATATTCTGATAATACATTGCCTACTTCTCACCTTAAGCATATTTAGAAACCCATTTTAGTGACTGTTAAGTTGTAATTTGAGAAATTTTGTGACCAAAGCTGCTTGAAAATGGACCATGCACTGCCCCGACTTACATGTGTCTTTAAGTACTGCGTCACTTGTTTTGTTACTTTGTTGGTCGATCCAGCTGGCAGGGGCATTTTGGTCTAGGTACGCTTGGAAAATACAAAATGAACTGAGAGATTCCAGAATAATTCACATTTGCAAGTAGAAGATAAAATCAAAGTCAGTCAAAGAGATGCAAAGATGAGGAAGGCAGGACTTTAATTACAACTTTGAGCCAACTCCCGACATTAAGATGCTTCCCTGTGATAACCTGCACACACACACACACACACACACACACACACACACACACACACACACACACACACACACACACACACACACACACACACACACACACACACACAACCACAGTCTGTCAGACGTCCGGATGGCAGGGAAGTATTAAGAAAAGCCATTAAGAGTGCTGACAGCAGCGTTAAAGACACAGGATGACTTCAGCCGCTGACAAACAGTAAAGTCTCATTTTATAAAAAGGTTCAGTAAAAACTCTACACACATTACCCACCGTGAACTCTGGAGTTACTGAAAATTATACAACAGTTAATTCAGACTAACCAAGTAACTTGACTAGTAGAGAGGCTTTCCACTGGCACTTTGAACTACATGTCACTCTGCTTTACAGGTGTTTTAACAACTGTTAGCCTACATTAACAGTACAGTGACAAACAGACAGAGACAGGAGGCGTCTTGTACATGATTCACGGCTTATTACTGTTTAAAAGCTTTTGAGCTATTAATCGGAAAATACCTGCGCTTGCGTGCGCATGTGTTACCATTCTTACGAAATGATTTGTATAAATCTGTACATGGCTTATACAGATAAATTATACAGTCACTCCCTAAACAGATTTCCAGACTGGCAGATGGATTTATTAGTAGTTCAGCTTTTGAAATCATGCTGAAGTCACATATCTGCCATCATAAAAACCTGTGGTTGGTACATTTGCTTTCAGCCTGTTTTTCAGCCCGTTTGTTTGGTCTGCGTCTCAAACAATATTCAGTCCTCTAAAAAGAGTGCTGAAGACTGTCTGGAGGCAGTTTATGGATCCATCCGGACAACTAGAGAGACGACTACAAGAGAGCTCTGCTGCAGTAACATGTCGACATACACAAAGCAGCTAGCAAGCTAACGTTAGCGTGCAGAAACATGTTTATGTCCAGAAAGATGCAGGCTCCTCCTTGCGTTAATTCAAAATAAATCAGAAAATCAATAGCGGACTATATCTCAGTGTCACTCATGTGAGGATATTTGTGCACACTGTCAGCTTTTTTTTTTGTTGTTGTGATCTGTGATATAATCATTCAATCCTGACACCCGTCAGCAGCAATCAGGGGTTCAGTGTAACATTTAAGGGCACTCTGACATGTAGACAGGAGGAGCTGAGGATTGAACCATGACTGAGTGGGTTATTTTTCATACCTGCACAGATCAGAGTAGATAAAGCTGTGTATATCATGGCCACTTGAATATATTTTGTTGTGTGTGTGTGGGAGTGACTGTCAGCACTGTTCTCATCAAGCTGTGGGAACAAATGTTAATCCTATAAGACAAGCTGAACTGAAGGCCTTCTAAAAACACGTCTTTTATAGAAAAAAATGACCTCACCACAGAACAATGTCCTTGTCCTGAAGGTCTCAGACTAAACCGGTTCTGTGCAGGTTACAATAACACACCTGTTGTACGGAGGCATGAGAGAGACACAGACGTGTGCTTGGAAATCAAAGTAAAGATCTCGTCTCGGATGTTCAGACTGGAGCCCGCATCAACTTTAAACCTAAATAAAAAAGGAATTAGCAGATTGCAGATCTGCAGGTGGAGGAAATTCTCATGTCGTACCACAAACTGAAAACACCTGCTCCAAACACACCAATCCATGTCTGAGAAAGACCGTGTGCAGTTCACGACAGGATTTAACTGATAAAATCAGTAAACAGTCAGGACCTGTATTTATCAGAGGGCGGATTTGCTAACAGTAAAGAAACGCTCAGATTAATGAAGCAGCTCACTTGTATTTACAGTGAAGTGTGGGAGAAACTTTAAAAGCAGCTCCTTCAGCTATGCATGAATTTAAAGAGATAGTTCAGATTATTATGTATAGTATATTATATATATTATTTCCTCCAGTAAATGGGTTAGGGTTACTGAGGTTAACAAGGCCCCAGTTTGGAAAAACAGGAGAAGTAGAAATACGATTTATTACCTACTTAAAAAAAAAAATCTATATCAGTTTAAGTGTACGCTACTTTTAGAATATTTTCACCTCTTTACCTTGCTGTCACACAGCTTCCTCTGATGGGAAACCAGTTATATAAGCCAAATACCACTGCCTCCAAACCAACCAAACTCCTTTGACAAAAACAGTAATTTTACCTCACAGAAAACAGGAGTTGCTGGTCTACTCCTGCTTTGTTCGTGTTATCATACGATTTTGGTGAATCTGAAGTAACCCTTTAAAACACCAAAGCAACATAATAACACAAACAAACGAACAGATCGATGCAGTGGTTGACCAGTAAGCCCTGCTTTCTGTCAGGTAAAATTACCGATTTATCCAATGGAGTTTGGTTTGTTCGTAGAAAACAGTACTTGGTGATATGCGACTTTTCCTAAATCTAACCAAACGGCTGCTGCGTTAATTGTGTTTAATGTCACGTGACTTCTGCAACATGAATTACATCACATACTTATGGTCCGATATGCCTGTCGCTGGTTCTCTGCAGCGTCATACATTGTTTTGGGAGTCATTTCCCATCAACCTATTCTGCCGTTTAGGAGCGAGGATGTGTTGACAGATCTATGACATGCTTTGGTGTTGGACTGGGCTGAAACATCAGGACACAACAATAAAACAGGAGATGAACTCTGTGCAGCACTGCAGTTCTAACATGAGCATCACACTACAGATGACTGCACAGTTATAATCTTCAGTATGCAGTAATATCATGACCTGATATACTACTTCTTCTGTAGTTACAGTCAACTGCAGACTGTAGTTAAAAGTTGTAAAATATTCACAGATTTTTAACGTCTCAACTCTCAATGTTTGTCATTTAAATTAGACAAAGGAATAGTAAATGTCTAATTTGAAAAACTCAGTGTGGTTCAAACTGACACACACTCTCCCCCCTCTCGCTGAACCTGGCCTTGTCAGCCAGGATTAGGTCTGTGTGTGAGTTTCGGTATTTTAAAAACAGTCTGACTGCATTCCTCTACTCTGCTGTCAGTCACGGGCAGGTGGACCCCGCCTCCCTCAGTGATTGGGTGGGGGGTGTTAGTGTTCTGGAGTCTTTCAGTTGCATTTCATGGTCTTCATCCTGCAAATGCAGCAGGCTCGGGTGTCATATGGAATTGCTGTCACATGATACCTGGTGATTGTATTTGGGTGGAGACAGACAGTAACTCAGTCTCTGTATGAAGATTGTCTCTGGTGTCCTCCTTGATCTTCCCCTGGCCATCCCCTTACTCCTGGTTGATGACCTTTGACCTCATCCCAGAGGATGCTGGGAGTGGTTTTGGTCTGATGTCATCAGTTTCCAGATCAGTCTCCTGTCCAGCAAGGAATGAGTGATGAAGTCTAATTTTAATCTAAAATCCATTGAAAAAGATCATAAGTGGACTTTGAGTAGAGCTTGAGATCTGTGCTCGAACCCAACGCGACCGAGCAGGTTGGGGTTGGATCAGGCCTTATTTCTCACACATTTCACAGGCTTATTTTCTCCCCAATTTAGTCGGGTTTGGGCTGAAATTAGCTAATGAGGTTTGGTTCCATTTCGGACTGTTGGCATCGGGCCTTGACAGGCATTTTTTTGTTACATTTTATATTTGGTTTCACATTGCAATTATGTGAGCACATGAAAGAACTCTACATGACGCGTCTACAACCTGTCATCACCTGCATGAGCTGCGTCTCCTCATACTTGACATTGATTTGTACTGTTGATGAGCGTGCATCTGACGTTGGTGTGTTTTTTATGGCGATAGCCCGCCAGAACTTCCTATAATCCATATGAAAGTCTGGACCATCCAAAAGTGGATGGTTGTTGTTTTCACACTAGAAACAAACTGAACCACACCTCAGTTTGATCTGGACTGAGACCACCTCTTTAGGTTTGTAGGTTTGTTTGGTCTTGGGGTGGTTTCACACCTGTCATTTAAGTCGGAAAGTCCGGACCACACAAACTTCATTTGTCACTGTACACCCGCAGCAAAACGCTAAATGAGCAGCAGAAATGAAGTATAGTGTTCATCAGCATGTTTTCATTAGTGTATACTATTTGTCGCCTAACATCAGGGCAGTAGTATTTTTACTTGTATGCTACCATTAAAACTGGCATAGTGGTTTCCCAGCGTTTTTGGCTCATGTCCTCTTAAAACAACTTGCAGGACCTTGTCACTGGTTGCAGATGTCTACTGGACCAGTTCAGTGATTTTACTGGTCTTTTGTTGATTTTTTTTTTACCTTTGGAAAAGTTTAATTATCCAGAAAGAAAAAATCTGACAACTATAAAACAAAAAAAGTAGTGAAGTTGTGACCCAGCAGCCGCCTGCTGCAGCGTTTTGACTGTTGGAGACATTTGCTTGTTTGTAGCTGGAGGGGAGTCACCCTGCTCGTCTCTTCACGGGTCACATTACTCAGAGTTCCTGCATTCAAACATTAAGCATAAACTTTGAATTTAACCCTGAAGAGAAAAAATTACATAAAATAAGCCTGTTTCCAGCCTGTAATTAACTTTGTGTTTTCATTCTGTGGTCGCTTTGTGATCTGTTAAACTGACTCTGAAGATAAAAGCTTTATTTTGAAATAATTACAGGAAACTGCTGCATGTAACATGGCTGCTGACATACATGTATATTCTTAGTGTCAGTATGCGTCAGTATGGGAACCTGCATGTTTTTCATATTGTTCAGTCTAATTAAATGAAGCAAAAGCATTTCATGGAAAACTCATCAGACCAATCAGTTCAAAGTGATTCGAAACCCTTCCTCTGTCTCTTCCTCCTGAAAAACAAGCTGCCAACTGGGAAAACCCGTTCACGTCACACCCCTCAGTCATAATTACACGTTGGACATTTAGGAATTTTCTTGCAGGCTTCACATCTACCACCCAGCTTTATTAGCTTCAGAAATGCATCAGCAGATGGCTTTTATTTACAGCAGCGCAGATGGATTTGACGGGATGTGACCAACTGTTGCTGCAGCTTGTTTTTGATTGGTTTTAGGTTCAGAAATAAAAATATATTTGATGGGTTAAACGTGAACAATGAAGATGTAGAACAGGACATCTCTGCCTCATCACATTCATTCATTTAAAAGCTTTTTGACTTATTTTTGCCTTTAACAAAATTGCACCTCCTGCAATTTGAAAATAGCAGAAAGTCATACTGTGATTTTGATAAAATATTGATTAATTGTGCAGCTCTAATGAGAATAAGCGATAGTGAGGGTGTACATTCACCCCAACACTCTAACACTATTTTATGGTACTACAGTATTTTTGGGATCTAGAGGAACTTCTGTTGTAATAAACACATTAAAATGGTCCCAAGGTGAACTGTGATAAAGTGAGTGTACATGAGATTTTTAAACATGTTCAGGAACAAGTGAAATGTTTCACCTGGATTCACCTGTTCAGTCTGTTTCAGACAGCAGAAACAAATGATCCCGGATATTTTCTGCTTCCTAAATGTGACACAAAAGGAACATGTTCTCCAGCGACCTTTGACCTCTGGAGCATCTTTTCAGACTTGGTCGTGGCCTCAGTCGTGCATCTGAGGATGAACCGATCTTTGTTTCCTAACGAGAGCTTTTTGTTTGCCTAACGAGGGCGAGGCGTGTGTGTTATGGCAGGAATGTCACTGTCATGTCTGCACTCGTCTTCTTCAGCTCACGGCTCTCCATTTCTCTTTTACCCTCCAGTTTCTCTTTTGTTTTCCACTTGTTTTATCTGAATTCTGTTCTGTTCTTCTACATAGACAAGCCGCAATGGTTACCTCCTTTCTCTGTTGCCTCAACTCGGTTTCGCCTCTAAAGTTGCAGCACTGCTGCTCCCTTCAGAAGCACCAGAACACACCCTGCTCTGCTGCTGCAGCTCTATGAGCTCTGCTATGAGCAGGACTTTATGGAGGCTAATGTTCAAATTTATGGTACTGTTACTGTATGTGTTAGCATTGTATGGTATGATCGCTTTTAATCATCATGCTGCTCTTTAGCCAGAGTTACACAGGCTCACTTTAAAATAATGACCATAAAATATACAAACGTATGTGTGTGATTCTAATTAAGGCTTCAACTGACTGTTATTATCAATTATCATCAATAGTTAGTGATATATGGATACCATAAACTCAAGGTACGATACCGCAATAAAAAGCCTGCAATACAATATTAATCTGATGTGTGCAGCTTTTTTTGTTTGTATAAAATTTGTAGTTACTTTAAAATTGAAGTGCCCTGTTCCTTCTTTAACACAATGAATGTTTGCATGATTCAACACTGATAAACAGGAAATTCATCTCATTCAGTTCCCCATGTCACTATTTTCCAAATTACTGTAACTGTCACACACTTGTTATTGAGGTTGTCATTATACAGAAGTGGGCGTGGCTCCATCTGAAGTCAGTTGCTGCACAAACAAACTCTTCTGATTGGTCAAAAGAGTTCCCTGATCTGAGCAGTGCCTGTCCCCTGCATGAATCACTTTCACTCCACATTTCACTCAGATACGCCGTACAGAAGTGAGAGCACGTGGAACGTTTGAGCGAAAAAACAGCATCTGACACTCGTGCAGCGGTGCATCGAAGCAGTTTCAGTTATTGACGTCTTGTCCAAGAAAAACATCATTTGTGAGAAACTATCCTACAGCTCTGCAGCTCTCTTCCACATGAATTCATAGTATGGCTGCACATTATGGTACAAAAAAAATCATATTGCGATTATTATGACAGATATTGTGACTGCAGTGTGATTCATGATCAAAATCATTCATCAGAAAGTTGCAGCTTCTGCCATTTGGATATTGCACTGGACATATCGCGATTTTGATAATATTTCGATTAATTTTTCAGCCCTGATTCACATACTGATTTACAGATTCAGGTGTGTGAATGTGTTTTGCTCATCTTTCATTGCAGCAACTGTTGCAAAAATGTGAGCAATGTGTCTCTACCTGTGATTCATGGCACACGATCTGTGCACCTGCAGTGAAGAATTTGAGGGAGTGTAAAAAAAAAAGTTTGTAAAAGCTTTTTTTTTTTTGTCACTTTAGCCTTACTGGTACACGTGTGACATTTTCTGCAGCTCCACCTTCCACTGTTTCTGTTGCTCAGCTGTTTTTCTTCAATAAGTTCTGTATTCTTCTGACAGCTGCTGCAGACAAACAAACATGTTTCCACCCTGATGGAGCCTCTAATGTTTTTTTTGTCCTCCGCTGTGTAAACTCTTCTCTTTTGAAGACGTGCTGTAAAATCGATAAATAGCTGAAGGGCAGTCTGTTGACTTTTTTTTTCTGCCCCTGCTTCTTCTTTTTGTCTCAGCTCTTACTCCTCACCACTGTGTGTATCTGACCTTTGACCTCTTACACTGTTACTGACAGTATTACATTGTCTGTGAACTCTGACCTCTTTTCTCTTCGCTGCTGCCTGTATCAGCAGCCCAAAAATTGTATCAGAGTTTCTCTGATAAGATTCAGTGACTCAACAAAAAGGTATTTTTAAAGTTTCTGGCTGATGTTGACTTTGTTTCGCTCTCTGACTCAGTCAATGGAAGGTTTCAAGATGAATAAACACAAATATTCTGAGCAGCTCAAACATTCAGAACAGTTTAATCAGTCACAATATAAAAGTAAAGTTGACTGAGTTTAGACTTAACTGTAAAAAATGTGATCGGGACTGACTCACAAAATTCTGACAACAAAGTGTCACAAATAATTTTCAGGTTTAAAGTAATGTGACCTAAAATTAACAAGGAAAGTTTGTGCATTTTCACTAATTAAACTAACTTTCAGCCATCATTTTATTATTTCTAATCTGATCAATATCTACCAAACCCTGCAGAACACAGGAGCTGCTGGTTCATCTGTTAGTTCTTGCATGTTATTTTTCAGCTTTGGTGTTTTAAAGGGTTAGTTCAGATTTGCTGAAGTCACACAATAACATAAAGAAACTAACAGATGGAGGCAGTGGTAGACCAGCAACTCTTGTTTTCTGTGAGGTAAAATTACTGATTTTGCCAAAGAAGTTTGGTTGGTTTGGAGAAAGAGATACTTGGATTATTTAGCGGAGGTTTCAAGTCCCAGATTCTGTCTGACATTAAAATAAAGTGGTGAAAATATTGTAAATATAGTGTACACTTACACTTATATTGATTTTTCTAAGGTACAGACAGAGAGAGATGTTGTGAGCACACACCGTTAAATCTATCCATTTCTGTTTCTTTTTCCTGAAAATATGCCACAAAATACTTCAAAACACCCGAACAGAAAGCTGATGGGGGTATTTTGGTTTTTACAGAATTTAGGATTTTTTGGAGAGTTTGAATTGTTTAAATATGCAGCAGCAGCTTCTTTGTACATTTTAATAAGCAAGTCTTAGCTCCTTTAAGTCTTCATACTTCAGAGTTGAAGATGTTTTTACCTCCTTGTTCTGTGGTGTCTGTGTGTGTGTGTTTGTGTGTTTAGGTGTGTGTGATGATATGACATAATTCTGAAAGTGTGTCAAGGAAATGTTTATTCTGGCAGACAGAAGTGTCATCGGATGAACAAACCACAGAAGTTAATTTACACAATAAAAAATATTGATGTAAAATCAACACGGTGCAGTTTGGTGCTAGAATGGAATAAAACTTCATCTATCCTTTAGTGATAACTTGTCATAACATTTGATTTCTTGCTTTGAGTTTATCTCGGTTTGAACGTCATGCATTGTATTGCATTTAATCGTGTTTATTCTGGCTGTCAGTACCATGCGAACCCGTAAACAGCTGATCTCACAGCCCGAGTAAAGATCATCATCAGTGATAATGTTGTTCTCTGCAGAACCACGTCATCTGCTGCTGTTCTAATCACTGTTTTCTCTCCTCAGGGTCGAGTCTCCGTACTAAAGAAGAAGTTCCTGCACACTGCTGGTGAGTGACTCTCATTACTGAACTCATCAGAATGGAACTGAATGCAAACACCTCAATCAGATATGACCCGAAACTTGTTGGAAGAAAGGCTCTCTCTCTCTTTATTTGAGCGGCTGTGCAGAAGACGTGGCATGAAGTCTTTATGTTTATGTCATTAAGTGAATTATGTCATTTTTAATGCCAAGTTATGACAACTTGTCACTTGTCCAATTTTTATTTATTTATCCAACACCTCTGCTGGTTGTCTTCATACAAATGCAAATATTATATATAATATACATTTTTTTTTGCAAAATAAATAGATGCCCCTAAAAACACCCATAGAACTTTAGAAGTGATTGAAATGAATTGATTAACCACTGAGAGAGGCGTTTCATTGTTTTTGTCGTCCATTTAGGATAGAAATGGATACCTGTTGATCAGATTTTTTTTTTATCATGTTTTTTATCATGTCCCTGAAGGAACTGCTGTGTGTGTGTGTGTGTGTGTGTGTGTGTGTGTGTGTGTGTGTGTGTGTGTGTGTGTGTGTTTGCTGTGTGCAGTCAGTGTTGAAACAGTAGCTCCTGCCTCCACTTGGTCGAGCAAACAAAGCCTTGTGTGTGTGTCTGTGTGTGTGTGTGTGTGTGTGTAGGAGCAGGGTCATGAGTCCTGTGTGTGTTTAAGTATCTATATGTGTTGTGTGTGTGTGTGTGTGACTCTGAGATAAGACTGTTGACTGTAAAGTGGCGTCACACACAGTCTGTCTGTGTGTCTGAGCCCTGCAGCTACTTTAACCTGCAGCGTTTCAGGTGTTTCCAAGGAAATGTGTGTGTGTGTGTGTGTGTGTGTGGGGGGGGGGGGGGGGGGGGGGGGGGGTTCTTTGATGTCCCCACACAAGATGACAGATGAGATACAGAAGATACAAACATGTTTAAGACAACATATAACTTTATTCAAGTGTTTGTGGTTGAACTCAGTGTACAAAGTGAAATACAAATAATATAAATTCTAAATACATTCAAAATACAGTCAAATAAAAGAAGAAAAAATGCAAACATACATACAGATACACAAATATATACAAAAATACTCAAACATCAAGTGTAAAGTACAAATGACTGAACTCATGAATGAAAGTTCATGGCAGCAGTTATTAATGTAGATTATGAATATAATACAAAGTGTGTTTGTCACAAGACGGAGAATCATTTGTGTTGAATAATATTCAGTTCTGAAAGAATTATTCACTCAAGTTGTTCAGCAACAGAAAATCACCAGAATGTGCTGATTAAATGTATTTTTTTAATTGCCAGCTTAATTATGATTCAGCTGCTAGCTTAAAGGGATAGTACCACCAAAAATTAAAATTCAGTCATCATCTCCTCATGTTGATTGAAGGTCGTTTTCCGGTGAACTATCCCTTTAAGAAAACATCATTTTTGGTACAGACTGCTGCAAAATCACAACATTTTTTTTTTCTAAGAAATTGAGAACAATGATGTAATATTGTATATCATATTACAAGCCTGACATGGCTTCATAGCATGTTTTGATCTCCGATATAGATCTTTAAGTATCTTCTGATACGATACCAGTCTGACAGCATCGTCCTCCCTCTCATAAACACAGTCATCTGAAACTGAAACTCTGCTCCCTTGAAGAAAGAAAGAAATGCATGACTTCAACATGACTCAGTCATATAACACTGCTGCTTCTCTTCATTTCAACTTTTTCACACACAGTACGTTTTGATTGGTCAGCACTGTTCAAACATTTTAAAAATAACATTTTAATAAATGCTTAACTTGCACACAGCTGACACGAGAACAGCGCTACGCTCCCTTTCATGAAAATAACATTTTCTTTTTTCTTCCTCATCTTTTTAGGAGATACCAGTCCAAACATCTGACCCTTTTGTTTCCCATGATCCATCTGTGCAGCTGGGAGCAGCGTCCAGTTGGATCCAGCTGGTTTCCTGTGAAGCCCTCGCCCCAAGCCAGCTTTCCCATCATCCCTTTCTCTCTGTGTTTCTCTGGCTGATGAGGACGACGGAAACTTGCTTTCACCCAAAGGACAGTTTGGATTATTAGCTGGAATCTTCACTTTTATTCAGATTTTTTAACGTTTTTTGAGCTTTTCTCACCATAAACTCGTCCACCATCACTGGATCCCCCGCCTTCTCTCCCTTCTTCTTCTTCTTCTTTTTCTTCGTCTTCTTCTTCTTCTTATTCTCCTCTTCCTCTACCTGATGTCAACAAACATCCTCTGTCACCTTTTGTCCAACTCACCGCTTCCTTCAGGAAACTAAAAACACCAAAAACTCTGTGTGCGACCAGAGATGTTTCCTGGACTGATGGCTATGATGAGTGACTCTCTTTATCTGCAGGAAACCTGAGGAGGAAACACACACACACACACACACACACACACACACACACACACACACACACACACACGAACATGAACATGAGAGGACTGTGATGCCTGGTTGATCACAGAGGCCACACACATCGACATGCAGGACTCTGGGTAAAAATAATATCTGTAAAAGCTTCTCTGCTTTGATTTATCTCCCTCTCTGTCTCAGCCGGGTGGGGTTTACCTGATGGGGGGTGCTTCAAGTGCAGTGAAGGGTTTCAGAGCTTCTCTGTACTTGACAGCATTAATGGTGATCAGTTTGATCCAGAAAACCTCAGATTCTCACCACATGTAGAAGGTTTTCCAACACACCTGTTGAACTCATATTTTGCCAGTTGAGATTTTTTTTTTTTGTTTGACAAAATGTTTTCAGCATTTTTCTTATTTCGTTCACTTTCTGTCCTGCTGCTTTCCTTCATGTTTCTGTTGTCGTCACGCAAACATTCAGCTTCACTGAGCTTCGAGCTTCAAAAATGTTAAATACAAAGGTCATTTTGAAGTAGTTACTTTTACCATTGGATCACATTGTGACATCATTAAGTAAGCAGCAACACAAAACATAGACCCAATAAAAAAAGACACATATCATAAACTACAATAACAGAACAAAGTTAGAAATATGTTACAAAATGTAAAAGTTACAAAATGCTTCATAAAATTTGTACTGCTAAAAATAATAATAATGCATTTTATTCATTTATTCATTGATATGATAATGATCTGAAAAGTAAATCACAATACAAGCAGACAGGTTTTACATTAGTTTTGCATGAAATCGATGAAATGGCGTTCAGGTATCAGTCTGTCTTATTTTAATACAGCCAATCAAATCTTGCATAAAGGAGTGACATCATTGTTGCATCATAGGCAGAGCAGATGGTCACACTGAGCCAATCAGCAGCCTGCTACACAACACTCTAGAAGTAAACCCACAAGATCCAAAACTTTCTTGCCGTATGAGTCAGATGAGCAGTTCTCACTGGACTGAATAGGTGCGTTCTTTAGGTCTGGTGTCCAGGTCTTTTAATACATCCAACCCACATTAACTTCATGCTAAAGTCTCCTTTTAAACTAACTCACTGACATGAAACTTTATGAGCGAGCCACCAAACAATTACAGAAGAAATGCGCACTACAGGACTTTTGAAATCAGCAGTTTGCTGTTCCATTCATACTACACACCTGTCCTCCTTCTGTTACTATTACTTCATAATAACTATTTGCAAATTTTTCATATATAAACATATATATAAAAGTAGTAGTGGTAATATAAACTTTCTATATTTGGGTTTTTCTGGCTGTTGCTCCGGTGATGTTCCATCTCTCCCTCTTGACTCCTCCTGTCATGCAGCCTGTGTTTGCTCTCACCTATCCAGCTGTTGCATGGTTCCTTGTGCCTGACACGATTGGATATTAAACCTATTTTATATGTATGTAAGCATCTGCGAGACACCGCCAAGTTCTGGATTGCGTCTTTGTCACTCATAGCAGTCTTTGTTCACAAGAGTGTGCACCAGCCCAAACTTTGGGCTGTGCACGAAGGACCACATCGGATCAATGCAGACACACAGAACACATGAGTTGGCCTTTACCTTTAACAACATGCAGTCTGCCCTTGACATTTACTCTGCAAGGTTGTTTACGTTGTGTCTTGTTCTGCATGGTGTATGTAACACCGGCACTGTGTCAGCTGCTGTCAGTCACAGACAGACACGCCCCTCCAGAGACCAAAAGGACAAAACATTTTTGACAGTTTGTCCATCAGAGACCACTGACAAGTTTAGAAATGGATACACACAGTCTCTCCATAATCTTTGCTGTGATTCTGGACTGTTTTCTTTTCTGGCTTCACCTTCATCCTCCCCTCCTTCTTGGTCCAGGATCCTCTTCAGTGTTTGTTTAACTCTACGTCGTCTTCTGTGGAAATGCATGAGAGTAGAAGGGAGGAGGTAAATGTTTTAAGGCGGCACGGACAAGATTCAACACGCAGGGGAGAGTCAGTGAGGTGAAGGTGAACAGGAAAGAAAAAAAAGTGCGGGAAGCTGTTTGTTGGCGGTGACATTCTTTGGGTTTTGGAGGGAAAGTTTGGTGAGCTTCAGGGCGGTGCTACTGAGTTTTTTTTAAACTGTTTTTGCCACAATTGGACAGAAGTTGCTGAACTAAATTACAGTTTGTGCAGGTTAATAACACACCTGAAAATGTAAAAGAAATCAAACCACTTTTTGTATTATTTGAAGTTGAGCTTTCAGCCCGATCACACGTCTATTCTTGGGTATTTTGTCATCAAACCTCAGATAATTTATCCTGCGCTTTGAGCTGGTTGATGATTTTATTTTTTATTTGTTTTTGTGGTTAGTGGTTGTGTGTGATCTCAGGCTTCATCATGCACTGATCTCCAGTGAGAAAAGTATTTATTTTGTTTAAAAGAAACCTTGATAACTGGAGCTGAAGATCATAGCTGGCCTGCAGGTCACACATTCAAAATCTCATTAGTTTTTTTTATGTTTTTATCAGTTTGTGCATTTTCAGCCTGAACTCACAGTTGAAGATGCTGAAACTGACTTTAACAAAGTCTTAAAAACATAGTGTCATTTTCGGCATATATTTATGTCTCCAGTTTGGGATAACACACAGCACAGAATGTATTAATAACAACACAACATGTAGATATGGAGTTTTTGTGGTCCTAAACTGAAGACACATGTATGTGTTCCAAAAATAACACAAGCAGCCTTAAAGAGAAACTGCCCTCAATGTAAATAAAAGAGATCAATACACTGTAAACAGTTTTTCGTGAGGGTATGTGGGGTTTTTATTCCTTATCATGATTTAATTTGTTAAGAAATGCTTGTTTGTTTTGTTGATGTTTACAGAAACTGTCTCAAAATTCCTGTAAAAAAAAAAATATTCAAAGATGAAATAAATGTCCCCTCTGTGAAATTCTTCTGAAATTTAACATCTTTGTAAAGCCATAAAAGTTGTGGACTTATTTTCCTAATTTTGACTTATTTGTTGTGTTTTTATTTATTTATTTTACACCCTGAAACTGAGGCTTCTGTTTCACTTGTTTAAAACAAGAAAACAACCAATCAGAGTGTGTGTATCTTCAAAGCAGCCAATCACAGAAAGAAGGGAGTGTTTTCTTTGAAACTGTTGGCTGTCTGTGTGTATGCATACCTGTGTGAGTGTGTGTGTGTGTGTGTGTGTGTGCGTGTGTGTGTGTGTGTGTGTGTGTATTGTCAAGGAGACGAGGGCGTGGTAGGCGACGAAAGAAAGGAAGACCCCACTGCTCTGGATCCCTGACACACACACACACACACACACACACACACACACACAGTGAAAACCCTCCATCTCAAGTTATTTCATCTCTGTTTTAGCTTTTAGGATGTCCACATTGATTGACAGACCTTGTTGTTAATTCTTGAGACTGCACAAAGATGGAAGTATGAGATAGAGAATAAGCCGCTTGCGTGGTTGGTACGCCCGATTTCTGTGGGTCAGGCCAACCTTCTGATAATCTTTTTGCTTCACAACACACACTAGATAAACAGAGAACACACACATTCACACACCATCAGTGTCAGGGAGATGTATCTCTTCATCTTTGCAGAAGAAAACATCCTAAATAAACCCCCTGTTGAAAACAAGAAATCATTTTTAGTTCAGTAAATTCAGTCAACACTATATTTAGATGTTTACTTTGCCATCAGACAGCTTTTTCTGATAGGAAACCGCCATTATATAACCCAATCATCATTCTCTCCAAACCAACCAAAGTCCATAGCCAAAATCAGGAGTTAGTGATATTTGGCTTATATGAAAATATTCTAAGTATAGTGTACACCAAAACTGATATTTACTTTTTTAAGTGTATACCTTTTGCTGCTCACCTTGTCCACAGCATGTGTTCCTCTGCTTCTCTAAACTGGAGGCACGATGACCGACATCTACTGTAGGTAATACACTGACTGTGAATAAGTACCTGATGCAGTGCCACTTCAAATAATCTGAACTAGACCTTTAATGTGTTTAGCTTTTAATAAGCCAGCATTTATTTTTTTTTAAATGTTGCCTTTATATGAATGATTTCAGGTTGTAGGCAGAAGTAAACAAGCTGTCATCACTGGGATGGCACCTCGCTTGTCAAACCGGCATGAAACACGTGTGTGTGTGTGTGTGTGTGTATGAGTTTTGTATGTGAGTGAATGACTTCTGTGGTTTCGATAAACACGGCCGCATTTGACACAAACACACAATGTAAAGCACACATAAAGACACCGACTGTTTATGCCAACAGAGGGGTAAATACTGATTATTCACACACACACACACACACACACAAACCAGAGGTGGGAAGTAACAAAGTTCAAATACTTGGTTACTGTACTTGAGCATATTCCCTACATTTGAAATATCTGTACTCTCTCCTCATTACATTTTCAAAACAGGCTTGTTACTTTAGTGCATCTAACTATTTTTATTTTGTGTAGCCTTCTGTTAACACTGATTTCAACCTGACTGGATGGAGCAGTAGCACATGAATATGATTCCTTGGCGTATTCATCAGTGCGTATCACACATGACGACGTAAACAGATGAAAAAGAAAAGACGTCACAAGATTAAATCAATGTAAAAGATGTCACAAAACAAGACAAAAATGATGCAACAAGTAAAAATGTCCCTTGGAGGACAACTTTTTACTTTTTAATCTGTACTTAAAAAAAATCTTCATCAATCCACTTTGAAACTGAATCAAACTAAATTCACTACTTCTACCTTTTGCTCTTTTAATTACTGTTGTTAAATGGATATTTTTTTTGTTAATTTCATCTTTAGCGACATGTACTGCACATCCGTTCGGAGAAGTGAACAAACATTCACACATGCAAACCTCTCGCTGACACGTGATCTTTGACCTGCTGCCAGGTGTTAATGCATTGAGTATAAGTTTGAATCTTTCCTCCACATAAATCCACCTGATAAAAGTTAATCTGTGGATTAACTGGCTGTCAGCTCTATTCTCCTGACATCTGTCATTACAGATTTAATAAGAAAAAAACACAACTGAGTTTCTTTATAACCTGCACACACACGCAGATGCTTTCTGTATTAAATGTTATTTTTCCATCAGGGTGAACTTAAAGTGGCTTTTTTGCCTCGAGGCAGTGAGGTGTGCCGTCAGCTCTGCCTCCGTCCATCAGTGCTGCCTGTGTTTTTTTCGTGAAGCTTGTGACTTTTGCCGTTGACAACTCTGTGACATCCTGAAGTCCAGAGCAAAGCTTTAGTAAATTTTGAAGACTTGTGTCCAAAGAAAAAACTAAAAAGCCTTAAAAAATGCCCTTCACTGTGTTGGTCAGAGTAGCTCAAGCAGTAAGAGACCTACTCTAAAGTTTTGAGTTCATAGGTTCGAGAATTTTTGTTGCTTTTTAAGCACAACAACCAGAGAAAGACTAACTGTCTGACCCAGTAGCTCAGGATGATAACACACTGCTTAGATGATCTGTGTTTTTCTTTTTTTTGTCTGAAAATCTCAGTGTGAGGCCTCAGATTTAAGCTTTAGTGTATCTTGAAGGCTGATGTCCAAGGAAAGACAAAAAAGTTGTAAGAAAGAAGCCCATGTTGTCTTTGTATGAATGGCTTAATCAGTAAGGGGGCTGTTCAGAAAGTCCAGGGTTTGATCCTCAGTTAAAAAAGTTCTTTTTGAAGTCCCACACCCAGAGGAAAGAGTCCAGAGTTCTGAGAGAAATCCTGTGTCTGACTGAGTACCTGCTGATTAAAAGCTTTGCTGGTTGAGGGTTGAGTCCTCATAACACTCAGTACATTTTGAAGTCCAAAGAAAAGACTGAAAAAGTTAGGAAAATGGAGCTTAAGCATGTTTGATTGAATAGCTCGAGGACTAGGACAGTTCACAGTGTATGAAGCCAAGGGTTTGATTTTTTTAAAGTGCAACACCCTGAGGAAGACTCAAAACACTGACGAACCAACCTTTAGCAGTCCGGTCCTGTAGCTCAGGTTTATAGACAGTTGCTTGTTAGATCAGAGTTTGTGAGTTTAATCCATTTGTAGCCTACTGGATTTTTAAGTCCAACAAGTGAATATGTTTTGGGTTTGGCCTAAATAAAACTCAAAACAAATTTTGAAAGGAAAAGAAAGGTTTAGTGAATGTTGAAGTCTGATGTCTGAAAAAAAGACTAAAAAATGGTTCTGGACTGTGTTGGACTGACTAGCTCAAGGAGTAAGACAACTGCTTTTCAGTTTTGAGGCCCTGGTCACAGGTTCTAGAAATGTAATAAATTTTGAAGTGTGACATCCAGAACAAGTCTCAAAATGTCTAAGAAAGAGCAGTCATTAAAAAAACAAACAAACTGTGCAGTAAAATCTCTCCAAATTTGATATTGTTATAGCAAGACTCATCCTTACCAGGAATCTAACCATTTCTCACTATTTCCACTCTTTATGCTAGGCTAGGTTAACTGACTGCTTCTTTTAAACTTACCCAAACCTTAACATTACCTTTTGGCAACTTTGTGGTAACATCTTCAGAGGCAAATTCATTTTTACCAGAAGCACTACAGGCTATGTGTTGAATGCAAATCAAAATTCAGAGGCAACACAGTTGTACACAGTGTTTCAATGTTCAAAAATAAAGCAAGAACCAATCAGAGCACAGTGAGATGTGTGTCTATCCAATCAGGCACAGGAGGAGGGTTCATGTTGATGTGTGAGGGAGTGAGTCACCTGTCGTACAACAGAGAAGGTTCTAGGAAAGCTCTTAGGAAATACATTTAAAGTTTTAGACTTGGGTGAGTTAAAGACATGAAGAGACTCTGAGTATTAAAACTGGCCTAGATTTGCAAAAGTCACTTCAGTCCAAATCCTCCTTAAAATACCTTAAATAAACCTCAAATAAAACTGGAGACGCCCCCCCTCGGCTGCTCTGCACACACACATTTCTCCCATTTCTGTGTGTGTGTTGAATCAGGTTTTGCTGACAGGACTGAACACGCCTGCAGCATTTAGTCAGGAATGTGTGTTACCTTGTTTAAGTCAACACAGATCCTGCAGGGAGGGAGGGAGGGGGCGGGGCTAAACGGGAAAACGTAACCAGAAAAAACTCCCTCCTCAACGCCAACCCACCAGCTTCAGCTCCTCACTACAGCCATGAAGTTCACACCTGTAGTTTGGGCTTAAAAAAAGATATCCCATCATTTATCAGCTTGCAATGAAATGTGATTCATTTATTCATGTTGCCCACAGGATGAACTGTAATAACTTTGTTAATCCTCTGACTATCCTCTGATCTAGCGCCATCATTTTAACGTGTCCAACACTTTGGTTTATGTCCAACTACCTGCAGAACTAATGACATTCCCATCAGCCTCAGCTGTACTTGCCCACTTCCCCTCCCTCCCTACCATAGACCCATTTTTGTCATTTGTGATCCCATGATGCTCTGTCATGTCTCTTGAGTTGGTGCTGCAGTTTTTGGGTTGATACCATTCGTTATGCAGATTTGGTGCAAAATTTAATCAGATAAAAATGATCAACAATCCCTCCAAACTACCAAATAAGACACTGACACCTTGAGGAACACTGTAGAAAAATTCATACTGTGATTTTGAATAAAATGTTTTGATATTTTGAGATTTTTATAAGAATTGATTGTAAGCCAGACACCTCTGATGTGGGGATTGCTCAGAAACCTGCCTATTGTCAAAATAAATAAAAGCCATCCATCTACTGAGCGCTCCGGGTCTCTAGTTTGTGGTTGTGAAGTTTCACGACGCTGCGATTATCCTAGAGGTCACAATAGATCATTTTATCCAGTGTGGTCAAGTTTCAAAAAACACAATGAAATGGTTACCATGGAGACGAACATTGTCACACATGAATACAACTGGACTCACAGCTTCCACAAGAGTCTCAGCTTTCCAATCAGACATAATTAATGTGATTACCACTCTATTTGTGGACCACAGTATGCGGAAGTATTCAAATAAAACAGGTGAAAATAACACATTTATACTTCATGCAAAAAGCTGCATGGTTTTTGCCAGCGGCGTAACGAGTCAGTGCTGGGCCCCAATGCAAAATCATAAAACTGGGTCCTGCCCATCATAATCATAGGCCTACATAATATAAGGTAATGTCAACACTGAATAAAAGACATAAAGGCATGCACATGCAGACCGCTGTGATATACAAGAGGAGTCATAACAGGAAAGCCAAGCTAGCGATGAAAATATCACCAGTCACAGCACACAGATGAAAATATAGTAGGAGTGTGTAGGTTGATTATTAGTCAAATAAATAATAAATAAGTTCTACTTACTTCATTATCATGCTCTCCTTCACTCATCTATAGGAAGAAGTCATGCTTGTTATTTCATCTTTCTGAAACTATCTGAAAGGAAACTAGTTTTAGAAGCTGCTTTTTCATTTTCAGCTGCTTCTTTCAATTTTTTCTTCCGAAACCTGCTTTTCTGTTTGTGCTCCACTGCTCACCTCTCACTTAGTTGCTGTCTTGTATGTCCACAAATGCAATAACTCGGAATTCTTGCAGGCATGCTTTGTACATTAATCCTTGTTTGAACTTGATTTAGAAACATGACATAGAGGAATGAGTCAATAAACTATATGCTTGTTGATGTTAAACATATTTTGTGTTATTGGATTGTTATTTATTTGATGAATGACACCATGAAGTAAGTGTCTTGACTCATTAAGCACTATAAACACCTGCTGTGCAGCTTCTTAGAATTAAAAGATTGTTCTTTTTTTTACATAATTAAATCCCTGCTGGTGATGTTATGAAATGTTTTGAAAAAAGTCACACAAGGATGAGGGTCCAACGGTGCAAAGTCAAGTATTTGAGGCTCGTGCACGCAGGCCCTGATTGGCTGCAGGCTCTAACACATCTTTATGCAGTGTGCATCCAGTGAGTCAGATGACTGCGTCACTTTTTGACCTTGGTAGGATCTTCTCTCGACTCATACATGAGGTCAGGGCAGACATGTTAGCTGTTCGCCAAAAAGCTAAATGAAAGATGGAGGATGGATAAGGGAGAGGGAGCGAGACAGACTGTCCACAGGTGGAGCTGCTCTCAATATGTTGAGTTTGTTTGGCTCCACCAACATTTCCACCACAGTCAACATCAGGACAGCTAACAACAACCACAACAGTTTGTTTGGGATGAAACAAGGCTGCCAACAATGTAGAATTATATAGTAATATAATCAGTAATCTAAATAATTACTTTTGATACCAAGTAATAAGTAAAGTAACTTATTACACTTCCTCAACAACTTGCTCAACACTGTTTAACGATCACCGTGCCAGTTTTTCCATTGCCAGAATTTAGCCTCTCTTTGGAGTGTTATTTATCTTTATCAAACTATCATGACACTGGTGTGAAAGACAGTAATGTTGATCGCAGACATGGACGTCCCTGCAGAGTTGAAGAGGTTAACTAGGGGGAGCATGCTAACGTGCTAAGCTATGATGGTGAACATGGTAAGCATTGTACCTGCCAAATATTAGCCTGTTAGCATTGCCACATTGGCATTTTCTGGGTTGGAGCCAGAGTCTAATTTTGAACCAGTTCTTTCTGTTTCAACAACCAACAAACCAGCTCTTGGTCCTGAAAACTGGTTCCAGAGTGGCACCAAGTCTTGGGCTGGGCCAAGAGAGTATAAAAACTGCTATGTCAGGGGCGGGATTATCGTGACTAACCAAAGCCACTGTGGCGGAGATTTTGAGCTAGGCTGAAAGCTGTTGATAATCTTCTTTATGTAAGGTATAATGTACAGTGAGCAGGTCGTTACTGTGAAATAAACCCCAACAGGTTGATGCAGGACACCAACATGAAGCACTTTTCTGTGGCTGTGCTGGTTCTTCTCTCACTGAGACGTCCCACAACAAACCTGCCCGACAGCGTCACACACACCTCGCTTAAAGGCAACAACACACCCACGACACCTCACCACGTAAAGCAAATACTACAAGTAATATAAACTTTATTTGTGGTCCTTTTGAATGACAGTGAACTTTATTAGTCTTTGGTAATTTTCAACTGCATTTTTCCTGTTTTGCCTCAGGATGTTGGAGGAGTTGCACCCTGCATCTTTAATTCTGGGGGTCATAAAACCCCCCACCCACTCACTCCTATGGTTCTAGGTAGAACTTTCTGAAAGGGTTTCAAGTCGAACCTTTATAAAAGGTTCTACCAGGAACCAAAAGGGTTCACTTGTGAGTTCAAGCTGAAGAACCTTTTATGGTTCTAGTTAGCACCTTTATTTCTAAGAGTGTACTACCACATACTTTCACACATGTTCACTTTGATCTCAGAGGTTCTCAAACTCTTTCCTGGCCTGTTCCCCCTCAGAACGTGAAAGAACTTTACAGTCAACACCCACAGTATATAAATATTTTAAATGAATTATTAACAAAAGATCATAGTAGAATTTTAGTGAAATAAAAGTTCAGCATGATCACATCAACCCACATAAATCATGTTCATGTAGTTCTGCTGTTAATCCTGCCTCCCTTCATCTGTGTCGGTTCTGTGTTCCACCTGTTTGACATCCACTGTTTTAACTGACATCTTTTTTGGATTACTGTCCTGCATAAATATTCTCACACTGCAAACTGTGAACTTTTTCCCCGGAGAATATTTAGCACATTCTTGCACAGCTCTTGAATTTAAATAACACATTGTACAGATTTTTGTAATACTTTTTTATATTTTATTGTCAGTTTTCAGTTTATGACTCTTGACTTGCAGTAAAGTAAATTCAATGTATGTTCACACCTACGTGGCAATAAAGATGATTTAATTCTAATTCTTACACCGACATACTAAAAGAATCCCTGCACTTATCTCCAGGTTTGGGGTGTAATGGATTACATGTGACAGGATTACATAAAGGGTTCTTGTCCATTACAGTTAGAGATAAAAAAAAAGATGTAATCAGATTACAGATATTTTTTAGTAAAAATGGGGATTATTAGTAGGATCACAATTTGAATATAAAGATTGATATACTACCATGCACAGTGCACAAACACCTGCCAATTCATTATTATGATCTCTATAGTGAAAAAATGCTTTGAGAAGAAATTTCATTTTTTTGTCTCTAAATCAATCAATCAATCAATCAATCAATCAATCAATCAATCAATCAATCAATCAATCAATCAATCAATTGTGAAAAACAAAGGAATGAAATGCTGGACAAACTAATAACCCAAACAAACATAAAACACATTGAGCTGCAATGATTAATCTGTAATTAATCGACTTTAATTAATCTGCATTTACTTTGAGAATTGAATTTTTTACATTAAAAAGTTTAAATTCTCTGATTTCAGAGAAATTAATAATAAAAACAATAAACTGATATTGATTATATCACCTGACTCTGGATTAGTCACAGCACCACATTTTGATTATTTGTCACCTTTTATGTACCATCTGAAAAATAAATCTTGCAGAAATGTAAACACACAAGGATAACTGATCTTCAGGCATTTTTAACAAATCATTTTATTTTGAAAAGTGGTGAGTCACTGTATGACTCAGTGTGAATGAGGCTGGCTGACTGCTGGTGTGTTTTCTGTGTTTGCAGAGAGTCACTGTTAGCAGAACTTGTTCATGTATGAAAGAGTTCCATCAGACTGAATGTAAACACACCGTCAGTGTAAACTAATGAGTGTGATGTTTTCACCCTGCAGAGCAGATCTGTGTGTGACTGAGAGCAGCCTGTGGGCCTGTAGCAGCAGGTTACACTCTACCTGGACCTGTGTGTGTGTGTGTGTGTGTGTGTGTGTGTGTGTGTGTGTGTGTGTGTGTGTGTGTGTGAGTGTGTGTGTGTGTGTGTGATTACAGGGTAGGGTAATGACAGCCTTGTTGTGTGGGATGGCAGAATAATAACTCAGAGCTAAAACACAAAGCATCTTCTCTCTGTTTCACAGGTATGGAAGCTCACTGAAGACAAACTGAGTTGTGATTCATCTGTAAATACAGATCTGCTGACACAGGCACAGTTTAAGGAGTAACATTACTTCACAATATCTGAGACATGACGTGAACTTCTCCCCATGTGTCCCTCTCTGTTCAGCATTCACATAAAGGCCTGTCCTGAATACCATCCGTAGGTCTATGAAGCTTCAGCAGAGGAGTCGGCATGACAGAAAATTCATACTTTCCAGAAACACTTCCTCATGAGGATGGTTTTTCACTCATAGACACTGTTTTGTGTGCTGGTATCACATTTTGTGGAGATGTAGTGACACCAAAAAGTTGAGGAATGATAACGCCACGATAAAGAGTCTTTGACTTGAAAAAAGTCCTTTATTAAATAATAAACATGATGTGTAGATATTTTTGGTCGTAAAAAATTTGTTTTTCATTTTAAGTGCTTCTGATTTCTGTTTTTAACAAAAAAGAAAGTAGCTGTCATGACCTAAACATGCACATGAACTGTCTTTGGAAACAAATATTAAAATTATGTTTGTGCAGTTGCAAACCTAAAACACTACAGCAGTAATTAGCAACCCTTTTATTTAATAAAATAAGAATAAAATTAAATTAAATGATCAACATTGTAATGTCACAGTAGAAATCAATACATTTCACTACGGCACTGAGACATTTTATTGTGATATTTGATATTTTGGCAGTATTTTCCTTCTTCATTCCTCTCTTTAACAAAACAAAGTGTTAAAATTTTGGTTTGGACACTGATTACCATGGCAACAGTAGAAGCTTGGACACATTCAGGTCAGCCCTAGTTTTGTACTTCTGGATCAGAACCCTGATGTTTTGTTTTTCACTTCTGGGAAGAGAAGCTCAGATGCTGTTAGCAGAAGGACAATGTCTTATGTGTCTAACTGACTCACTGATGTTTCAGACTTAATGTATGGCTTGAGTAACACTCACCAATGGTACGATGAGCTAGGAAGTAGTTGAATGCTAACGTTAGCTGTTGCCTAACTGTAACTCATTGGTTATCAGTGTTGTTTTGATCCATGGAGGTTTTATATGTTTAAAACTTCCTCGAGCCGAGAAAAGTGATTTAAAAATCTGTGACCTCATCACAATATAAAGTCTGTGGGCCGAGCGGGAACACTTGGGCGGGGCCAGCTGTAGAAACACCACTGCACATATTCAGAGGAAGCAAACCTGGAAGCTATAAAACTTTTTTGGCCTCTGTGCCATGTGAGCAACCCTCACTGGACTGAACAGGTGCCAGTTTCATCCATGCTCCACACATGCATCGCTTCAACATGTGCAGCAATCTTAACCTTATGACTGGAGAATCACTGTTCAGGGCAGTTGACCAATTAATCATTTCACATTTCTCTAAAGGTCAGCAGTGACATATTTGGAATCTGTTGGAAGTCTAGAGGAGTTTATCATAAAAAAACATCTGCAGGTTTCAACAGCTGCTCAACATGCAATAAAACAAATAAAGCTTAGAAATAAAAAAAAAATCCAGGAATGTATTTAATCTGCAGGGTGTGAAAATGTGAGCTGGCAGAGCGAGACTGAACGATGTGTTCCGACATGACATCCTGTAACAACAGCGGCAGGATTATTAATGGAGGTTAATCTGCATGTAGAAATGTTTTCACCTTTAATGAACTGTCACAGCAGCAACAGCTCGTCTCCACACCCAGACTGAAGGAGTCAGGACGCCTCCTCCCCGAGCTGATAGAGGGATCGGAAGGAAGAGAATCCTGCTGCTGCTGCTGCTGCCAGGTTCAGGCTAATTACTGGAAATACTTGCGTTATGATTCAAATGTCAGGTTGTGTGTTAAAGGGGAAAGGCATGCTGGATGGATTTCATGGTTTGGTTTCTTTAATGCCAGCATTGATGAGTGCAGAACATTCAGAGGAGGGTGAATTTAATGCAGCATGACACTAAAAGCACATTTTATCCATTAAAATGTTCTTAATCTCTCCATTAAATTAAGATTTTCATTAAACAGCAATGTCGCTCAGAAAAGAAACACATTTTATTTAGAGAAGAAGAAGTTTAGCAACTTCATTCCTTCAATAAATGAACAGGTTTCAGATAAAAATCTGATATGATTCACACCGAGACGATCTTGATCAGACACATATTAGATATACAAGAACTGAAATGTGCCTGGAGGGAACTGAAGTTAATGATGAACTTCTAGCCTTAAAGGAGCTGCCTTGTCCTCCAAATTAGTTGCAGCTCCAGATTGTTTTGGGTCTATTTGGCCTGAAATGGCTCTTTTGAGAGTAAAGGTTGCTGACCCCTGTGCTTTGGCATGATGCTGGGTCGGTGTGTGTCTGTAACTGTGTGCCTGAGACAGGTGATACTCAGATATCTTCATATTTCCTTCTCAGGCTCATTAAACCCTCTTTATTTTATGTATGACTTCACTCTGTATGTATGCTAAGAATTCTGGGATACTGACATGTCCATGGTCACTCGTTGCCGCCTGTTAACAGTTTGTTATCTGGTTGTTGTGACAGTGCTGACATTACTGCGTCGACAGCGTCAGTCAGAGAGGAGCCGGAGGAGAATTTGCATCAGTCTGTTATTTACATACAAATGAAGAGTCTGTGGCTGAAGGACAGGATGGACTGGATCTGTCTGTCTGTCTGAGGAGGACAGTTAGACACGTCCATCACTGGTCACATGATGGAGCATCTTTTGTTTGCTGAGCCAAAACCAGAAATCTTGTTGACATAATTTCAAAGGAAAACTCCATCTAAAACCTTTGTTTTAAGGCTCATGACCAGCTTTTATACTGGACCTCATCACTCACTGCTCTGAGTAGGTTTGGCTGCAGTTTGTTTGTTCCAAACGCTCCAAAAAATGACCAAATGTGACAGTACACATTCTGTACTCAAGTAGAAGTACAGATACTTGTAGAATGTAAGGAGTAGAAAGTACAGATAGTTCTACAGAGTAAAAATAAAAAGTTGTCAGAAAAATAAATCCTCAAAAAAAGTACAGATAGCTGAAAGTGTTTGTACTTAGTTACTTCCCATCTCTGCCCAATATATTTTCATTTGCTGCTGGTGTTACTAGTTATTAAAGTTACAGTACACACAACGATCATGGAGGATAACAAATATAAAAAGTTATCCAGGATATGACTTCTGTCTGATCCAAAAGATGGCGTTCATTTAAACCTTTAAGGGTTTTCTATTTGATGAAGCTTCACTAAGAAGCAGTAGTTTTAAATCAAGTATAACCCCACCATTACATCACTGGATTGCTTTCTATCATTTTTATGCCTCAATTTTGGCTTTTCAGCCGTTGCCATCTCAGATTTTTGGAGACAGAAGTGATCATATTTGGACGAGAAGAGCTGGGGAGGATATGCATCTCTACAATCCTGATTGGATCTAACTGACGACACGCAGTGGTAACGACTTGTCAATCCAAAGGTAGCCACACCCTAAAACACACCCCGCTTTATTGTCTATTTTACATTAAATGGGACCAGAATTATCATCATGCTGTGTTGAAGAAGCCTTAAAACTAGTGACTAAAACCACAAACCCATTAGGAAACTTTTTACTGAGCTCATAAACCAACTGAGAAGTGGCCTAATTTTCTCATTAATTCTCATACAATCAGACTTGTTTCTGCAGCCAGTGGAATCGCCCTCTGCTGGTCAACAGAAAGAATGCAGAGAGAAGTTTGCTGTCTAGACAAGTTTTTGTTTTTGAGTCAGATTAATTTGAAAACTTTTGACAACAGTTACCATCGTTACCGTGTACAACCTATGGTGTGTATGGCCCCTGAAGTAACAGAAGGAAGTCAGGTCACATTAGAGAGGGTGGTTGGACAAGTTAACAAAATATCAGGTAGTTTAAAATGATTTCTTAGTGCCCTTATTGTCCAGTAATTCTACAGCCAACGTTAACGTTATTTAAGCAGAAAAACAACATTTTTATATCCCAAAATAAGTTAAAAAGTTTCACTGATAAAAAATAAAAATACTCACAATAAGTCAAACTTTTGCCTAAAGTATATATATAAAAAGAATGATGTTGATGAGACGTGAAAATATAAGTTTAACACACAGAAATCTGTGTATGTTTGCATGGACAGTCTGGTGCCAATAAACACTTCTACATATCACATATGGTTTTATAACCACCTGGGAGGAGGAGGAACATATGGCTAACTCCTGGTCAATGTTGTTTTTCAGTCAGCAGTATCAGCGAAGACTGGAATCTGTCCAACGCTCATCTTATCTGTTCCTCCACACACACAGAGACTCCAACACCAAGCTCTCAGGTCAACAACATGTCAAAATGGAAATCAGACATTCTTTCACATAAATGTGTCATTTTACCTCATAATTCTGACTCACTGAGTGCAAAAGTTGAGTTACCATGAAAATGTATATTTTGTATCCTGACTAACTTCTCATATATTTGACTTTTCCTGTCTTAGAAATGAGCTTCCACAGTACAACATGAGTCACATCAATAGTTTTTTCTTTACCAGAAACAAGAGGACGTTCATATTTACTGGATTGTTGCATCATGTTTATTTCTATAAACAGATTCAGTCCAGATGTGAGATCATCACAGGGTGTGTGTCTCATGACAATGTGTCGATGTCTGTTTTTTGTTCACTGTATTCATGTTCACGCACCTTTTTAATGTAATTCTGTTTGATTTTTGTTTTATATTACTTTATTACTTATGTCTTCTTTTATAAAACGACTGGACAGTCTCTACCTGCAGGAGTCCAGTGGGCGGAGTCCAGTCATCAGAGTGATTCAGCTCACCTGGTATTCACTACCTGAATGCTCTTGGTGCTGGTGGCAGATAGACACTAATTGTCTAAATACAACTAACCAATTATTCCAGTAAAATGTTGAGTTCATGGAGCTACTTTTCAGTCGGTGCACAGCAGGTTAGCTGAACGTGCAAAAGCTGCAGTTTGTTTCACACACAGATTTAACAAATCAAGAACTGCTAATTAATGTGTACTTTTGTTAAAATGATGCAGATCTTTGAAAGAAAATCCTCTGGAAATACGAACTTAACTCTCACTCAGCTGCTCACAATGAATGCCTCCTAGAATAACCCAGTGAGCAACACAACAGAATTTTAACTTCGATTGCTAGTTGAACGCTGGCTGATATTCCATCTGAACGTCTCTTTCCACCCTCTTTCATCCAGCTAAAATGTGGTTATAACATCCAGCCGCATTTCTTTAATCATTTTGATAAGTTTTTCAGAAAGACAATACTGATTAGTATGTAGGTTTTTCTCCAAAGTCATTTTACTGGTGAAATTTGGACGACATCAAAATATAATTTCAATGCATTTAATGTTGTGTTGTAGAAACTTTTTTCTGGGGACCCACTGTTTCAAAATGACAAACCATCACAGCCCAACTGAGGCATAAATAAACATCCCTGATAATTTTTATAGCTACTTTTGGCACATTTTTTTTTTTAAATCATACACATTTTAGAAGAAACTTTTTATTTCTTTCCATCAGGAAAAAAAGATTTTAGTCTGCTTCAAAAATGAACAAACAGGGTTTTTTTTCTTCTCATTTTACTCTTGCTGACTTTTATTCTTTTCTGTATTTCGTGACCCAAATGAAATATCTTGTGACCCTCCTGTGGGTCTCAACTCAGTCTTTGGGAATTACTATTGTAGTCTGGGGAAGAAAAAAAAAACTTTTGTGCAGGTTCCCCTCCTCTCTTAAGTCCAACAGAAAAGACACTGTCACACCCTGATTGGCCAAGAGGAGAATGCACCAATCTGCCCTTAATTATTAATTGGGAGCCAGTGTCCACATCCTGTCCACTGCAGGTGATCTGAATCACCTTCCAATCAACTCAGAGGAACTTCAACTGAAATGAAATAACTGCTAGAGGACTGCTAGAAGCAGAAAGCAGAAATTTTCAGTGATAATCGCTCAAAATAATCTTAAATATACATAATAAAGTGATTTTATCTCAATTTATTTCTGAAATATTCTAAATATATTCTAGATTTAAATTGTTTGATTGAGTTCTTAGGTGTCTAAAATACATGTAGCTGCTGATCCTTCCACAGCAGGACATTGCTTACTTTCTGGTCTGTTATATCTGAGTGTATAAACGCCATCAGTGATGATGTGACCCAGTTCTGTTCATATCACCGGTCGTCTCTGTCTGCGTCTGGTCGGAGACGTCGTTCAGCCTTCAGCTGCTGACCTCTGCAGCTCTGTGGCTCCACCGCACGATTACAGTCAGATAAACTGATTCATCATATCTGAACACTTTCTTACTTTGACAGCTGATACTCCTGAACATTTTGTTCCTCATGCACTCGGCACAAGTTCACATGAAGATGAGTTCATCTCAAACTGCTGGGAAAGAATCTGTGACTCGCATGATTAACTGACAAATGAACAATAAGTCAAGAAATAAAATGACAAGTATGAATTCTCCCTTTCGTGGATTTGTAAAATAAAATCAACTGAACTACGAGTTATAAATGGACTTAAATGAGCTGAAAGCATGTTTTCTTTGTTATCCATGTATTTTCTTAAGTGTTTCAATGACTATTTTCATGCTGGAATGTGAAAGTTGAATGAACTTGGCTTCACATTCACTATGAAAACAGATTCTCAGTGATGCAGTTCTGTGTTTGTGGACATTTAATTCATTTTTCTTTCACATCTGTTAAATAATGACAGGTATGATCTCGCTAAAAGTTGCCAGTATAAATGCTGATTAAAGAGAAGAAATAATAAAATCAGCTGAAGCAAACTGAAGGAAATCGTCCTGTTGGTAAACAGATCAACTGAGTCCTGCAACTTCTCCTTAAATTTATACTGAAAGGATTTCACACAGTTTTGACCTGAAAAGAAAAACATCTCTGTGTTGTGGGAGTAGTGTTTGTTTTTCCTCTGGCCTGTGTCGCCCTCTGCAGGCTGGATGCTGGTGTTACATCAGCCCCTTCACCCTGATTTCCCCATGTTAAGACATGAGATGTTTCTGAAGATAAACCTATATACCTATATATTATAAACATATGAGGATAAAGGAAAGCAAAGAAACAAACAAAAAAACAAAATAGAAACTAGATGAACTGTAGTAGCAGAGAGAGTAGAAGTAGCATTAAAGAACTGAAATTTTCTGTAATGAACCAGAATGAGCTGAGATGGTACCTGCTGTTAGCTCAGTTAGTTCAGTTAGCTCTGTTAGTTGACTCTGACCCTGAAATGGGAGCTCAGGCCGGGAAGCTGTGCTGGAATGGGCACCAGAACTGGAACTGGGCAAGCAGGCAGCGAAACCTGACTCAGAAGCCTCCCAGACAACACGGCCAGTCCAGGACTGACTACAGGCTCCAAGACTGACACCAGTCTGACAACAGGGAATATGGTACCAACATAGTTTCCTGATAAAGAGAGAACTTAACTTGTTATTAAAGTAAGAATTAACTGCTGCTAACTGTAGCTGTCATCAGTTATTTAGTTTGGTTAACCAAGCAACTAGTAGTCTTATTAGCTGACCCTGTTCGGACTGGAATCTCGGGGCACCGGGGGAGCGTCAGTGTTTGCACCGTCAGCACAGGAGCTTTGGGCTATGAGGTGATTTACAGAGTTTCCTGATGATCACTAACTGCTGCTGACTGTAGCTGCCGTTAGCTTGTCAGTTCAGTTAGTCACCTGGTTGTCCTCCAGTAAGGACTATTTTCTACCTGGAGAATTGGCGCCACCCTCTGCTTTTCTCTATAAAGCAACTCCTAATAATCACATTACTGTAGTGGAGGGAAATTAGCATTCGTTCACGTTTTCTTTTTCTGATTTACTCAAAATTCAGTTTAAAAAGGAATACATTCTGATGGAACCACAATGAAAGCTCCCATGTTGTTAAACTCAATAAAAACTCCACCACCAGCCGTAATTTTGGTACATTGACTGTATTTTTTTATTCCAAACGTGTGTCTATATATTGAACATCAGAGGGCTGGTCCCCTCCTACAGTCACCCCACACGTCAATATCAATAATCAATAATGATAACAATAGAATCATCAGAATAATAAGATCCATCTGTCGTCTGTGTCCTACTGACGAGCTGAGCACTGCTGGTACAAATCTGAGGAGGAGGAGGAGGAGGAGGAGGAGGAGCAGAAAATAAACAGAATAAAACAGCAGACGACATGATGAAACGCACCACACACACACACACACACACACACACACACACACACACACACACACACACACACACACACAAACACACGCACACACAGGAGCGCACACACACACACACACACACACACACACACACACACACGCATGCACACACACACACGCACACACACACGCACACGCACACACTTAACGTCACATGTCACATCAACATTCCTGTGCGTTTTTCTCATTTTCATAAACTATTTCTTCGTCTTGGATGCTGCTGGCTCAATTTTTAAACAGTTTCTATGGAAAGAAAATACAAAAATAATAAAAAACAGAACTACAGGCACTGCTCTTCAACAAAACAATGTTTCCAAAGTGTTTGAATAAAAAATGTGCAGGAATTGATTTACATTTGGCTCCTTCATGTTTGCACCCTGCAGGCGAGCGACTGTAAAGCAAATACACATGGAACTGACAATCAATACCAGCACTTATGTTGAGAAATCGATATGGGAATCGATATGATTGGTCAGCGTATGGATGTTGGAGATTTCTGGCAGCTCACAGGTATGTTCTGAACTCTGATGCGGTGATCGAATTGTCATGACATCAGTTTAAAAGGACTCAATGTTTCCATGAAAAAGGGAAAATAAATTTAAAAAAGAAACAAGCAATACTCAAATCGGACACGCTGACAGGAAGGAAATTACAATCACAAATTTAGTTTTTTTTCTTTTCCTCCAAGTTTACCTGTGAATGTGTTTGTGTGTGTGTGTGTGTGTGTGTGTGTGTGTGTGTGTGTGTGTGTGCAGTATATGTCTGTGTTCCACTGACTGAAAAAATGACAGCCTGCACTTTGATCACAGCTCAAAAAACAGCTTTAACACTCACCTAAATCGTACACAAATGTACTGAGGTCACTTCATCTCCTTTTAGGGACTGCATGAAAATTATTGGATTGGCAAGAGAGGCTGAAACTTGTCTTTTATTTTTCAAAAAAGCAAAAACAAAGAAACAAAGAAACAAAAAGAAACAATCTTTAAATAGTATAGCAGTACTGAATTGCTACCACTTGTTTCACCACTAAAAACAAACAAAAACAACCTGAATAAATATATACTGGTGTATATGTGACATATTAATTAATGGACTTAATGGTTTTGTAGAAATATTTTCTGTTTTTTTGTCTGATGCCACTTTGCTGCTTCATCATTTACAGAGTGTCCTGATGGACAGATGCTGCTAAACTCACTGCTAACTAACTAAGTTATCCCTATGAGCTGACTATGCACAAGTGGAATACTGGTGTTTACACCTCTAGCATAGGAGCTTTGGTCCGCTGCAAGGAGTAGGTTTTCAGGCCTAGGGTGGTGGAGAATGCTGGTTGGGATCGATGCCAGAACGGACACCAGAACCGGAGCTGGGTGAACAGGTAACAGAACCAGGCTCAGCAGCCTCCCAGTGAACATGACTGGACCAGGGCTGAACAAAACGCTCAAGACCAACAGTGGCCAAAAGGGAATGCAGTACCAAGGTGATTTACAGAGTTTCCTGGTGGACAGTTAGCTTTACTTGTTGCTAAAGTGTTGCTAACTGCTGCTGCCGCAAGCCAGTTAACTCAGTTAGCTGTGCAGCTAATTGTCTTATTAGCTGACTCCACTTCAACAGACAGCACAGAGAACCACAGGAGTGTTGGCGTTTACATAGCTAGCACAAGAACTTTGGACCGTGTGGAGGCAAGATTTTCCAGTTTGGGGTTGGGGAGACCCAGTGGGGAAGTCTGGTAGGGAGCAGCACCAGAACTGCTCGAGTGTGTAACAGAGAACTGAGGTGATTTACATGAATTTCCTGATGGATAGATAGCTTTATTTGTTGCTAAAGTGACCAATAACTGCTACTAACTGTAACTGCTGTTGGCTAGTTAACTTGGTTAGCTGTGCAGCTAGTGGTCCTATCAACTGACTAAGCCCCAAGAGTTGGCAAGTGCCAGAAGTTGGCTAGAAAACCACCTTGGTGCTGTATTTCCTGTTGCCAAACTGGCCTCTGTCGGACTGTGTCAGATCCCTATCCAACTGTGTTCACTGGGTCAGTTAGTGGCATGATGGGAGACATAACACACATTGAACACTACTGGCTCTGCGACAAGTCACTCCTTAGCTGCCTATTTATTTTTTTTACAGACAACATGTAAATATATGAAAATCAAATTGCACTTTGTTAGCTGTTTCATGGACACTTTACGAGTTCCATTTCAAACCTTTAAATTGTTGCAATAGTTACAAATTAGCACAATAGAAGAGAAATTAGGACACAATACGTGATGGTAAATCTGGCAAAGGATGGCTTGAATTTAATATAGAGAGAAAATAAAGAAGGTGCTCCCTGCTCTCCCCAAAACATCTAAAACAACAACGCTTCAGCCATAAGAGCTGCCTCTAATACTTTTCATACAGTCCCTTTCAGTCGACATCTACTTCACCAAATAAGGTTTTGGCACAAATTTTTAAGATCTGAAGAGAGTGTTGGCACATTCGGCTGTGTTGTGGCACTGTATGTAAGCTGGCTGTGGCCCAGTTATGGCTGCCAGATTTGGCCCGTTCAGAGAAGAAGAAGACGACGACCTGCACCAACACAGTTTGGAACCCTTCAGGTGAGTGTTGATGCTTCTGTTTTTCTCTTTCATGGATCACAGCACCGACTGGTCAGTTTTGCAGACATCAGGTCAGCAAACAGCAACATGGTTGTTAAGAGCTACATCCTGCAGAGACATCCACATGATTGACAGATGACCATGATAACTGTACAGCTGCTCTGCTACTGTGTGTGTGTGTTTGTGAGTGTGTATGTGTAGGTCTCCTTCTATACAAACACCTGGTTCAGTATTCAAACAGTAAAACCTCAGAGTGCTGATGATAAACACAGCCTGTCCTTCTGAGTCCTCCTCGCTTGGCACGGAGCATGATGATTGGCCGAGGCAAGAGGTGGAGGACTGAATGTGGATGAGCCCCCAGCATGGTGTCCAATTGGCAGGCACTTCCTGTTTGTCCGTCCTCTGCAGCCCTGTGATCGAACACCTCCGCTGGTTTAATCCAGAATGTAACGTCTGATTAAAGTGGTTTGATCCGTCCACCCCTGTGGAAAGGTTACTGGTATGATCCACTGAGCCAAAGTGGCCTGGTCTTAATGGATGACCCTGCAAACGAGTCAAAATGGTTTCTTCCACCCACTCCTGCTGATAGGCCGGTTTGGACTGATCCAGTTCACTGTTGACGGCCCACACAGTGTCGCTCTGTTCAGTCCTGACCCCCCAGTAAGTCTGTCGGCGGCCGCGTCGGCGTCTTGGGTGGGGGCATCGGCCGGGGCGGTGGTGGTGGTTTTGTATTGCCCCTCCGTGGGCTCCCTGCTCCCCCGCCCCCGTCACTGTCAGCTCTGTCTGCTGGGATGGGAGGAGGTGGTGGCGGGAGGCGGGGCAGTGACATGGAGCCATGGTGGTAGTGGAGGTGGTGGTGGAGGTTGTGGCGGTGGTGGTGACCCGGCGTCGGCACGGAGGGCGGGATCCGGGAGCAAGAGGAGGCGGAGGAGGATGAGGAGGGGGGAGGAGGTGGGGGAGGCGTGAGTGTGGCCGGCCGCAGGCTCTGAATCCGCCGACACTCCTGGCAGATCCGAACGTGGCTGCAGCCCTGCAGGAAGCTGCGCGGTGGGGCAGGAGGAGCCACTAGGGCTGACGCTGGAGGAGGGGGAGGTGGCGTGCTGGTGGTGGCACTGGGGCCTAGCGGGTCCTCCAGGAGCCTCTGTGGCCCCGGGCCCAAATCAGGGCCTCCTGGCATACCTGCCCCCAGCCCTGCCAGCCCACCTGTCAGCGGGCCAGCACCGCTGTACAGTTTACCATTACTGAGACGCATCTCACGGACAAGGCGGATGGGGCGCGGGGCAGCCAGAGCTAAACGGGACGGGTGACGCAGGACTCCGCCCCCAGCGCTGCTTAGAGGCCGCCGGCGTCGAGAGCGAGAACTCTTCTTACAGGAGACAGCGTTTCGAAACTCTGTCAGCATCTCCTGACAAACAGAGACCTGAGACAGAGACAGAAAGACAGACAGAGAAAAACGTGGATAAATTATGGACTGAGTGCACACAACCCGGTCATAGGATAAAAGAAAACATGGCTGCCTAAAGAGCAGCGACTCTGACAACAGTTAGGAGGAGCTGCTGCGTCAGCTTCACTGTTCTAGATGCAGAAGTTCCACACCACTTACTTTAAATTAAGATGTACGTTTCTAGGGGCTTACAGTTATCAAGCTAACATAAGCTAGCTACCTTTGCTGAATAATGTAAGCCTGCCCTTTCTAATGTCTTGGGAACTAGCTGTAACTTGAGGTAGCTGGCTAGCTTCAGTTAGATTTCAGTAATAGGGAATGGGCTTTTCTTTCAGCATGTATTAATACCACGTACCAGTGGAAAAGCTAGTATGGGGCCCTGCATGTTTCCAAAAATGATGTTTAGTCTGCTGTTGCAAGTTTTAATTTTTTTAAACTTCTGTTTCTGAATTGTTAAATGTTAACACAATGTGTATTTTTAGTTTTACCTGAACAAAAAGAGTATTCATGTGGTTATACACTGTATTTATATGGCTCTGTCAAAGAACCTTTGAACTTGAAATGCATGTGAGAGTGAGAAAATGTGTGTGTTCATATATGATGGAAGGGAAAGTGAATCAGACGTGAACACATTATACTCTGGATGTTTTTATCTGTCTGTTTTAATGCTCTGCAGCTTCCCATCTCAAACTACTGTTATCTATAAATATGTTTGACTGTGTGTGAGTGTGTGTGTGTGCGTGTGAATCTGTCCTATAAAAAACAGTCGGGGCAGAAAGTCAAATAAATGACAGATAAATGAAGAACAAATGAAAGTCAGAAACTGTGTCTGCAGAGGACGAACAAACTCAACAGACTGCTGCAATACAGATATGAAGAGATACGTCTGTGACTTTAAATCCTTTTACCAGCAATGATGTGTCTGACAGCTTCTTTTAAAAGCCACGCTAATCAATATATTTACATAAATGGCACCCTGTGGAGTGTGAAGCAGTGTTGTCATGAGCAGCACAACACACCCTCCTGACACCAGTTTCAGTCTGTTATATTTGTCGAAATAACAGACATCCCAAAGAGGAATCAGAATTTATAATGTCAAAATCCTGTCACATTTTTTAATGGTGTTTTCGAGATAGACTTTGGATTGTGAAATGTCTAGGAATTTAGATTTGTAGTCATAAGCCACACCCCCCTCAATCAGTCATTACCAAATTTTATGCATTGACTGAATCTTGACCCGAGATCATGCAAACAGAATCGCACAAATCTATGAAGCCACATCAGAGATATCAACTTTTCACATTTGTGGCAGAATATCCCAAGACTACAGTCAGATCTTGCATCTGATCATGTGCACCAAGTTTGATTACAATCACTTAAGAGAATTTTGATTTATGAATGTTTACATAAAATTTAACTTAAAGACATTTAAAGACTTAAAGTCTGTAAATGATCCTGTTAAAGGTCCAGGGCGATTGGCCCAGCGGTTTCTGACAAGATGTCAAAAAAAAAAAAAAATGTTGAGAAAATTGTCAAAAAAGTTCCAATAAGGAGCAAAGATGTAGATGAATTTAGAGATTAAAACAATAAACTTGATTGTTAATGTGCCACCTTGAGGTCAGTGTCAGAACTGATTTGGTGGTAAACTGACAAGAACTGAAGAAATGAAAGTGGAGAGAAGAAGAAGCAAGAAAACATGGATCTAAACAATGCAAGTTTCATTTTATTCCTATAATGATTTCTGAAAATGTTTTATGAGACAGAATGTATTCAACATGTTCATTAGGCTTCAAGGACGCACACATTTTGATGAGAAACACTGAATTTAAAAGTCAGTGTTGTATTGCCAAAAGAATCAATTGATGCATATTTAAAGAGACAGTGCATGAAAAACTTGATATCATGGTGATCAAAGGCATTTTTTCATACAGGAGAGGATATTCACACAAAGCTAAAGTCTTCAAAAACATGATCATACATTTTTTATGGCTGCACAACCACATGCATGTCATTTTACACACATTTCCCCCAAAAGGCCTGACATCTTTATGAATTTAAAGTTCTGTTCTTGCAGAAAGCTGAAGATACACATCAGAGACACTGAGGCTAAAATGACTTCTTATATGAACTTTTGAATAAAACACATCCTGATCATCATACACAGAGTACATCAAATGAAAATACACTCACACACACACACACGCACATGCACACACAGGCGGATGACCTACTGAGGTGTTTGAGCTGGGGTTGAGGCCGGGGGCGGGGCAGGAGGAGGAGGAGGACGAGAGAGGAAGAGGAGTAGGAGGAGGAGGAGGAGGATGGTGATGAAGGTTTACCTCGTCCGTCTCGGCGGTGCGGCGCGTCGACCACACAAACTCCATGATGGCCACGAAGACGGCAATGATGAGGCCGCAGATCAGGACCACGAAAATCCCGCCGATGTTCTCCATGCCGAGACCTGAAAAACAGACGGACAGACATTTTCCTAACAAGTTGTCCTCATTCCGTCTCCGTGTCTCTGACTTGCTTCATATTTCATAAGGTGTGAAATGAGATAAAACAGCCTCTGATGCAACGGAACCTCCATCATTTCATCATCCTTTATGTCTTGTTTTTCTGTCTCTGTCTGTCTTTTGTCTGCGTCCACATCGATTGTGATGTCTGATTCTTTCCTTCAGTGTTTCCATTATTGACCCACACACAGGATTTTTTTCTTTCTTCCTGATGTGTCTCAGTGTAACGAGATGAGACATCGACTTCCTCGCTCAAATCATGTTTTCAGTTGCCGATCATTATGGGAATCTGAGTCCTGTCTGAGTATTGATCAGCTGCTTTCTGTCATCTGTTCAAACAGCTTTCTTCATTCTCAGAGCACACTGCAAAGTGCTGTGTGTGTGTGTGTGTGTGTGTGTGTGTGTGTGTGTGTGTGTGTGTGTGTGTGTGTGTGTGAAGCCTGAGAAAATCAAGCCATTAAGATGCTGTTAAGACCCATTAAGACTAATCAAGTGTCTCTTTGTTGCTGATTGCACAGTATACAGTGAGTGTGTGTGTGTGTGTGTGTGTGTGTGTGTGTGTGTGTGTGTGTGTGTGTGTGTGTGTGTGTGTGTTGCTGTTCCTCTGTGCCCACACACAAGGAAATCCTCCAAATTAAAAGTGTTCTAGTCCATTCTCTAAAAAAATGGGTGTTGTGTAATGAGCGATCAGGGAGAGTCGTGGTCGTTATGAGCCTGGGTGTTTCTAACTAGGAGCTGAAATCCAGTGTGTTCAAGACATTCCTTTGTTTCATTTTTATCCTTTATTACAGAATTAACTGTGGAAAGAGAGTAAACATGTGGAAACTAGTAGCTTTTGATTCTTTCTCATGCTGAGATGAATCTCATTGTTGATGAGCATTCTGTAATGTTTAAATCATCACAAGTAAAAGTTGAATAAAAGCAGACTGTCAGGGATCCAAATATTCTAATCTCACAATATTAGCATTCTTATGGGACACAGGTTCACATAAAATGCTGCCAGAGGTGGCAAAAGTCCACATGTTCTTTACTCAAGTAGAAGTACAGATCGTTATGTTGTTTTTCATCCTTCATCTTTTTTGTGTCGTTACATCTTTAATGTTGTTTTTTGTCTTGTTATGTCTCATTACATCTCTTCTGTCTAGTTACATATTTCACATCAGTTTTCATCTTGTTACATCCTTTATGTTTTTTTTTTGTCGTTATAATTTTTGATCAAAACCGCGTCGTAGTGGTGAGATCAGAGTAACCGATGGAATCAATCAATGCTTGAAACAGCGATCACACCATAAAGTGACATTCCCTCGTCCACACATAACAGCTGAGGCTGCAAACTTCATGATGCAGTGGAAAAAAAGGGGTGCTGTGTCACCCACCTTTGGCTCGGTGGTCCTCCTCTTTGGGACACTGTCCTCCCTCCCACCAGCGTCTCTTCAGGATCTCCAGCCTGTTGCTCTCCTGGAGCTGTAGGATCCCCAGAGTGATCTCATCTCTGTACGGAGAGCCTGAGGAGGAAGAGGAGATGAGTCATTCACCATCTTACTCTCAAATTCCATCGAGTTTAAGGTTAATGTCATACATTTTCAAAATGAGTGGATTAAATTTAAAAGTAATCGACAGGTACTCAGCCTCCCTGCTGATAACTGGTTGACCCGTGCAGCAGGTGATCAGAAGTTTTCAGCAGTGCGTGGTGCCTTTTTATAATATATTTGAAGTGATTTATGAAGTGATTCATCCCTGCTTTTTCTCTGCCGTGCAGGAATGAGCCTGCTGGAGTCTTGAATGTCAGTGTAATCGCAGTCTCATGGTGCAGATACGTGGACGGATGTCATGTTTACTGATTCCGAGTGGGAGATCTGGCTGGACATGGCACAGTGAGTTGACGGGCGGGACCCCTGCACCCCTGGTGCAAGATGGGAATGGTGGCTTTGGACACACTTTGAATGGATTTAATCCATTGTGCCTTGTGCTTTAGATCAGCGTAGGATAGGTTCCTTTGTGTTTGAATTCAGGATAAAATGACACATCTACTAACATAAAATCCTGTGTTTTTTTCTTGTGTGGTGCGAACACAAACTTGGTCCACTTGGAAACAGACTGAAACTCTCCTTTTCAAGGAGTCTTGGTTGTTTAATCCACACCAGGGTTCCACTGGCGGCACGGTTTGTTTGTGATCCGTAGAAAATGTGAATCCAAAAGCAGAACCACTGCCAGATTCTACTGCTGGTCATGAACTGCTGAGAAATCAATCTGAAGACCAATCTATGTAGTGACATTCATATTTAAACACAAATCACCATGGTAACATGATTGCAGGTCAGCATGTGAGCGTGTAGATTTTTCCTTGATCAATCAGACAGTGAAATGGAGCTATAGCCGATGTGTTTAATTGATTTTTCCCCGTCATGGGTCTCTTTAGTTCAGCTGATGATGCATGACATCACCAAAACTGTCCAATGAATAAGCTCCCTGATTAGACATGCTGATCTAAAATTAGTTTAAAAGGGAACCGTGTATTTCTAGACATGTGCAACTGAAGGAAAATGACCCAAGATGTTAAAAAATTAAATAAGAAGAGTCTGGATTTTACATCCTTAATATTTAACTAAAGCTTTCTAACACGAGGCTGTGGCAGGTCTGCAGATCACTCAGTTTTAATAAGAAGCTCTCTGTCCAGCACATTCAGCCCTTATATTCAGTGTTTTTTATTGAAGAATAAAGAAAGAAAAAGCCACAGTTCACCCGCTCACCTCTGCTTTGTTAAGTACATGTGTTGAGCTGCTGTAACAGGCACAGCGTGCTCTTTGCTGCTCTGTGGGTTTTTATATTGACATTTTCCTTCCAGGGAGCACGTGTGCTGGTAAACCGAGAAATGTTAAAAGAGCAGAGACACAGACGAGGCGCTGGCTGCATCTTTTATACAAATCAAACACGCCCGCCGCTGTTATGAATCCCGTTTTGCACCTGAGCTCTGAACTGTGAACTGGAACATAGACTCGTTCCTGAAATGTGAAATTTGTTAAACAGAGGCAGCGACCACCTTCAAGCCCGTCTCCTAGAAATGAAAAAGGTTACTGTTAATTAGCAGCAGTTTGCATGTTCTGTGGGAAGTGTTAAGTCATATTTTTTTTTTTATCGACATAAAGGCCCAGAACACCAGAGAATAGTGATTCATTGCGTGTTTGAGAAGTTTGCAGAAAGTTTTTGCCAGAAAACTCTTTCTGGCAGAAGTCTTTCTGTCAGACAGGCTTTAGGAAGTCAGGTGACAGAGTATAAAGAGCAACAAAGTTAGCAGCAGGTTGTTTTTGGATGAATGGTTAAACACAGGACTTCCACCTAATATGACGCTTATTGTTGACTTATACTCAACTATTTGTTTTTCCTTTTTTACAGTGTGTTTGGAAAAATTTTCTCCTTTCTCTTCTGTCCTCTGCTTAAGAAACTCTTAACCCTGTTCAAAGTCCTCTTCTCTCCTTCTCAACACTTTTCGACCTCAGCAGCTCTCATAAGGGCCGAGATGAGAAGCTTTGTGAGCAACTTTTATCTTTCCCAGGTTCTACTCTTAACCTTAGAAAATATCATAATAAGAATTTTCTTAGAATTTCATCACTATGAGCAGCTCTTTATACTAGGGAGGTTTGTGAATGCAGCTCCTGATCTTGCCTTTGCTTTTACACTTGGTATTTTTAATGCTTTAATTCTCTTTATCCTCATTGAGAACACGTTGATGTCCTCAAGAGCAAAATATTAATGTGAGTAAAATAAGGCAAAATCAAATCATAAAAAATCAACAGTAGAACTCATGGCTGTGTTTAATAGTGAAAGTACGAGCATTTACACACAATACACTTAATACAAGATCTTGGTGAAAAATTAATGCAACTCTGGACTGAAATAAATGTTTTGATGTTGCATAATCTTAACGAAACGATGCCATGGTGGCAATCAAAGCTAAAGGTGGTCCAATGAAATATTAGAGTGTATGACTTGTTTTTTATTTTGGCCAGGTAGCTCAGTCAGTTCCCACCAGTATTACTTTAATTTTAGAGACATGTCTCTCTAAATTTAAACAACCAGCTGTATCAGCGGCACGTTTTTTGGATTGCATTTACACGTACTTAAGATCCAAACACAGAGTGACCCGGCAGATCCAATCACACTCCGATCATGATGCATTTACAGTCTGCATTTTATCCTTAGATCACATTTTAATACAGTATCAGGTGTAAATGAAGTGAGAGAGCTGATTGAACTATATGGTAATATGTGAGACCAGATTATTTGTCATTAAGATTTTGTCCACCACAGCTGTAAATGATGAAGCTTCCATCCTCACCTCGTTCTCACTTCATCCCTGCCACTCTCGTCCATTCATCTTCTTTCTTATTCCATTAAAAACTGACAATGACTTTCAGAGAATGACAGACAGCAGGAAGTGTGCGGGTGTTTTTCAAAGTAAAAGATACGTCTTTGACAAAATGATGACACTTCAACTGGTTAGATGCTCCATATTTTAGAGATACTGAGTGATTTATTCGACACCTGCTCACTTCCTTTTCTTTCCTTTCTTGACAAAACTGATATATGCTTTTCTCTGAAACTCTTCCCTTGAAAGCCAAACATTTCGTTTGGCAAGTTCCCAAAAGGATGATCGACTACAGAAAACCATATCTGAAATTAACTCTCCCCTTTTACTTTGTTGCATCAATCTCATTGCTCCCTCTAGCTAAGGGGTCAGAAACCTGCAGCTCTGGAGCCAAATGTGGCTCTTTAGGTCCATGAAAAAGTTGAGAAAACTCTTAATTTCAGGGCAACATCCTGCAATAGATTTTTGAGTTTTGAGCCCAACTCAAACTATTAAGTTTTGAAACATTTCTACTAACCACTACTACTCTTTTGTGGAGATATTTTTTCTTTAGTTAAACATAAATCTTTTAATTTTAGAAAAACAAAAATTGTATTTAAAAAAACCCCAAAACATTTATTTTCAGGCACCAAAAATTATGACAAATCCAGTTCACAGTTCACTGTGACCAATTTGTGAACTGCTGTTTGTGATATAAACTTTTCTTGTTGACAGTTTAATAATCTTCATTTATTTGCTTCACATCTGTGGTTGTGTGAGGCTCGTTAGTGATTGTAACCTCCTCATGAAGCCTTTATAGAATGACAGAAAGTGAAGGGACTCATGATCCCTGAGTTTGTCCTTCAGTTTGTGCTTCTCCTCAGGTTTGCTGCTCTTTTATGAGACAACACATCCTTGTACTGTAACTAACTGACAGAATAGGTTGTTTGTCAGTGACTCCCCAGACAAAAAAATGACTGCTGGACGGAGCTACGGACCTTCGCATACAGGACCTTTGCACCAAAATTTTGACATCATAATGTTGCAAAATGGTCAAGGTCTTATTAGGCACCAAAACTACTTGGTTAGGTTTAGGAAAAGATCATGGTCTGTGTTAATAAACATGATAGTCAACATGGGCTCAGAAACACTTTGGAAAACCGTTGTCAGTAAACACAGTTTGTCTCTGCATCTACAAATACAAGTTCAGACTCTACCATGCAAAGAGAAAGACATATATCAACAACATCCAGAAACACTGCAGACGTCTCTGGACCTGAGCTCATCTGAGATGGACTGACACAAAGTGGAAAAGTCTGCTGTGGTCTGACGAGTCCACGTTTCAGTGTTTTCACTAATCATGGACGTTGTGTCCTCCAGGCTAAAGAAGAAAAGGACCAGTTCTGAAAAGTTTTGTAAATCCTTGCATTCTGTTTTATTTACTTTTTACATGGAGTTCCAACTGTTTTGGACTCTGAGTTCTACTTCTGTCATAATGTTTTAAGCCCTTTTACTCTCTAAACTTTAAGATTTGAACAGGCACCTAAAGAGGAAGGGCACCATCCAAATGGCCCTGAACACAAGTCAAACTCCACAGACTAGGAGGCTGATTCCAGGCACTCAGCTGGTTGAAAAACTGCTACCAGGAAGCCAAATCTGCAGCTATTTCTGTTTCAGAGCCAAACAAAACAAATATAATATATATCAGTTAAACAGTACAAATGCTGGTTCAGATTCAGGACGGCCAATAACATCGCAGGTGCTTCTACAGGTTTCAATTCCTCCAGGAAACAGAAACATCACTCACCTTCCTGTGTGTGCAAACTTTCCACATAGTTTTGTGAAGTGTTATTGTGTTTATTCCGCTGTCACATCACATATTGTTTGTTATATATTGAGACGGTGTTCCGTTCTGTCCGGCACCTTGTCTGTCGGTTCTGTTTTAGCAGTTAACCAGGTCATATTCTTTGTGCAGCTGCTGTTCTTGGCAAATTAAATCCATCCTGATTCCAATTTGGCTTTGGTCTGCTTTCGCCGGTGTCTGGCCTCGCCTCGCCTCGTCATCTGCCTCAGACTTGTTTCTGGTGATAAGTGTTAGTGCATAGATTAGCATAGTTAATGGAGGCAGGAGGAACAGATGTGGAGAGAGGAGAGGGAACAGCGGGACGACGCAGACAAGAACAAAAAAAAAAAAGAAAAAAAGAGAGGAGTTTTTGGGAGGGCGGCCTGTCAGTCAACCTGCCTGTTAAGTGATGAAAATAAAAGCAGCAGAATCACCCAGGTGCCCCGGGTAGACGGCGTGTCCCATGCTAACTGTGCTGACTGACAGTGAGCGATTAGCATCAGACACAAAATGAGGGAATGAGAAGAGCAGCTGCTTGAAACCTGAAATCATTTTGGTTTCTGTGTTCTGGGAGTTTAAAGTTTCTAACTGCCAATGAACATGAGCTGTTTTTAACCACCATCGTTCCCTAAAGTGGTTATTATTGTAACCTCGACAACAAAGGTCCCCTAACCTTAACTAAGACGTAATTATACCTGACACATATCCATGAACTCAGAAAACACTTTGTTATAAATGCTGAACAAGGTATTATGTCATTTAATTTGAAGGACGTGTTCATGTTAACCGAAGTTTTTGTTCCCTGACTCTGGAATTTAAGGCATTGTCTCTTTCCAGGCAACATAAGTGAACCCTGCTGCTGTTGGTTTTACATATATTTAACCATTGAAAAGTATTTAAAAATGCTAATAACTTTGACTAAGCAGAATCCAGTTAATCAGTTAGTAATTCTGAAGCACAGTTTTCCTGTGAAACTCTAAAAAAAACTAAACCCGTTTGTACCGTTTGTAATATAACTTACAATAGACCAGTGTAGAAATAAATATTTCACAGGTCATCAATATATAGTATCAGCGTAAGATATATATTTAATATATTTATATATATATATGTGTATATATATATATATATTTAGAAAGATGAAGAAACCGTGGCAAAGCTCCACCTTTGTTCATGACACTTTATTAGTTTATTAGCTTGTCCTGATCAGAAAATTTCTAGTAGTTCCATTCCAGCAGTGTGCTTTCTTGGCATGTTGGCAGTAATAGTTCCAGATTTGGTTTCCCGGTATTAGTTTTTCAAGCAGATGAAGAGGTCTCTTCTTTTCATCATCCGTCCTCTCTGACAGGTCTAACCTTCCAAAATGTCTTTACATGTTACAGTACAGATGTTTGGGTTATCACAGCCAGCCTCTTGCTCCACTCACCTAGCGGCATGCCGATGCCGTATCCTTTGGTGTCCAGCAGTCCTCCGATCTGTGTCAGGTTGCAGTTGAGGCTGCGGTAGTACTCGTTCATGGTGCTCTCCATCAGGAAGGCGTACTTGGAGTTGAGGACTCGGGCGATGCCCTCCTCCGTGCTCTTCACGAACACGCTGGGCTGCTTGGAGTACATGTAGTTCCACATCCGCTGGTACGTCTGGTACCGCGAGTTCTGGAGGAAGAAGAAGAGAATCACTGTTGATTAATTTTCCTGAAAAAAAAGTAACAGCCAAAAATAAACAAAAATAAAATCTAGTTAAAATCTGTCTGACCATGAAGAAGGTCATGGTCGACCCTCCGTGGATGGTCCCGTACTGGATGTTGGTTTGGTCGGCCAGATCGTCTGGAGACTCGATAGGAACCTCCATCCTCTGGACGGTCAGAAACGCCGCCAGGTTGGCCGTGTAGGATGAGATAATGATGAGGGTGAAGGCCCACCTTGAGAGGACCAGAGAAGAAGAAGAGCTTTAACCTTTATTTACCCTGAGAAACTTTGAAAGCGTCCCTCATTTGTCCCTCCTCTCCTTTCATTAAGAGCTGTGAGTGGGAAGCAGGGGAGAGACAGATGGAGAGCTCTGCAGGAACCGTCAGGAGTTTTAGGTAAAAATCATCAACCTAAACATGAACTCCGGCTGCAGCAGAGAGGAGCAGGACACCTCCACCGCACAGGAAATGAGACGGAAGTGATGAGCAAGGGAATTAGGACGAGAGGAGAAGGTTGAGAGAGAGTGATGGAGGCAGAGAGAGAGAGAGGGAGGGAGGAGGACAAAATGGTGGAGGAAGGTGAGATTACACAGAGGTGAGGAGAGTGAGAAATTGTGCACCTTATATCCTCCTGCTTAAAATTCTCAGTTGTGATTGGCTGAAGGGTATGACACCTACGATGCAGGTGTTTGTTAATGTGTGCACCACCAGTATAGTCGGCGATAATGAGTCCTGGTTCAAGAGCTTGGAGCGTCATTTGTGTAACCAATAAAAAGAGAAGCTTCTCACCAACAACAACATGAATTTAATTTAAAATGTGTCAGATCATTTCATGTAGCTGCACATCCAGCAGGAGAAGAGCTGCGGCGAAGGACTGTACATAAGAGGTCTTTACCCAAAAATTGCCTTATTTAATAAGGTAATTTATTATCACCATACAACACAGGGTTGCACAGTGAAAAGAAAATTGTAGCCCCTTCATGCTACAAACACATAATACTTATAGTAGTATGTATAGAAAAAGGCTAAAATATATAATAAATTAAAATAAAACAAAACAATATATACAGTTATTTACATGGATAAATATACACACAAACACATACAAAAAACAAAAGGTTAAAAGAAAAATTTGAAGGCACTACCAGCTGCAGTGTCTGTATATTAATTGCACAAGCAAGTATCAAGGAAGTTGGAGTAAAAAGTGAACTTTAAAATGCTGGAAAAAAAAGAAGAAGAAGAAGAAGGAGAAAGAAAATGTCAATAAAGCCCGTTTCTATCAACTGGTTACGAGCAAATAAACTGTAAGGTGTAGGTTTTTACAAAGTTAGCGCTGTACGGGTTGTGACCTTGAAACAAAACCAATTTTTGCCAACTGCTAAAAAATGTAAAGAAAGAAAAAGAATCAAAACCAGTCACCTTGGCCATCTACAAGAGGAAAATGGAGAGACATTTTTTTCAACCAAACAAGCTGTAATTATTCTGTCATTGGACAGAAACAGCTTCTTCTTCTTCTTCTTCTTCTTTTTGGAGCAGAAACTGCTCAGTCATGTGAGTTCATTTTTTGCTACTACTGAACTTACTCAGCAAAAATGTTTCCATCTCCCATTAAAAACACTAACTGTCTTTAGAAAGATTTTAAAACCAACTCAAGTGAGCACAAAACATTTTTTCCCAATTTTTCCATTTCCATCAACCTTTTCTAATGTCAAACTTCAAAATGTGCATAAAAATATGTTGCTGAAAACATGGCTGATGTGTGGGTGCCTTCTTGGCTAATATGTGTATGCATGTGCATGACTGGCTTTGAAAATATTTTTGTTACCCATCTAACACACTGAAACATCTTATTTCAAGGGCCAGTGTGTAGGATTTTAATGGCATGTGCTGGCGAGGTTTCAGATTGCAACCAAATCATTTCATCCTCCCCTTCCAAACGTGTAGCAGAACCCACTGAGGCTGCAAAACACATAAATAAGGCAAAAAGCCGTATCTGGAGCCAGTGCTCGGTTTGTCCAATATGAACTGCTGTAAAAACATGACAGTGCAAAATGGTGATGGCTCTGAAAAGGTGAAGAGAAAATACTAATATTTCATTTCTGCCATATTCTGCCAATAAATCCCCCTAAATCCTGTACATTGGACCTTTACATGTTTGTTATAATGCTATATGAAGCCCCTGATGATGTTACATGATTGAACATGTTGGTCTCACAATAAAATCATTCAAGTGCTGCTGCAGTTTGGACCTCTTCAGTCAGAGCAGCTTGCTAGTCAGACAGACAGACAGACAGACAGACAGACAGACAGACAGACAGAAGTCAGTATGCTGCAGTTTGTGCCATGGCCATCATGACTTTTAATGGGGCTAAGTGCCCGGCCAGGCTGAGAGCTGTCAGAGAAAAGATGCTGATGGCTCCTCCAGTCCCTCCAGTATCGCTCCACCATCTGTCTGACAGCAGCTACTGGGAACGAGGGAGGAGAGGAGAGGAGAGGAGAGGAGAGGAGAGGAGAGGAGAGGAGAGTGGTGGAATTGGAAGAATAATTGTAATTTCAGCCTCCAGAACCAGCAGGTGGACGGAGGTTTGGTTTGAATATTCCTCTTGTTGGAGTGAATATTTGCAGCAGACGAGGTAATGAAAACTCATCGCAGTTTAAACATGAGCCTGTTTGTTTTTAACAGCAGTGTTTGAGTGGCTGCGGTTGCTGCTGTGCTCACACTGCCCAGCTTGAGAGTAAACACTTGAACTAATGGAAACCTTGGAAAATAAAATGGGAGAGTGACAAAACAAGTCTGCAGCAGCAGGTAAAATATAGTCGCCAAGAAAGAAACAAGCAAAAAAGCAGAACTTTCAACCAAATAATCAAATGAAATGCAACAAAAATAAAAACAAGAAATCATCAATTTTGAACAATAACAAAAGAACACTTTATTTTATAGACCTGTAATTACAAAATGTTTTCCTGAGAAGTCTCTGAGGACAAACTCTGTAATATGGTTCTCAGTCTAGCAGGACTACAGGTCAGTGAGTATTTACTGCCACAAACAATCCTATTCTTCTTATAATTTATACACACTGATTAGTGCGACTGGATGTTCAATCCCTGAAGCTTCTGCACATCATTTAGCTTGAGTTGAGTTCTTGGAGACGACCATTAGATGATATTATGACACATCTTAGGTTGTCTCAGTCGAGGCCTGCCCACTGTGGGCTGATCAGACCTGGTTGTGTGTCTGATGGACTGTCTAGATCCTCACATGGCAGTCCATACAGAATCTCTTCTTGTGACAGCTTCTTTCAGCGGCATTGGCAAGTTCTTTTTACCCATTGTCTGTAAATGTGCTGTCCTGGCTCGACTCAGTTTGACTCAGCACATCGGCCTGGCACGGCGGGGATTTGCATCTCCATTGTAGGTGTGTCTTTGAACTGAAACATGCTTGTCTTGAGTCAAGTGGCTGTAAAATGGTGAATAATCATGTTGTATTTCCTATAAATTCCTCACAATAAAGTCTCCTGTTATTTTGTGATTCAGAAGCTTTTATCATGAAGTGAAATTTGGAAATGTTGTGCTTTCATCACATAACATGATTCCTATGTGGGTGAAAGTGAACATCATGCGCTAATGCATTTGATTCCTTGACCTTTGCTCGCTCCATGTGATTTCCCTCATCTCAACACTATCCCACCTCATCTGGAGGCCTTGTTTGGTCTGGGATATGACTTTGCCACATCTGGCTGCTTCTTCATGGTGGCACACCTCCTCCATCAACAGGTACCAGCGTTCAGCTGGAGCAACCTTTTGCCAAGGTGTTCTGAGGCCAGATATATCATCCTTTGAGAATGTTTCTGGATCTATGTTCTGGGTCTGCCCTGGGGGTCTCCTACCAGGAAATCTTCTACAGGAGGAGGCATCCTGATCAGATGTCCAAATCACCTCAACTGGCCTCTTTCAACATGAAGGAGCAGCGGCTCTACTCTGAGCTGCTTTTGGATGACTGAGCTCCGCAGCAAATTTCTAAGAATGAGCCCAGCCAGCTCATAGAGGAAACTCATTTTGGCTGCTTGTATCCACAAACTCATTCTCTCTGTCACTACCGAAACTCATCAACTGGCAAACTGAAAGCTTCGCCTTCCGGGTCAGTTCCCTCTGAACTTCAACAGTCTGGTACTATCCTCGCATTCCTGCTGACACCATCTCAAGCTCCATTTTGCCTTCACTTGTGGAAAAGACGCCAAGATAGATAGACCAGGTAGATTTCATTGCTCCCAGGCCAAAGATCCTCAGCCTTGCTGGACATGGCCCACTTTATCCAGGTATTGTTTGGGTCCATTTCTGCTGTGGCCAGAGCCCACTTCTTCCCTCTTGGTAGGGTTGGAGCAAAGCCTCTTAAGATCGAGCCCTGAGATTTTGTTAGTGTCATGTCCAGCATGCTTTGGCACATTTGTATTCCTCCACCAGGCTACATGTTTCTGAAAGCTCTATGTTACTGAAGCATCTCAGTAGCGTATGCCCCATCCTCACCTATGAGTTAACCAGACTCTGCAGTCGACTGGCATGAGATGCTAATTCACCACATAAGTTGGGGCACATTAACTGGATGCACCAAAGCTTCAGCTTCCCTGACAGAGCAGTGTTGTTGATTTGCATGAGGTTGCTGATTGTGTCCTGCCTGAGTTCTTCCACCTGCTCGGTGTTTTTGAGTTCTGCATAGAACCATCTTCTGATGCTTCTGAAAAGCTTTTCAAGGACAGTATTGGCTCATCGTTGATGCAGAACCTTTCATCAGTGAGCCGGCCTTTGAAAGTGGGGATAATGTAGACTTTGCTGGGTTTCATCAAAAATCCATAATTATACAGTACTTTGCAGGAAACTTTCAGGGAAATAATAGACTTGTAATGATAAAATGCTACAAAAACACAGAAAATACAAAAACCCACCACCAAATGTCTTCCAACCAAAGTAAAAATATTTGAAACACACAAAGAATATCATATTTATAGGCTGCTGTGAAATCTTAAGACAGATTGAAATCTATTAATGGTCAAGTGCTTTGAGTATGACAGAGAGGACATGAGACGTGAGGAGAGGAAACAAAACAAGAAGAGAAACTGACTTCATCAGTTTACCATCTGTTCACCTTCAGCTAATGTTCCTGAGGAAGGAGGAACGAACAAAGAGAGGAGAGAGGAGAGGGACTGAGCGATGTCATTTACACCACATTATCTTCCTTGAGAACTTTATTTGCATGGAGCAAAGTTCTGAGTGTTTTCACTGGAGCAAGAAAAAGAAACATGAAGAACGAAAGCAAATAAGTCCAATCAAACAACTGAAAATATAAACACAAGGACATGAAAATGCTTTTTTAAAGTAAATCAAAACAAATAATAATATTATTAATAATAATAATAACACTAAATAATACAACAGTTTTCCTATAAAAGAATCTTTTACAGATGTTTGATCTCAATGTGATTAGAGAGAAAAAGATTTGTATTTTTTTTAGAGCAGCAATCACAAAAGCTAACGAGTCAACAAAACCAACAAAAGTTAATGAGTTATGGTCTTTAATGTCATTCAGTCAGTACCCGACAAAAGTTCACTGATTGGTTGAGATTCTTCATCCTCATACAGTATTTAGATGTTATATGTGTGTTGAGATGAGATGTTGCTTTCATCATTCTTTAATGAGTTATTGACCATTTTGATGGAAACAGAAACAAGAACACAAAAAGTTCCTGATTTAGTTCCTGAACTATTTGATCGGTGTTGGAAGATTAAGTATGTATTCCATTACAGTTACAGTTAATAACCTATTAGTCAGTATCACAATATTAAAGTAATGTAAGTTGATTACTTTCTGTTACTTTTGGATTACCTCTGTCTAAAATATGGTGAAACTGTTTAGCCTAATACAGTGTTGTTTTTTTGGGGGGTGAAGCTGCTCCTCACGATTATTTTCATGATCAATTAACTGGTTGATTATTTTCTCAATTAATCGATTAGTTGTTCAGTTTATGAATCTGAGAAAATGATGAAAATATTGATCAAAGCTCAAGATGACGTCCTCAAATGTCTTGTTTTGTCCACAACAAAGATGTTCAGTTTACTTTCAGAGAGGAGTAAAGACACCAGAAAATATTCAATATTCACATTCACGTCAGAACATTTGCCACTGTTTTGACTGCACCTGTTTGTTAATACAGCCATTTTGCTGGACGAGATTTTTTTTAAAAATGAGATTTAATGAAGAGGTTTAAAAATCTTACTCATACACTACCTGTGCACAGTTACTACAGAGGTGGAGGTGAGAAAACTTCACACATTGTCATCATTACAGGCGGATAATTAAACAGGCCTGCAGGTGTGTGTGGGGTGTGAACTTCAGTCTCTTGTGTGGAAGTAAGACGTGCCACCACATTGCACAATAAGACACACTACTTCCTGTATTGGAACTTAATGTTAGTGGTTTTGAATCATCAGCTGCATATGGCAGGAATTGTCTAGACTGGGTTAATTGCATCTTGGCAACATGTAGAGTTAATTTCTTTGAATGTGCACAACCCGCAATCTGAAAGAATGAGGTAAAATGAGTGGCCATGCATCCTGAATGCAAAGATGTCGCTGGGTTTCTACTACAGAATAGGAATGGGAAATTGCATTTCCACCACAGAGACTGGGGGCTAAAGTTAAGTTACGGGGACTTTACAGGGACAAAAACTCCTCGTTTGGGTGTTAGCACTCATAGACCACTGGTTCACTGAAAAGTAGTTCCTGGGACTAAAAGTTCTGGGTACTTTGGGTGGAAACGCAGCTGTTGACTGCGTGGTTGGACGCAGCTTATCAGCAGCAAATTCACTCCCCAGTCATCAGTGTGGATCTGTTAAGCCACAGTCCTGCAGCACATACACACACATGCAGTAACTCAAAAACAGAATCCCACCTCAGGATAGTTCAGAGTGTTAAGCACAAGCAAAGTGCAAGTCATGGGTATAAACAACTGTAGCACCCTTCCAGCCACCCCCGGTACGTACCAGACTCCGCTGACGCAGCGGGTGGACAGAGCTCGGGGCATGATCTCTGAGCCCTGCTGCATGAAGCCGCCCACTGGGAACCACAGACTGTTCCCCAGCGTGTACTGGTTCTCCAGGACATCCCTCCGCTCCCGCAGGCACGGGTGAGGGTTGTACCACTCGTACGGGCTGAGCCTGGACAGAAGTGAGGAGACACCACTGAGAGTCACAGACGAGACAATACTTTTCTGAGTCTGACACGTTTGACTTCTTGTGTTATTGGTAAATTGACTGCACTATTAGAGGCTTTTACGGAGCACTTTTCTCTAAGTGTGCCTTGTATTAAGATTATTTTGTCTGATGCTTTGTCATATAAAAAGAAAACAGCTGAGATGTTAAATGTGTTTGTCCCACCTGTCTCAGACAGAGAGACAAAGAGATAATTTCATACCTTTACAAAGGAAAGAACATAATGAGTGTGTTTAGATGCTCGACTGGAGGGCAAAGCAGTTGCTTTAATATTTTTGTGAATAAGGAAATTACAGGCAGAAAGAGAGAAATGTGGCAGAGAGTCTTACACTTACAAAGATTTAAATGCAGGTCACAACAACAGAACGCTTTCAGATTATTTTGTCTTCTTACAAAGAAACTTAATAAACCCGCAACCTCTCCTCCAATCTCCTGTTATTATTAGGTGTGAATGGCTACTGGTAAGTTCTATACTTTGACCAACACACACACACACACACACTTAAACACACACACGGAAGCAGGTGTGTTACCTGGCGGCGAGGAAGAGGACGCAGCTGACGGCGAGGTAGGCCAACAGCATGAAGAGCCAGACGGCCGGAGAGAACGGATCCAGGAAGGAGAAGTAACCTGGTTTACGACCCTGAAACACACGCAAACAAAACCCTTCTGTTAATTGTGTTTCTCTGAGAATTCATTAGGATTTTTTCCAGTGTTCAAAAAGAAATGGTCAGCAGCCAAGTATTCAGTTATGAAGCGGTGTATGTGTGCCAATAAAAAAAATAAATAAATAAAGCTGGGAGTCTTGACCCAGATCCGCTATGAACCAGTTACAAACTGCCCAAACAATCAGAATTATATATCTCTGAGCTCAATATCCTTTATCAATATCGGCATGTTCGTCTGACAGTTGGACTTAAAACAACAACATCAAACTCCTGTGTCTCCACTGCTGAAAACTTTCAAGAAAGAGTCATGGTTCTTGTTCTAATGTCTGTAACACTGATCATTTCGAGTAAAGTAAGGTGGCAACGAGCAACAGAAACCAGTGTGCACCAGACAGACAGCTGATTGTTGAGTGTCACTCTAAGATCATCAAATACCAACATCCCGGGTGGGTAAAGTGTGTGGAGCACAGCAAAATAATGAGAAGATAAGAAGGTACGGGTTGATGGTGGGGTGATGATTAATGATTTCTGTATGAGTCTATACATTGTTTATTGTGAAAATACTGCATAGTTTGCCTTTACAGTCTGTCACTGGTAGTCTATACCAGTCATATATGTCATTTTGGGAGTCACTGCAATCATCTTGTTCTGTCATTTAAGTATGAGGACATTTGTTGATGAGGACATGTCATTGAACCACATGAACTTTAAATTCAAGTGGAGAAACATAACATGACATTGAACTGGAAGTGGAAGTTCTAATGTCTCCAGCTGGCAGCACTGAATTGTGATAATGACCATCTGCCGGTCACAGCGCTCAGAAATCTGTCAACATCTCCAGCTTGCAAACACAACCCTCACTTTCTGACTGACAGCCGTGCATTTAGGAGACTGAGTCTCTTGGAGTTGTTGTGTAGTTCTCGTCTCTTTTTTTCATCCTTCAGCTCGTCACATTTTCTCAGCACGTAAACCTGCGGCTCAAATAAAACAACCAAAACAAGATAAACCAGGAAACTGCAGTTACGAGCTTTTCAAGTGTTAACGACCGGCAGTTGATGTTCCCTGGCGAGACGCTTCCCATCGACCCGTTTCATCACTTCCCCTCCCTGCTATTTATGAGCCCCCCACCACCACCTCACCCGCCCCTCCATCTACTGGAAAAGGACTCGGCAGCAGAGACAGTCCAGGAACTCCCAGATTGGACCCAATTAAAGCAGATGACTGGAGCTCTAATGGAGGCAATCAACTCTGTTTCTGCTTTTTGTCCATTTTGGCTCATTTAAAAAACACCATGTGAATCTGGGCCAGAGGCTAAAATCTGATGGGAACCTGCTTTGTACCGAAGAGGCAGACCTGATACCTCCTGTTGAAATGTGGATCAAACGGGAGAGAAGGCAGGTGACAGCAGGCACATCCAATAAATCTCCGTCACTCGTCTGTTTTTCATGTTTTTAAGGTGGTTTTCAAAGCTGCCAAGCAGCCATGAGCTTCCAAAGTGGTGTTAAAGTGCTTCAAGACATATTTTCTATATTAAAATTAAATCAAGCAACCATATTTAATGTTATACAGTAAATACTGAAATGTGGAAACTGCTAAAAATAAAATCTAAAAAAAAACCGAATTCATTAAGATTGTATTATCATTAAGTCAAACAAGTGTGTAACTGTGATTAGTTTTGTTTTTGCTAATTGTTCTTTTTAATCATATCAGTTTGTTTTTCCTACATCATTTGTTCCCAAACTGATCTGGTGGAACAGCTCAAACCTAATATATCTGTAATTCTCTGTTAAATCTCTTTCTGGGAGAAAATATCCTCCATGGCTTTCTTCAACATGATCTCCTGGGATTTTTTTATGAACCTTGGCCGAGGTCACATGACCGTTGTCACGGTGATGTTTGTCGTAGTTAAGCTTGTGAAATACTACTTGGTTAGTTTTAGGAAAAGATTGTGGTTTTGGGTAAAATGAGTATGTTATTTATTCAATGTTGAATTTTTCTTTCAAACTGGATGTGAACTTTGTTGTGTTTTTTGCTACATCATCTGACTTTTTTCTCTGTGACATTATTGCATAAAATGAAACGCCATTTCTGCATAGGTCAGACCAGTGTTTCCCAACCCTGGTCCTCAGAGCTCACTGCCCTGCATGTTTTAGATGTTTCTCTGCTCCAGCACACCTGATTCAAGTGATCAGCTCATCATTAAGCCTCTGCAGAAGCCTGATAACAACCTGATCATTTGAATCAGGTGCGTTGGAACAGGGAAACATCTAAAACATGCAGGGCAGTGAGCTCTGAGGACCAGGGTTGGGAAACACTGGGTCAGACAGACTAAATGACATGAAATGAAAAAAAGTGATAAAGGGGATGTGATAATACATCTAATTACTTAACACATTGGGATGTTATTCATGCACTACTTGGTGAGACCCAGCTATGACACAAGCACAGGTTGATCTGCAGGCTTATAAACTGAATGAAATTCATAATAAGTAGGATAACTGCTTGAGTCCACAAGGCGCTGCCTCTTAGTGTTACGGCTGATTGCGACAATTCTTGATGATGCTTGTGATTCCACCTAAAGCACCTATTCTCACTGACATCAACAAGCGCTGAGCAGCACTTCACCACTGACTAAGTGACAGTGTAGCCATTTTGTAGCTGTGTCTGCTGTGAACATACGGTGATGGTGTGTCCCAGACATGACTTTTCGCCCTGCTCTGCTTCAAATACACAACAGATCTATCTGCTGCGTCAAACTGCACAGAGCAGACTGAGCGGGCAGGAAGTCAGTCACAGGAAAGGCATAGAAAATCCAGTCAATTTTCAAAATAAAAGACCCCGTGCAGACACGTGATTATACAAACCGGGAAAACCAAAACTATTTAACTACACAGCCTGCTTAACCATGGCAGAAGCACAAAAATCAAGAAAAAAATCCAAATCAACAAAATCTAAGCAACTCAACATAACTCAACTGACAACTCAACTTAACTCAACGTAATCAGCTGGTCTCTGAAACACTGCCGGTGCATGAAGCCATATGTAGGACGGATCAGTACATCAAACTATGGCACAGATGCAACATAGAAACAAAGTGTGTAACGTAAAAATGCAGTTGAATATCGACATCATTCAGTTCAATTCAGTCATCAAATCAGTTATCCCAACATGTTCAGTCCTTAAATGAATCCCACATCAAATGTAAGTTGAAATGCCCAGAAAAGCATCTTCTGTGTTTGTAATGTTAAATGCATGTTTTTTGTTTCCTGTCTTAATTTTTGTTTTCTGTGATGTTGCAAATGGAGCTGCTGTGATCCAAGAAAAGCCAAAAAAAGAAAAGACTTTTTCTGACAGTAAAAGTAATTTCCAACACATTTCCTCAAAATTACTGAAAAATACTGAAGTTAATTTGAGTTTGTAACTTTACACTCATTCAAACTTTAAACCAACAGTCAAAACACAAAGTTTCTTCATGTTTTCTCGGACAGATTCATTTATTCTGTAGACTTCCTTTTCAGTCTGAGTTCAGAAAAGGGGACGACGAACATCACAAAGTTAAAATAGAGTGCTGAATTTCTTTTAACCAAACGGCAAAAACATCAATTACTGTGATGTATCTCCTCGGTTTGTTTTGGAAAGTTTTGTCTTCACTTTACTTTTGTACTTGATAAATAACAAATGTGAATGAGATGGCCACAATCTGCAGATCTTGTTCTAACCTGATGTGGTATCACAGAGGTAAGTTCTCTGCGTCAGGACAATTCAGTTGTGTGTCAGGTAAACTCTCCAAACTCCAAACTCTCTCTATCAAGCACAGCTTTAACTTTAAAGCTCCCACTGCAGGGCAGTAAATCACACTATGGACACTATACTCATATGTTATTGTTGAATTTGTGATGTTTGTTGATATCCTTCTCCAGCACATGATGAACCTGCTGCAGAGACACCAGAGCATCAGTGAAGTCCAACCTTTCAGTCCCGTTGATAACATGATGTCAGACTGAATGAAATGAAATGACAGGCCGTTTACACTCCAGACATTTTGAAATGTCACAGTAGGAAAATCCACAGGTGTAAATATTAGCTTGGTGCAGGTTGAAGGAAGTGGCTAATGTCCATCTAAAGAGGTTATTGTGTTTGCTGTCATTTGTTATCTGGCTTAGCGAGCTACAATAGCCACGGTTGAAGGGAACGAACCCTGCAGCTTTACTGTGGGGAACATTAATTAAACAGTCTGATGATAATGATGCTTCTATATGACCCACATAAACAAACAAGACTGTCGACTGCGTTATTCTTAATGTCTGCCACAGGATCAGATTCTAAGATTAAATGAATTATGGCACACAAACCAGAAGAGCCTGTAAAGTTAAAGTCAGCTGTGTGTTCGCCAGTGAAAAAGAATAATTTTATTCATGACATATCTGACATATAACCTGTGGTTATGGCTAATACTAGAGCATGATCAAACAAGAGAAAAAGGGACAATGATAGCGCACAGATGAAAACATGAGTCAACCTTGGTTGGTCATTCAACAGATGGAGACACTTGTGCGCTTTGAATTAAAACTGATCTGAACAGAACTTGCCCTCTCTTGCTCTTAGAAAAATATGTAACATGTCTCTTTTATATATGAAGTACACTGTGAGTTGGTGGAGGTCATGCTAAAGATTACTGTAATACAACTGGGTTATAATGTACCATCTGATGATGGCATGCCATCGAGTCACATCCACCTGTTGGCCTTTCATTATGAAGACAAACCGGTGCAAGGAATGTTGATAACTTCGGCTTTCTCAACAAAGTGACTATTGCCAAGCAACTGAATCAGTTAGTTGTAGGTTTATATGTAACCCAGGAGTATGAACGGGCCTAAAACAAAGTTTACCTAACTATTTTCACTTAGCACACACTCACCACATCAAGATATTTACGTGATGAAGGGGTGGAAACACTACTGCTACCAGAATCAAAGCAAAATTAAAGTTCCCTACATGATGATATGACGACTATATGATCTATGCTGTTGTTGCTATCTGATGTAAGGTGACCTTAAGTGTTATGAAAGGCACCCTTAAATGACATGTGTTATTATTATTATTATTTTGCTCACAGAAATATGTGACAACACATGAAGAAAAAAATCACTGCATCGATCAGAAACATTCCTCTTTTTCTGTATGTCAGTAATATTCTATGAGTCAGTTTGTGTTGTATAAGAGACATCTGTTTAGTTTGTTAAAATCCTTCTGTACCAGAACATCAGACATTTTTCTGGATGATAACAATGTCACTTCCTCTCCCTCGAACACAGCTGTGATCTCCGCGGTGATGATGATGTCAGAGCTCCTCATAGGCGCTGTAATAAATTGTTGAGCCTCAGATGGAGTGAATAGCAGAGTGATAATATATTGAGCACTAATGAATTGGGAGCAACAGCAGACATAAATTTACACTGTTCAACACCGGGGGGCAAGAACACTGATAAACACGATGGCACTTCACTAATGTGTGTGCAGAAGTCAACAGCTTGAGCAATTAAAAAGATTACCATCTTTAAGTGTGCTCGCGAGCTATTTAGATGCTCTCTCTCTCTCTCTCTCTGTGTGTGTGTGTGTGTGTGTGTCTGTGTGCATGTGTGCGTGCATGTTTTATAATGTGTATAAAGATCTTTATACTACAGACATGATTGTGTTGTTTGTTTAGTTACTTTGGGAGTTGCAGAGTAGTTGTCACATTAAGTGTCACATTAAGTGTGTTGGTTTGTGTGATGCATGCGTGTGTGTGTGTGTGCGTTGTGTGTGTGTGTGTGTGTGTTGCTTAGGGAGAGCAACACACACACATATAATATATATCCAATAATATATATTATTATGAAATGGGACACTCTGCATGATGAGTCCTTTTACTTTTGCTGGTTTAAACACAACATTTAGTCTTATAAGATGTCTGTTGTTTCAGCTCTGTGTGCACGTTCATACATGTGAATCCCTCTCGGTCTTCCTCACATGGTGACCTGGTGAGTAACACAGTCACTAAAATGCGTTTCTGAAAACATTTTAGGCAGGAAATGGGCCATGTAGTAACAGAACATTGAGTCATTTCTGTTCATCACTGCTTAGGTTGAAAGTTTGATCCGAGTTCTAGTGAGATTTCAAGTCAAAGTCAAAGACAAAAATGTTTTATTATGTTACTGCAAATGGAACCTGCATGGGATAAAGATATATCTGAATATAAACACTGAATGCTAAGTCACCGTCAGACAACAGCCTACTGCTGTGTACTGCTAAAAGAAACCAAACATTTCCTACTGCTGCAGTTTCACATTAAAAGCATTTAACTGGCAATACACAAGTTGACTTTTAGTCTTAATTAATCACAGCAAATATCCTGAGTTTGTCAGTGACTTTAGCATTAATCACTATCGTTCACCAGAACGAGACAACTGTCATTTTTTGCATTTGTTGGTATGTCAGGGAGTGTAGTCATCACAGTGAGCTGTTATAAAGAAGTGGTGCAGCCACAGTAAACTGTTGGAAGGAGAAGGAGCGGCCACAGGGAATGTTAAGAGAAGGAAATGTTTTATAATTGCCATATAATTAGTTATGAAATATATTTTCAAGCCCTCCTACTGGGGGCTTAAATTATATACAAATATCTTTCAGTTGAATAATGTTGGTGCAGTAAATCAGTGTGGTCTGTTTTAACTCCGCTGAGGTAATCATGGAGCTGGTTCTTTCTGAATAATAATAAGCAACTTCTGATTGAAGAAACATCCGTTTCCACTGCATTATTTGTACTTTCCCAAATAAATTCAGATTCGGTTGCATCTCTGTAACAGACTAACTGCATATCAGCTGTTTTATGCAAATTTGATTGAAAATGTGTTTGCAAATATGCAAAACTAACACACCATATCAACTGACATGAGGGACAGGGGGGGTCAGTGGAGCCCAGGAAGCTTGTTAGCAGGTGTGTGTGTGTGTGTGTGTGTGTGTGCGCCTGTCATCAGCACGGCCTGTTAGCCAGTCTATCTACTGTGTATAATGGTCACTTGATAACAGCAGCTTGATGTTTAGTGGAGTGGATTTATGACTCCTCGGTTCAGATGCTCCAGTCCAGACTGGACGAGGACACTGGAGTCCTCGTCCTTACGGAGATGGCAGGTCTCTGACTGCTCGTCGGCTCTGCAGTGTGACGGAGTAAATCACTGCTGCACGCCGTTACTGTGAACAGAAATGTGCTCTCGGTCAACTTAATCCTCAAATAAACACTTAAGAGAATGAAGCAGGGACGTTGCTGTGAGGACGTCTCGCTGTACACACATTAAACAGCTGACTGATCACTGAGTCAATACACTGAGGCGCTAACAGTGGACTGGATCAAACATGGAGGACAGATGGTGGAGGTGAATACTGATGAGCTGCAGATGTACAGTATCTGCAGGCAGCGACGCTGCAGCACATCATCAGTCTGCACTCAGAGGAGACGCTTCATTATGTTTCAACTACGACCACCAATAAATACATGTGTTATTAACCTTTATTAGCAAACACTCACATTCACACTGCTCAAACAGCTCCTGCTATCAGCCATGAAGTCTCCACATTTAATGACTTAAAAGCAGTTATAGCTGCTGAGTGCTTCAGTGCCTAAACAGATTATAAGACCTGGACTGAACCCAAAGAATTCTGCCACGTTCACATCAAGTGGGCTGAATAGGAGAGATGAGAAAAACTCCCATGTGACAAGAAATGTCTTAAAATTAGGTCATCTTGAGACTGAAGTATCTCAATGATCATCTCGATTGCCTTTTAAAGTTCCAGAGTCAGAATTGATGTTTAAGAGTTTGTGTTACTGGCCCAACAATGACAAAAAGGTGACTCATCCTACATTAATTTTGTGACCTATGAAATGCTGTCTCGCTTTCTGAAGGTTTCTGGGGGCCTCACTGCACAAAAGCAAAACTTTCTAACTTTATTCTCTGATTAAGGTGAAACTGGATTATATTTAATTAAGAAAATATTTGCTGGTTTCCTCCAACTGCTCAGCTTCAACTCCTAGTTGATTAAGTACAGTTTCCTGGAGGACAGATAGTTTCAGCTTGTTGCTAGCTGTAAGTATTAGCTGTTAGCTGCTGTTAGCGGGCAACAGAACCTGTAACCTCTGCAGCCCCACAATGAACATGGTTGGTTGCTGGGACTAAAAGTCAGAAAGGAAATGCAGTACAATACAATACACAAGAGTTTCTTGGTGGACAGATAGCTTTACTTATTGCTAAAGTAGATAACGGCAGCTGGGCAACGGAACTGGGTGAGCTTCCAAGTGAACATGTCCAGTCAGAGAATATAGTACTGAGGTGATTAATGGAGTTTCCTGACAGACAAACAGTCTTACTTTTTGCTAAAGTGTTAGCTCGGTCAGACGTGCAACAGGCTGACTTGATCCTGGGATGCCAGGAGACAAACCATGCAAGAAATCCACTGTAGTACTTTATTCCCTGCCATCAAACTAGCCTCCACTTGGTCCCAGTCTGGAGTTCACTGGGAGCTCCCAGTTTGGAAAGAGTTAGCTCATAGGGCTGGGCATGGCTGCTGTAAATGGATTTGCATTTACAAATTGCACTTTTCTAATTTATTGAGCACTCAAAGTACATTTATAATTGTGTCACATTCATCCATTCACTACAACAGTCACACACACACACACACACACACACACACACACACACACACACACACACACACACACACACACACACACACACACACACTTTCACACGTTGATAGAACAACAAATGACGGCAATTTAGGGTCAGTATCTTTGCCCAAGGACACTTTTACATGCAGGCTGGAGGAGCAGAGAGTCTGATTAGTGGACAACCTGCTGTAGCTCCACCGCTGCCCTACAAATCCCTCTGTGTTTTCATGTTACTGACTCACAACCTGAGCTCATAAAGAAAACACATGAATTTATAAGGCGGATGTAGTCGTGACTTGAAGGATGACGAGATTCTGAGCTGCAGCAGCTTCACAAAGCTTCTTGCAGACTTATTGTTTTGTATTTCATCATATTTTCAGGTATTCATTCCTGTTATTTGTCCATCACCTGCATGTGTTCTTATACACAGGAGGGGGTTCACACTGTACTGAACAGTCAAAAACATCAGCTGTCCCCAGAAATAAATATTTTGACACTGCTGATCATTTCGGACTCCTCAGTATTCTCAGGAAACATGACGTCCTCGCTCTGTCTGCTATGCAAATAATAAACGGCCCTGCTGGCCTGTTTGCAGTTTGTTCAGTCAAATTTCCAACCTGAGCCGGCCTCCGTCAGACTCACAGAAGGTGCAGGAGCATGAAGTCCATGTTTCAAATTCCAGTCAGGGAAGCAGAGTCACCGATCCTCCCTCAGAGGCTGAAAAACTCATATTTTTCAAGCTGTCACCTTCCCCCCCAACTGAATCATATCCCCTCTCCTCTCCAGGAGAAGAAGAAACATGCCCTCTGTCTGTGTCCTCAGCTCGGCTTTTATCTGCTCTCCCAGCTCCTCTCCCCCCGCGCGCTCTCTCTGGTCGCAGGAATATTTGCTGTTGCTTCGTCCTGAACTCACAGTTTGACTGTGTGACCTGAGCGGTCGGGGACTGTTGTTGCCTCCAGCAGCAGTGCTCCTGCTGAGGAGGAGGCGGCTGCTGCTGTTGTTACTGCAGCGTTTTCTCTCTGAATTCATCAAATCACCGGCCAGACGGACGGAGAGACAGAGAGACAGACAGGAGGTGTCAACAGGTGCAAACGCTCTGTTGTGCAACTTGTAAAACGTTTGTGTCGACTCTGCTGGCAGATCGAAGGAATAAATGGAACTTTTACCAGAATCTTAAAACTCATATATGGAAGAAAACAAACAGAACAAACTGCTGCAGAGTCTGACTTCATATTTACCTGCTGTAGATCAACATGTACACCAAGAAAATCCTGTTTTCAGGGACAGTTCACCTTGCTTGGCATCTTCACACCAATTTGCAAATGTGAATTAGTCATTTTCAAATTCCAAAAGCCTCTGAACACAAGTGGAAAGACCTGCAACCAGTTAGAGCAATGAAATGTGAAGCACAGTGCTGAGTGACAGAAAAATATAAACAGAATAAAGTTACAGTGTGCAGAGATGAGCTGTGATGATGAAGGATCGCTGCTATATGAGCCTATATGAGTCACTCATGTTGTAATGCCTTTTTTCATCATCATGTGATAATATCAAATTTATAAAGCTTTATTTCGACCAAACCAGAGTTGGTGATAGTTACAACAGTGGAAAGATGAACCAAGATGGTTTGGGTGTTTTTTTTATTTTGTTTCTGTAGGGGCTTATGAATTGTGTTTTATGATGATAAAATTAATATTTCTATAAATGCAGTTTGATGACAGCGACAGATTGGCTGTTTGTGGTCTTTGCAGGGATCCTTTCTTAAATCTTGTCAAATACTTGTCTGTAACAAAAACTAGAACTTAATGTGGATGCACTTCGTCCATAAGGATTACTCTGCAGCCCGTCCCTCTCAACACTGGACCAGTTTCAAACATTCTCTGCTCCATTAGTTACTCAGGCACAAGAACATGGGAAAATAAGGTCCAGGTTGAAAAATGCATGTTACGCTTTAGTTTGCTCAGTCACATGACCTGCTTCACTCCCAGTTCACACCAAACGTCTGTGATAGAAACTCATGTCTCTCCCAATATATGGGGTCGCAGAGGTATCTTGGTCTGGAGGTACATTTTATTTCCAGCAGCACAGATGCTACTGAATATTATAGAAATACCAGGCAGCAGTTTGTCTCTCTGATCCTCTCACTCTTCTCACTACAAACTGCTACTTGTCACTTTGATCATGAAGGTGACACTACTCTATAGAGTATATAGGCTATAATATACATCAGTACAGAACTGAGTAAACTGACAGAAGGGCAAGACTGAGAGAAAAAAAACACAATTACAAATGTGCCTGCTACTTCAGCACCACAGACAGCTCCTGGATTTATCAACATACAGCACATAATACAACTTTTTGCGTAATAATCACCTTTCCATCTTTCAAACTCAACACCTTCTTTCTGTGAGGCAGGATTTCTGTCAAAACTTGAAGTCTGATGGACGTCACTCAGCTGTTTTTTTTTACAGGCTAAGCAGTACCAGTCATGACCGGTGGACCGATGTGTGAAAGGGAATAAAAGGAATGTTCAGAGGTGAACTCACCAGATGAACTCGGTACAGGATGCTGATCCCCAGAGTCATGAAGGGTTTGGAGAAATCGATCACCTTCTCTCTCTCTGAGGTGATGGTGAAGCCGGCCACCGCCAGGTCTGCTTTCTACACAGAGAGAGAGAGAGACGCAAAGAGACACAGAGGGAGAGAAGCTGATTTTAGCAACAGCCAAAGTTTTTATTTTTAGCAAAATATGTCACTTTAATATGATCTGAGAGCTGAGAGGAGCAGAGAGTTGATTTCTTACTGGAAAATATATTTTATTATATACTAAACTCAATAATTATTACCATCTATTTCATCTTAGTGAAATTCACACAATAACCACTAATGATGTCAGTATTTGTTACTGTAAAAGCTTTTTTAAACATTTATTTAAATGACTATAATTACTATGAGTGTACAAACTTGGTGAAATGTAATTAATGATATGATGCATCTTATTCAGGTCATATGGGATTAAACATCACATCAACAGAGTTGAATAATTTACACAAGTTATCTAAAAAATATTCAGTAAAGAAACCAGAAAATATTCATATGTAAGAAGCTGAGAATTTGAACATTTTGTGTTAAAAATGACTCAAAACAATTAATGGATTTTCAGAATAATGCAGATTAATTCAATAGCCAATTAATAATAGATTAATTGTTTCAACATCAAGTGTTCAGTGTTGGTTGTTTGGTTTATTAGTTTGTCCAGTTGTTCTTTCTTTTGTTGGGAGCAATTTATTGATTGATTGTAATGTTAAATCACCATGAAACCAAAAAAATGTCAATATAAACTTCTCCCTTTGGTTCCTGATTTTTCCTCAAAGAAGAAACCAGTGATTTCCAGAGCAGATATGTAGCGGTATTTAATTTCAGCGGACTTAAAATTAAACGGGATTGAATTGATTGTAGAAAGAGGAGGAGATGTGGAAAGAAGAAGAAGAAGAAGAAGAAGAAGAAGAAGAAGAAGAAGAAGAAGAAGAAGAAGAAGAAGAAGATGACAAATAGGAGTGAAAAAGGAGGAGAGAGGAGGAGAGACACTTTCAGGTTGACTGGTGAAGCGTGAGAAAAACGAAACAAGTCAGAAACGACGTCATGGCTGTAAAAATATAACATCAAAGAAGAAACAACGGGAGGAGGAAGGAGAGACAGAAAAAGTGGAGGAGGTCAATGGAGGAAACAAACCCGCCAGAGAGGGACAGAAGAAGACAGAAGGCGTCAAGTGGGGTTAAACATCGAGGACATGAAAGAGGAAAGAGACACAGTAAGAGAAGGAATGAAAAAAACATTTAAAATGAGCCGTCTAACAGCTGATAAAAGACCAAAAACTACTGAGTCTAAATGAATAAACAGAGTGAAGAAAGTGAATAAAAATGTTAAGTGAAAGTGAGAGCACAGGGGGATGATTTTCATTAGTTATTCTGTTCCTAGCTGCCTAATGGCTCCTAATTTATTCAGTAATGAGCTGAACAACCTCCAGTGAATTACAGTCATGTTCAACTATTTTACATTACCAGAAAACACAACGCCTTCAGGAATAATGTTTATTCTGTAATAATGACACACTCTGTGCTTCAGTCCCAACGTTTCCTCACAGCGCAGCGACGACGGTTTCAATCTGTGTCGAGTATTAATATGATAATTTAATTAAACCAAGGTCATTTAATCTGTTGAACATGAATTGCCAGTGTTTTCAGGTTATTTTTTTGTTTTTGTGAGTGGTTACAGAAACACACCACCTGTTGTCATGGAGATCTTCATTGTGGTTAATGTTGTAAAACAGTTACAGTTTGGTTTGGTTCAGGCTCCAAAACTACTTGGTTAGGTTAAAGAAAGCATTGCAGTTTGAGTTAAAATAAGTATGTCAGTTGCATAAGTTAAGTTACAGACAGCAATAAGTACGTCACTCACCTTATGTAAGTTATGTAGGTTAACTTGCACACTAAAGTTACAATAATAACATTAAAATACAAATATTTAATTAATTAGACTCAAATAAAAATAAAGTAGGGGAGACCAGGGATGGTTGTAACACTTTTTGTCTCAGCACCTATGACAGATGTTGAAACAAAGAACCCTTACTTATTACAAACAGCAATGTTTCCAGCTTTCTTTGCTTTTATTTTTGTACCTGTTTTTTGTGATGGTTCTAGGTGGAAATGTATTATTATTATTAATGTTAAAATAACATGTTTATAATCTTATAAAATACATGTAACCATTTCTCACTCTGAATAATTGTAGATGAATCTAAAATTTGAATCAGATCACTGATGGTTCTTATACTACAGATAAATAATGCTGTGAATATCTGCAGTCATTATGGTTTACTGCTCCTGATGGTTGCATACCGATAAATATATAAAGAAATTTGATAAAATTCACATTTTGGTCTTATTTCATTTTTAAAAAGAAACTAACAGAATAAACACATTAATCTCTTTTTCTGGTATTTACCATGAGACAATAAGGTTTGGAAGTCAAAGGTCAAAATGATACTTTTTCTAGTGGTTTCCAGATTTTGTTTTTTTTGTATGAACCCTGAAATTTTTAGCCTCTGGCTCAGGAAGACGATGCCTTCATCCTCTTCAAATCTCTGATTGGTTGATTGTTTTTCCAGCTGAAGAATCAGGTGGTAATTAGCACAATTAATTTGAATCACTGAACAAATCAGAGATGTGGGAGCGATTCAGACGCCTGGAAACTAAAAGGCTAAAAAGTCTGAATGTATAATATTCGGTCTGACTTGGCCGGTGTGTGTGTTGGTCTCCTGTAGTGTCTCTGCTCTCCACAATGCTGGACTCGCCCCAAAGCCATAAAAAAATGAACAAAAGAGATATTTTGTTGTGTATTTTCAAGGTTAATCACCTCTCTGCAGGAGCATGAGTGCAGATGACGATTACTGTCTGCTCTGACTGATATTTTGGCACGTTGAACTGACCGGCAGAATTAAACTGCCGTCTCTTACTACAGAGCAAAACTCAGGATTTTTCAGCCTCAGGAGCTTCAGTTAAAGGCAGCACCTTTGTTCCAAGTGTGAGAACCTTCTTTGCAGAGATTCTGAGCCTTTTAATGAAATATTGATTTTTATTGTACAGCAGTTATTGTTGGGGGCACAGTTGTTACTGAATGCATTACAAGTTAACAGTGAGTTGTTATTGTGCAGCTCCCAGCTGACAGTGCGCCGCTAAAACTGCCTGATAAGAGCTTTTGTTCCTGCTGGAACTCACTGGGTAAATCATGGAGCTCATACTGGTCCCATTAGAAAGTAGAACAGTGTGTTGGTTCTGATGGGGACCTTTTATAATTGTTTACCTCAAATAAATCTGACTGGGACAGATAGCTGGTTAGGAAACGTTTACACGTTCACTTTTTCTTATGTGGGTGTATGAAAAAAGATAACCCTGCACACAGCCGCTGCTGCTGCTGCATGATTTTATCAAAACATGAGTTTTACAACCCATACTTTAGTTTGATTCAACACAAGAGCAGAGTGCAGGAATCTAACTTTTTTTTTTAAAGGATTGTGCTGATAACATTTCTGCAAGAGATAAGAGTTAAAAGTATGCAGTTTAAATCTGTTATAGCACCCAAATCCCACAATTCCTCAGTTTTTTTTTTTTGTTTTTTTTTTTTTAATAATAAGACATAGAGTCCAACTGTAAATGGAATCATACAATGACTTTTTTTTTTAAAAGTGCTGATTGCAATCATTTCTATTTGTGAAAAGTTTGTTAAAGTATATGTTAATTCAGTTCATCAGTGGGAGACAGAAGAAACAAACAGAAATCCTCGTGCAAGAACCGTCTTCAGATTTGTTCTACAGTGGTGTGTATCAGTCATTTAGAAGAATTTCTTGCATTCACCAATTTTATTTACTTATTTTGAATTATCTTTCAGATATGAACAGTATTTCAACTAGAGCTTTAGATCTGTGTCTGAACCCAGTGGGACCTGACCGGACCTGACGGGTTTGGGTTGGATTGGGCTCATGTTGGGTTTGGGCTGCATTATTGTTGTGTTAGTCGCAGTAGTAGTCATAGTAGTAGAAGTAGTATTTTTTTCCCCAATTTCAGTAACAGTCCGATCCTCAGGTCATTAGCAGCATTTGTTTTCATGTAATTTTCTTTAGCAGGTCTTTAGTTTCACGGCTGACGCTGCAAAAAAAGGACAGATTTTCCTTTATGGATCACTGAAAACAGGATGTCAAACTATTTTACTTTAACTTCTTATTAAATACATCATATTTTTTAAGTAACTATTTAGTAATGAAAAAGTACAGATAAAAGTACTGCTAAAGTACAACAAAAGAAATAAAAATGTTGATCTTTCAAGAAAGGAAACAATTAACTGTTGATTTAAGAGACCTGTCTTATTTTCTCTTTTGTATTTTACTATTGCTCTGATTCTTTTTTTAATTTAAAATTGTTTTTCAACATAAACTTTATTTTTTCTTGCAAAAAGCTGCCAACATAACATCAGGCTCCTGCAGTTGTATATTCACTTTTTTTTGGTTTTATTTCTTTGTCTCAGAACTTTTGTAATTTCTTGGCTGAATACAAAAATGCATAAAACTTAATGACAAAAATGTTAAGGACTAAATTTAGCTAATGTTGCAGAGTTTTGTTCTCATTATAATCCAAGTCTCACAACTCTCAGGCTGTAATTTGTTGAGTATTTTAGTGAAAAGTTTAATGCAAATCAAAATGATCAACATGATGATGATAATTTCCCCTGGTAGAGCTGCTGTCGCTCTGCTGCTGAAAGAAAACTGAAGATTTGTTGTGTTCTTTTAATTTCACTGTCACTGCAGCCACTTTTAATCTTATTTCATTAAACTCTTCTATGTACGTTGCTGTTTTAATTTAAACGGAGAAAACATCATCAACATGCACCTTTTTTAACTTTTTTTTCTTTTCCCCAGGTTCTCACTCGAGCGTGGATTTAACCTTGCTGGATGAACACGGTGGCTGCAGACTGAAATTAAGGTTGAAAGATAATCTCATTAAGTTTAAGTCAACAGTGAGACACACGGTGGATCCATAGAGGAGCGTTTATCTGGACCCCAGACACCTCTCTGCTCCTTAATTAACACTTAATTGATTAACGAGGAGACACTTGTTAAACGAATTTCATCCACTTTCATCAGACTCCTGGGCCTCATACAAAGCAACGTGTGTGTGTGTGTGTGTGTGTGTGCATGTTAGAAAGCGTTCGGTTATTTTAAGAGCTTCCGCCTCTGAAATTTCCAACGAGAAAAAACAGCGAGGGGTGAGAGAAGGTTACAGATAAATGAAAAGTGTTTTGTGTGTGTGTGTGTGTGTGTGTGTGTGTGTGTGTGTGTGTGTGTGTGTGTGTGTGTGTGTGTGTGTGCGAGAAAGAGCATTTGTAATTTTTAACACATTTACATAAAACGCGCAAAGAGTCTCTGGCTACAGATAAAAGTGTGAATACCTGCTGGTCTGTCTGTGTGTGTGTGTGTGTGTGTGTGTGTGTGTGTGTTCATGCTGAGGAATCCCGCAGTGTAATTGAAACAGCTCTGTATAATTAGTAAGAAAAAAGACAGTTGATTAGCCTCTTAATGGTGTGCTTGTGTTCCCAATTTCCTGTTTCTGACACACACACACGCGCACGCACACACACACACACACACACACACACACACACACACACACACACACAATCATCAGCCATCACCATTATCATCACCATTATGTGAGGCTAACACATAATGTGTGTGTGTTAGTATCAGACACCAACGTGACAAACAGCAGTGCAGTTTTTACATCATGTTTGTACTTCTATACTCGTACCAATATAAGAAAAAGAGGTCTGAGACTTTCAACATAGATATTTTTGAAGGTACCATCAATAAAAACAAAACAAAAGACAAATATGTTAACTCATTAAAAAATAAATGTCTTGTTATATATGAAAAATATCACTAAAAGTAACAATTTGAGTTACAAAACTTAAATGCAAAACAAGGAGTTTTTAACTTAACTTTGGTTACAATCTGGTAAAAAAAAAAGTCATGTTGCGATTATTCTGACTGAAACTGCAATATGTGATATGATTAGTGGAAATGATTTTAAAGTTTTGCATTAAAATTTTCATGCTCTTTGAAAAAAAAAACTATTTAATTCGTGATGATGTATTTAATTTATTGAGGTCTGAACCAAACAAACATATTTTTATTTAATCTGGAGAACAAGATTTTTAGGTCAGGTCACCTGTGCAGCTCCACAGTACCTCATTATGATGCCTTTTTCTCATACAGTTTTCCTTTTTCAAAAAAAATGCAATTTGGTCCTGTGATTTGGATATTGCACTTGGCCATATTATGATTTACTGGCAATTACAATTATAATTGTGCCACCCTAATGAACAGGACTGGGTACTAAAACATAGCACCAAAATGGCACCCATTTCTATACGACTGGTATGTAGGAGGAGATTTGGATTTCACCAGACGAGATGTTTTTTCTATTTGAGACTCCAGCAAACTAAACCTGACCTTTAGTCATCATGAAGGTGAGTAGATAGTGACTGAATTTTCATTTTTGGGTGAACTATCCCTTTAATGCCTGGGTCGGATTTCCTCAGATTGTCATCGAAATTTTCTAGGCAAAGTTTCATAGTGAGTAGTTCGTTAGGCAGTTTTATTTTTGAGGTTGTGTTTTGTGGTTATGGCCCTGGTAGAAAATGATGGAGAACAGATGAGAACATGAGTCAACCTTGGCTGGTCTTTCAACAGATGGAGAGAACGCAGGAAGTCAAAAGAATTCAGAACCCATCCTGAACTTTCCCTCTTCCTCCTCCACAGGTATGATATGTGTCTCTTTTATTTATGAAATACACTGAGAGACGGTGCAGGTCATGGTGGACATCACTGTAATACAATTAGATTATAACAGTTTATACTGGCTCTACTACTGAACTATGTCTTGCCTTTGGCTTATTATTATGAAGACTTATTACATGGCTTTAATGAATACTCAATCCTGATTGGTCAATCACAGCATTCTAAGGTCTGTTATTCTATTTAACAGACCATTGTTATGAAGAACAGACCGTTGCTATGGACACTGATCATAGACTCTGGAGAAACAATAAAATCATTGTTAAATAACTAAAATCATTTTAAAATTAATATTTTGTATCAAATTATTGTTTTTTGTACATACTCATGTAACAAGTGAGCAGATCATTATCATGAAATAAGTCATTATTTCACAATAACGACTTGCTCACTGTACATTATCCCTTACATAACATATAAAATTAGCTTTCTCAACAAATTACTGTCCCCAATTAATCTGTTAGCTGTAGGCTCACATGTAGCCTTATGTATGAACAGTACTGAAACAAATGTATATAAAAATATATTAGAGCTTTTAATTAGATAAATTAGATGCACGATCTACTAATTTATGTTCCGTCCTCCTAAACAAACGCACCTGCTAGCCAGATCAAGATCTTTAAGACATGAGGCGTTGGAAATTTTACCACTTACGTCCACAGGCCGCGCCAGAATCAACACAAAATGAAAGTTCTTTGTAGCTGCTTCAAGTTCAAGTGTTAACCCGGTAAAAACAACCGTATGAGGTAGATTTAGCATTAAAGTCGACCTCCAGTCATGTTTTCAACATGCTCTGCAAAATGTAATATGAAGCAACATATTTGATATGTTTTATTTTTGAAAAATACCTTTAAATACCTTGTTAAAATGTCTCACATATAGCAATGATGATATAATGAATATGCAAATAGTCTCTGCCCTCTCCAGACCCCCCAAAACCTGCACACCTCCCGCTAAATAGCTGCACCTGGCTTCTCCTCCGTTTTGCCAATCACGGTAAGTAGCTACGTCCTGTGGGTGAACTATCGCAGCTAATGATATGCAGTGCCGCCCCCTGGATTAATGGGATTGGTTCCTCCGATTTATGACATCACTTACCCAGCCTGACAGAATCTGTTTCTGTGAGATGGCTCTTGCTCACTGCAGTTTCAAAGCAAGAAATGCTCAGAGATGGTGTTTACTGCTTAATTTGCTCCTGATATGTCTTGTAACACGTGAAAAACACCACGCAGACGTGTTAACAAGGTTAAAAACATATTTTTTGCGTTAACTGATCTATGGTGTTTAACTACAGAGAGGGAAGCTGTCTTCAACACTGAGAGGCAACACATGAATTCTGCAGCATTCATTGAGTTCTGGTGTGACCGCACACTGAAGCAGCATATCAACTCTGACCAGGCAAACACGCACACATGAACACCGCTCGATGATTGCATTGCTTCTGTGTCAGTTGTTATGGCAACAGGCGGTGGTGGGCAGGCGCGAGGGACTTCGAGCCGCTGACAGCGATGCCCCCAACCCCGCCCGCCCCTCCTTAACTGCAACACAAGAGTCAGCCAATTATACAAGTGGTGGAGCGTTGGAAAAGCTGCTCGGCCCTGAGCGGCGGCACGGACTCACAGAGATGCTGAGGACGTATTAAGTGGCTCAGCTGAAGCCCAATTTCCCCCGTTAGTTGTTTTCTCAGGGAAAGTGGCTCATTTTAAGTCAAGTTGAGTCTAATTAAAGCTGTGCAGAGAATTGCCTGCGACAAAGCAGCGAGAGAAAGTAAAGACGATAAGGAGGAGAGTCAGCAAGTGTGTGTGTTTCTGTGTGTTGCGGTCTATTGTTCTGAGGACCAACAGTCAGGACATTTTGTCCAGTCCTCACCTCTTCTAAAAGGTTGTTCAAAGTTTCAGATCAATTGACTACTTATCACTTCCTACCTTCCAGGCAGCAGCCAGGGGTTTCAGTTCATTTTAGTTCAGTCTGACTTGCTGCTGATTCATCAGAGTGAGCAATTAATTATGATTACTTGGTCTTTTCTATATTTAATTATGTCTGCATGGAATTGCAAATCTTGGGGCCTCTGAACTTTACTTAATTTGTTAAAACTACACTTGGTAACTTCTTTAAAAACAAACTTTTTGCCATATTCACTGAAACTGTCATTCTGACAGACAGTAGTGCATGAGGCAGATAATATGTAAAAATATCAGGTTCCTCTGGTACCTAATGGCATTTACAAGAATCTACCATGCTTCCAACCCAAAACATCGGTATTTGATGACCTGAGAATGAGACGTAACAGTCAACTATCTTTCCCTCTCCAGAACCACCTTTAAAGGTGGTAAATATAAGAATTTTAGTTTCAAAGTAAAACTACTCCTGCACAATGTCACTTGTTCTTGCAATCGAAGATTTGATTACGTTTCTTTACAACACCATGATGACGGCTGTCGTATCCATACCTGTTGCTCTACAGGTGTGGAGTTTTGCTCTTTGAGTTTTAAAAAATTGAAAAAAGGAACTAAAATATGAACAGAATGTGAAGAACAACAATTTTGACATTTTGTCAAAGACATCTATGTATCGTGTTGCAGAGATATTTACTGGCGTTAGCATGCTACCCAGCTAGCACACATGAATCACATGAATGTGATTAAGGAGCCTAAAGTTAATAAAAAAGAACTGAACTGGATCATCTGAATATCTCATAATAAAAATCACTTCTCTGACAAACTGTAGACTGGCTCCTCCCCTCACCCTGTTGATCAGCTCTCCCACCATGCCCGTCCAGCTGCCGTTGGGCTCCGGGGCTCCGTACAGCCCGTCGTCCACCAGCTTGATCTTGAAGGAGAACTTCAGGATGTCCGCTAGCTCTCGCAGCATGTCCACACAGAAACCCTCGTACTGGTCGTTACCCTGGAAGTCCTGGTAGTTGGACTTTCGCATCACATACGGGTTTTCCTGTCAGAGAGGGAGTGACAACATACAGCAGCTTGAACACAAACCAGTGAGATTTCATGTGACATTATGTGCACACATAACAGGTTTTTTTAAATTTTTTTTACCAGTATTGTGGTGACGATTAGCGTCTTGTTGGCCAGTGTCTCTGATGCGTTGAGGTCCAGTGAAGTGGAGTTCATGGCCAAGGTGTTGTTGGAGAACCAGATACCGATCTGTCCACACAGGGAGAGGTGGAGGACAAAGATGAAAGACAGGAGAAGGAGGGTAAGATGAAAAGAGGAGGACAGAGCTGTCAAAGTCCACAGTTCAAGACCAAACTTGTTATAAAAGGTCAAAAAGATCTGTCCTGCTTTCAAGATTATTCCAACAGTAACAGTGTTACCAAAAGGGCGTAACCTGTGTGTCCTCAGCAACCCATAATCCATTTAATACCAGTCAGTTATTTAAAAGGTACATTCAGGTATTTTTCTATCAACCTATAAACTCAGGAAATATTGCATAACCACACTGTTTTCCCAGGTGTTTGTGATTAGGTGGTCAGGGGTCACAGGTAAGTCCCTGACATGGCATGGACCTACATCTGCAGAGAAGGAAGTACTGCGACATTGTGACGGTGAAGCAAAACCATTGGAGGCTGAGTCACAGCAGCTTTTCAAACCCTAAAATGTTTTTCTGAAAATTGAAGTGCAAAGTAAATCTATGCAAATCTTTTGAAACTTTGATGAACTTGGACATTTACACTATGGGCCAACAACAAACTGTCTGTTGACAGTGTTGATCTTTGAGGAAACAAAGAGTTGAAGAGTCCAGAACAAAGGCAACAGAACAGAATAGAAACTAATTAGTCGTGTTGGGCGATCCAATTTGAAATAATCCCACTCTGCTAGTTTATTAACAGCTCCACAACACAATCATGGTTTACAGATGGATCTGAGGCAGGAGGCGAGGATACTCATACGCTTACTGTGTAAACCATGTTAACATGTTACAGTATCTAGCCTTTAAACTGTCAGTTAACTGACCAACCAGCCCTGTCTGTAGTCACTACATCACCAAGCTTTTAGCACCACCTGGTTTATGATGACAGATGTATGAACACTACATTTTTGTCGTGATCAGTCTTCACAGAGCAGGTCAGGTTGTACAGTTGTGATCCAGATTGGGCTAAAGGGACATGAACGGTGGTCTCCTGGGTAACAGTTGGTGTGTTTGATCCATCTGTTAGTGATGGGAATCACAGAGATCCCATGATACAATATTATCGGGAGTACTGCAATATTATATTGTAATATATTGTGATTATTACCTTTTTTCCAGCTTCAAATGATGTCCTCAAAGAAAAGCTTTATTATAATTTGTTTTATCGAGTGTATAAGATAATGTTTTCAGTCTGTTCATCTCACTTCAATCATTTTTTTGCAGCAAAATTGGATCGACCTACCAATCCTGCCCTCTGGTGGACTGACAAAGCAACAAATTTTATTATTCTAGTTTAATTCTCTTCTCTCTTCTCTCTCCGCTCTGCAATATTAACATCCAATCCAATATTGCCATACAAAATAGCATAACTATACTATACTTTATAGATTTTGTAAATAGGGGTTGTAAAAAAGCTTGCACAGCTGACCTATACATCCTTTTATCTGATGAGGGCAGGCTGTTTTCAAATATCCTAAATGGTTTTAAACTTTGCTGCATTAAAAATTTCTCTTGAATCAAAGATGGAGGCAGATAACAAGGAGAACCAGAAAGAGATAAAGAAATAAAAAGGCAAAGTGAAACATAAAAAAGAGGGGCGAAAGTAAGAAAGCAAGAACAAAAGGACAGCAGAGACGAATAAAAGTCTTATAAGAGGCAGAGAGAAAGAGCTGAATAATCCTCACTGCAGAATCGATGCTAAAATCAATGCAGGAGGATTTGGCTCCTCCCGCCTCATTCGGCAGGTTGAATCGGGTCATAAATATGCACTGAGGCGCGTAAACGCCCACCTGCTGACCTGAACCAGACCCCATCACATCGCCGGACCTCGTGGCCTCAGCTGACCTGCTGTTTGTTTGTCTGTTTATTTATTAGCTGTTAGGATACTGTGCTGACACCCAGGGGACGGGCTGATGAAGAGCAGGGGCCACTCCTCCCCCCCGGCTCCAATCGTGAGGAGAAAACTCATCTCAGGCGTCCTACCATCCACTCCTCTCTTAAATCATTTCTACCTGCTCCCATCTGTCTTCTGGCTTCCTTGTTTACCCCCAAAGATGTAACTTTTCTCCACTGTGACGCCACCACAGAGGAACGTTTCTTTTCATCACTCACAGCGCTCAGATCTCCAAATTGTCTTCATTATTTTGTTTGACAATTTAGGAAATATGTTTATTTGTCAAGTCAAGCCAATTTTATTTATATAGTGCCGTTATCTCAGGGCATTTTTCATATAGAGCAGGTCGAGACCGTAATCAGTCAGAGCTGTATTCTCATGCAGTTACTAACTACGTTACATTAAGTTAATTAAGTTAAAAAATGTAGTCAGTAATGTAATCCAAGTAACAAAATTAAAGTAAAGTAACTTGATTACTGTCCGTTAGTTTTTGATTACCACAGTATAAATATGGTGAAATTGTTTAGTCTAAAATAATGTTTTTAGAGCTGCAACTAACAATTATTTATATCACTGATGACTCAGTTGATTATTTTCTCAATTAATCAGTTGTTTGTTTGCTCCATGAAAATGGTGAAAAATGTTGATCAAAGTCCAAGATGACGTCCTCAAATGTCTTGTTTTGTCCACAATTCAAAAATATTGAGTTTACTGTCAGAGAGGAGGAAAGAAACCAGAAAATATTCACATTTTAAAAGCTGAAATCAGAGAATTTAGACTTAAAAAAAAAAAAAAAAAGACTCAAATCGATTACTCGATTCATTAATCCTGTCACGATCTTGTCCGTTGGAAAAATATTTTTCAAGTCTTTTCTGTAATGATTATTTTCATTATTGATTAATTAGTTGACAGTTTTCTGGTCAAGATTATATCCCTTTTCCCCCTAAGAAACAGACAGGGATCAATAAAGTTTAACTTAGGAAAGAATCATAAACTGGCGCTTGTTTTATTGTTTGACCTGCAAAATGCAACACAGAGGCTTTCAGGCAATGTGGTTGCAGTTTTTCTGCACTTCTTTTCACCCAAAAGTGTGTGTGTTTGTTCTGATGACAGGAAAGTGACGTATGCTCTCAGAGTGACATTAATCTTAATATCTACAACGTAACGCTCTGCCACAAAGCAAATCAGCATGTTTCTCTCAGCATATGCTGAACTGCTCCTTTGAGGATACTTTCCTGACTGACGCTCATATTTTATTATGAAATTACTGTAATGATGTCTGGTTTTACTCTCTGATCTATTTAATCTTACTCTGATGTTTTAAATTGCTTCTGAAAGCTGCATCTAAAAAGGTTTAAACTAAATGTAAATGAACTTCTGACAACTAAAGATTGTCTGCAGATCCTCTGGATAAGACAACAAATATGGATTGTTGTACATGTCAGTCTGTTTCCTCCTTTAAATCTCTTCAGAAATTTGAGATTTTATTTGTTTGTTCACAGGATGATGTGAGAGAAAACCTTCAGTGAACAAACACACAGAGATGACAGAAAATATTTGCTCCTCACTGGAGGTAATAAAGAGACTTAATTCACTGAGGTTTGGGGTGTTAAAGTCTTCATATAAATCAAATGTGAATCTCCAGCACCATTACTTTTTACAGTGTGCACTTAACCCTGGCCTGTGAGCCCGTTTGACCCTGAGATGACCTCAGCTGATCTCTGACCTTTTAATGTTCACCCAAGGTCATAAAGCAACAGTAGAGCCACACAGATAAAGTCCGTCTCTATTGATTTTATTGACAGACAAGTCAGAGAACTGCTTACTGCGAGGACACGGACAGAAACCTGCCGACTAACGGTGGCTGTAAACCTGAACATTATCGACTCTCCCACAATTCCCTGCAGGACTGCAGCGGATCCCGACTGACAGGGGATGTGCAGTGGTCGTTAACTGACCTAATAATTACAAATTCAGAGAAAATTTTTGAAGGATTTTATGATTTTCAGACCGTGCTGTGCTCAGATGCTGCAGCTAATTTAACCTGACTGCCTGCCACTCCACCCCGTTTGCCCTCTGACCTCTTTATGGCCCCCTGGGTGTTTCTCCAGGATCTTCAGGGTGTAATTGGTCCTCTGGCCTTTGCTGTTGAACTCAATGTGACCCGTCAGACCGTCATACTCCACCTGATGAGACCAGCACAGAGAGAAAGAGACAAAAACATGTTGTTAGCTGTTGGTACCTGCAAGACAATCAATAATCCAAATCAGACACTATCATGAAAAATACAGACTGGGACAATATTAAAACAGATCCAACCAATATAAAAGTTCATTTTAAACATCTGTTTTAACACCCTGCACCAAAACTGGACATGTCAGACAACCCTCTATATATCTAAGGACAATGGGAACTGGAGCTGAAATCAATAGAGGACAATGATTCCTGGGAAAATATTTGTTGTAGATGTCACAGGCATGGTGGAAGCCAGATATGATAAGAAATTGATTGAAACGGGTTTGTTTAGGACCTCGCTGGCAGTTGGGTGGGATGGATGGTGACTTGTATATTTTGTGACTGCCCGGAAAATTCTGGAAACAGATATTCCCTCAGACCAGCCATCGTTCTTATTGGAAGTATCACCACGAACTGGTGCTTTGGATGAAGCCTGAACCTCCCACGGTTGCTCAGTGTCAAACAAAAAGTCAAACATATTTTCATCATTGAACACACGACTGCCCAGCTGCAAGTAAAACTGCCTGTTTGTAAAAGGAGATGGACACAGTTCAGACCACTTTAGTTAGGAATCTTGAACTTTTGTTGTATAATTTTTGCAGGTATACATATATAGGTAGATATGTGTTTTTTTTTCTACCCTTGCACGGTGTTATTTCATCTACTGTTGGCCTACATGTGCATGTATGTGAAGAGTAAAGGCTAATAGGTGGTTTTGTTTTGTAATATTGATGTAGGATCATGGCAATAAAGTTAAAGAAAAAGAAAAGACATTAATCTGTGCATCTTTACAAAATATGTGATTTTAGACTGTTTGTGACAAAGGCACCAATCACAAGACTAGTTGGTAAACTTCTGCAGCTGGTGAGCTAATGTTAACACACTAGCCAGCCAGGAAGATGCCAACACTATTACAACATCACGACACCTCCCTGAGCTTCTTACTATTATCTCTCTAAGGCTGCGAACGTATGGGGTCACGATCTCAGCTATGTAGCTTAGAAGTGATCAGTTAAAATCAAACGATTAAAATTAATTCAAAAAGGCACAGGGAGCCAATGAAGGGAAGCCAGGACTGGGGTGACGTGGGGCCGTCTGTTATAACCACTGACATGTGTAGCTGTCAAGGCTGTTGCTGGCCTATGAACTATAAGCTATGACGCCTGTGGCTCTTTCTCACAGAAGCTGTCAGTGTAAGAGAAAATCAGTCTTTTCTGAAGAGTTCCAGGAGGCTTACTCCTTCCTTCATAGAGTACCTGGCAACAACAATGCTGCATTCATGCTGTTAAAAGGTGCACTTGGTCTGTGTTCAAAGCGCTGTAACAGCTGATTGAAATATGTGAATATGTATTCATGTGTGCATGCAATGTGCAGGAATGTGTGGTACAGTTTGGAGGTTTAAAAATGTGGTCACCATATGCTGATCCACGGCACAAATATGCACATTGAAGTTCACCAAAACCGAGCTTATTAAATTTACTGTGTCCCTGTGAGTAAATCCACTGATTCAGGTTATCTGTGCAGGTCAGAGTAAATCTGCAATATTTCACGTTTCAAATTTGGTGAAATTTGTTGTGTTTAATGTTAATTTGCACCTCTGACTAACAGTAAACCAGATCAGAGTGTCTGACACGCTGCAGAAAACTGCGGAGCTTTGAACTGGCTGCAGTTTAATGTGACACAAAGAGAAAAAGAGACGATTATTGATTCAGAATGTAAATGTTGAAGAGGAGAAAAAGATGAAAAGAGAAAAATAAGATTCAGATTGGAAAGAGAAGCGGAGCAGACAGACAGTTCATCAGATCAGTGACGGAGCTGCAAGAGTGTGTGTGTGTGTGTGTGTGTGTGTGTGTGTGTGTGTGTGTGTGTGCGCACGCCTGTGTGTGTGTTTGCAGGAATGTGCAAATGAGCGTGAGGCTTGTCTGATACATGTGCAGTCAAGCATGCATTCTGTGCCTGAGTTTATGTGAGTAATGTGCAACTGAGTGCACATACAGTATGAATAAATGTGTGTGTGTGTGTGTGTGTGTGTTTGTGTGTGTGTGTGTGTGTGTGTGTGTGTGTGTGTGTGTCTGTGTGTGTGTGTGTCTGTGTGTGTGTGTGTCTGTGTGTGTGTCTGCATGGCTCAAGATGAATTACATCCCAAAAACTCTGTGGCAAGAGAGACAGAGAGATAGAGAGAAAGAGAGACGGAGGAGAGAGACAGAGGGAGAGAGGTCTCTGGTTGCTGCCAAAGACAGTGTGGAGATGATGAAGTGATGCACTGAGAGCAACAAAAACAATATGGAGGGAGGGAGGACGGTGAGGGAGGGAGAGAAGGAGGGAGGCATCCTCAGTGGAGGGAAGAAACAAGAAGTGGCAGACAGACAGAAACAGGGAAAGACGAGGACGAGAATAAATTAAATGAACATGGAAATGAACGAGGGATGAAGGAGGGAGAGAGGGAAAGATGCCAGAGGAATAAAAAATAGAGACAATAAAACCCTCACTGTCAGCTTGCCACGTTAACAATTAACCAGTCCTCAAACTAAACAACACAATATATTGTCTGGTATTTACTCACAAACTGACACACATCAGCAGGACAAGACTATTAGTCTTTTCTGACCTTCATGACCACCAACAAATTAACCAATCAAGGCAGCAGTAGACCAGCAGCTCCTCGGTTTCTGTGAGGTAAAATGTGGTTAATGAGCGATTTTACTTTTTTTCATTGGAAATGGCAGGTAAAGCTGTGAAAATATTCTAAATATGATGTGCACCTCGGTCTATGCTACATTTAAAGAATTTAACTCAACCCTGCTGTCACACAGCCTTTTCCGACGGGGAACTGTCATTATATAAATATTGCTCTCCTCAAAACAACCGGACTCCTTTGACCAAACCAGTAATTTTACCTCGCAGATACTGTTATTGCACACAAGGCAGTTCTAATTTGTCTTTTCACATATCACTCAAACTAACCTTTTAAAACACACAAAGTCACACACTAACTCGAGGCAGTGGTAGACCAACAACTCCTCTGTTCTGTGAGGTAAATTAACTGTTTTTTCAGTGGACTCTGGTTGTTTTGGAGAGAGAGATGTCAGCTGTACACTTCTTAGCTTCCTACCATGGTACGCCAGCTGCTTCTCCAAACCGGGGGCATGTCGACCACCATCTACTGTAGGTACGACACTGACTACAGATGAGTGCCTCATACAACCACGCTTCAAAAACTCAAACTATCCCAGCTATTTTGAAATAGTGGTCTACGATGAAAAACATAATAAGGCTGACTCACTGCACCATATCTAAACATTTTTATTTTACGGAGAAGAGAGTGAACAAGCATGTCTGTGTGTGTATTTACCATGCGAAGGTAGTTCATGAGGCTGGTCCCGTGCTGCCAGATGAGCGGCGAGGTGCAGCTCAGCGGCTTCACCCCGATCTCCTGACTGCGGTTCAGCTCCCGCACGGCACTCACCACCACGTGAACCGCATCGAACATCAACGCCGACGACAGCTGGAAGACACAAATGAAAAAGAATACAATGAAATAATCAAAGTGGGATTAGTGGGATTATGTGATCGATTGGAGTTTCTTTTGTAGTGGCTAGAATATGGTCCTGTGGTCCTGTAGTGTTTTTGCTAAGATACAGAAAGCTACAAAGCATTTTAGCTTAAGGTTTAGCCTAGCAATTGCCTATTTACACATTCAGCAGACACAGAGCAACATGATCATCCATTTGGAGTAATGATTGTGTCAATCTGGTGAATTCACGTCCAAAATTTGTTCTTCTTTTAGCTCCGTTTTTGGTCTCCACCACCTCAGTCTAGTCTGTGTGTTTCCCTCCTTTAGTTGTCAGTTTGTGTCCAGTCAAGGGTTTAGCAGTGTGTTGGACCTCTGTTTATTTTTCAGATTTTGGATTACCTGTCTGCCCCTTTTGGATTTATTTGTATTTGGATTATCTTGACGTGTGCCTGCCTACCCTCTGTAAACCTTTTGTAATTTGTCGTTGTATTTTGAGTTGAGTATTAAATCATTTGATCTATTGCAGCTCTGCCTCCTGTCTGCATATTTCATCCATCCATCCTCTTTTTCTGCTACCCTGCTTGACACAAAGTTCTTCACCAGCTTGCCTCTAACTGTGTCTGTCTGCTGTTTGGAGCTGATCAGGTGGTGTGCAGTGAGATGGAAACAGCTGGTAGAAACACTGAGACTGAACCAGGCAGGAAATGAGCTGCAAAACCAAAACTAGCAGCTGAAAGAGGCCAAAAAGCCCAGCGGAGCTGCAGAGTTGGTGATTCTTCTCTCTCATTTGATTGTATATTTTTCATGCAAACACCGAGACAACAGAAAAGGTGTTTGTGTGTTTGTTGGTGCTCCTACAGGCGAGGACATAGGGGACTGATAGCGGCTCCTGCTATCAGCGGCGTTCAGCGCGCGGCTCGCACGGCTCAGTGATCCTATCGGAGGCTGACGTTCTGGTCTGTTTGGTCAGTTGTCAGTCAGACTGACACTCTCAGGGAATCAGACAAATTGTATGGAGGCAGAGCTGCACAGCCTGTCGACGGCTGATAAAAAAAGATGGATGTATGACTGAGTGTGATTGGAGTTCTCTGCGAGTCGATAGTTTCAGGGCTGGATGACGATAACTAATTACAGTTTGAAGAGAGGAAGATAGAGGAGGGGAGATAGAGATGGAAAGAGGGGAAAAATAATTGGCAGCTCTCACCAGTCAGTCTGTTCGGTCCTGCAGCTGTTTCCTCTGGTTCACTACCAGCTTTAAGTAACGTTACTTTAGGAAATAAAAGTCTGCTACTACGAGATTAATTTGTGCACACTGCGCTGTCATGAAACAACTCTGAATGAGATTTTTCACAGATGTTTTTTTGGTCTAGGGGACAGAATCTGACCAGGATCAATTGAAAGTGTGATAAAGTGACTTTGATTGTAATTTACTGATTAAAAAAGTGGGTTTAGTGTGAAATTAAACTTTTAAGATTCAGTTTTATCAACTTAAATCACTTGTTTAAAGTTCAGAAAAGATGGACGTCTTGATTAAGCACTGAAAAAGTCGACCATCTCTCCTTTACTGAAGTGTTTCACTCTAAACTAAAATGGGTCAGATCAACAGGATCTCATGGCGACCAGGAAAATCAAAGCAGAGACAAATGTGCCATACTGATGTTGTAATATAAAATGTTAGTGACAGCTTTCCCCTTAAGATTACATAACCAGTGAAATCTTGGTACATGTTCTTTATTAAATTTATGAGTTTAGTGTTCCTGCAGTGGAGGAGGCAGCAGTTTCAGTCCTAGGACCTTAGTTTTTCGTGTCAGATTTCATGTGTTTTACTTGTATGACGTTAAAACCAATTGACCCTTTGCTAAGCCCCGCCCTTCTTAGTTACTATTGCTAAGCCTGCCAAACTTTACATTCTCAATCTGCATTTATGCAGTTTACTGTAAGAACAGTGGCAGATTAACATCAAAATTGGGAGTAATGGTGTAGGAACCGTGAATACAGTGACTTCCACAGCATTTCCCTGTCCAGGTTATCAAAGGTTTGTTCAGTCCACAAAATTAAAGGGTGGTTTGCCGTTCAATATGCCCTTCCACAATGATTCTGAGTGTAGGAACATGGTCTGTGCTCCTTCCTTAACTGACCGTATCCTGTCTAAAACGACTCTACAGAAAATGTTGCTGAGGTTTCCTTATTTAAGAGCAGTGACCACTGAGCCCATACTCCATTTTGTTCAATGACCATAATCACCGCAATAATATAATTTGAATATAATGAGCATAATCATCACAATAATACATTCATTACAATCAAAACAACCACATTTATGGCTCCTTTAAGCACCTTAAGTGAATAAATATGAGTAATAAACCCTCAGGGGGATGTTGCGTGCACTGATGACGGCGTCTGCAGTTATTGAGACAAACACCATTATCATTACTATTATCTTTATCACGGCACTCTGCTCAGGTGTTATTGCCTCGGCTCATATCAGAGCTGCAAATGAGACAAACAGCTCAGAGAGATTGATTCGTCCTGATGGGCTTTTCTGTTGTGGATGAGGAGGAGGAGGAGGAGGAGGAGAAAGATAGAAAGAGAGAGAGAGAGAGAGAAGAAGATCGATGGAGGAGCGGTGGAAGAAATAAAGCAGCACAACATGCAATCAGACCAGAATCTACATGAGTGCCCTTGAGCAACACTGCAACAACTCTGTTTTCCTTTTCCTTGACATACTGAAGTATCGGGCTCCTCTCAAGATCAGATTTAACGCTGACACTTTGGGATTAAACTGGGTCTTAGTTGTCTCATTACACTCATGAATTTTTTATGTTATTATGCAGAGATGTTTTTAATTGACCATTTAGTCTAATAAATGGTTCCACAGGTATTAAGACGTGGATTTGGTTGAAAAGAAACCTTAGAAACTTAAATTCTATTCATCATCAACACAATACCAGCATTACCTGATGAAAAATTGCATGTTTTGCATGATGGGAAGCGTAGGATGAAGTGTTTTCAGATCCATACTAGGGACTGAGGACTTACGTCTGATCTTAAGCTAAGTCGGTCTTAACTTAGCCTCTTAACTTCTAAGTCCAACCTAATATTTACACCATCTAGGCTTGAGCCTTCGTCTTGCTAAGCACAGGTGTAAATCTTAGGCCTTGTCATGAGCAGAGTCATAGAATTAAATACCATTTGCAGAATTCACAAGAAAGCTCAAATAATTAAAAATAGGAAGTATTTCACAGTTTATTAAGTTTCTTGTCAGTCAGCAACTTTGAAAAATGCACAGTTTTTTTTGAGAGAGTATGGGTTATTGTGGTTACTAGTTCAATGGTGAAATCTATTTTATCTTAACAACCATTTATGTTTTTTGCTACTTCTCTCAAAGTCGACTTCTTCTTATTTTTTATTAAATTGGACTGCTCGGTGCTCCGTGTGTTTCTGTGCAGGCTGTATAGCTCTAGTAATTTTCTTACCTCAATGCAAGATGAAATTGCTTTATCTTTTTCTTTGATTCTCCATAATGTTGCCGTAAAATAGAAATGACTAGCTACAAATCAGTGGACGTGGAATATTGCTATCCTAGGAATGTACACTGCTAGGCAACAACCACAGATGTGTGGGCATTCACATGAACGTGCACTGCTAAGACTGGGCGTAGTTAAGACTGGGCTTAAGTCTGGTAAAGTTAAGGTTGGTGCAACTAACATTAAGTCCATTCTAAATACTGGTCTTAACTAAGATTGGCTTAGTGGTTAGGACCAGGCTTTAGGCTTTAGTCCTCTGCTGCTTCGATTTTGAGCTATTTTTCTTTTTTCAAATGTAACTCTTATGAAAGTACAATACTAGATCTCTGCAGTATCCAGTATGCAATCTGTAAGAATTTCAGTGTAAAACATGAACTAACAACAGTTTTGACATGATGTCAGAGATATCTTGTGTTGTCTTGTGTTGCTGAGATTTCTAATGAAATTAGCAGCCTAACCTCTCAAGAAGAGAGTCACTGTAGCATCCAGTCTGCACACACTCCAACAACACTGAGGTGATTTTCTTGCTAAGTTTGGCTCTCAGCCCCTGACATGTCATTTGCACACCATCACACCACACACACACCCAGTTCAGACAGTGTGCATGTGCACATGAACGTGGCTTCAAGCTATGGATCTAGCAGATTAAATCCAAAACTAAACTGTTGATGATACATTATAATTCTTCAGTCAGACAGCAGTTTTGTGTCTCTCCCTGTGTGTGTCAGTGTGTGTGAACGTGTCTCACCGCCGGTCCTGGGTACGGGCTGATGTCGCAGCCTTCCTTCCAGGACAGGTTGAGGCTCCTGATGAACTCCAGGTAGAAGGGATGACTGTTGTTCAGCATGGAGAAGCCCACGATGTTGGACTGACCATCCACCACATCGTCCAACCGCAGCAGAGGGAAATCCTTCAGACAGATGGACAGAAAGGGAGAAAAAAAGGAAGTTACACCTTTAGTCTGTCTCATGATGTATGTGTTGAAAAAACAGGACCTGCCAGATGCAGAAACAACAACCATTTAAGATCACAGCAGGGAGAAACTCCTGGACGAGTGAAGGATGAAAGAAAAACAGGACGAAGAGGAGGACAGAAACAAACGAAGGGCTTGATTGGAGTTTTCTTTTGCAGGCTGCACGACGTCAAGTTCAATTTTTATATTCCGAGCAGGCTAACAGAGAGAAAAAAGGTTAAAAAAAAAAAGATGGACATCAAACGCTGGGGAATTTCAAAGAACTTCAAATAGTCCTTGAAGGCAAGTCGGCGTCCCGCTGAGCTCACTGCTGAAACAAACCACAATCAAACTGTTGCTCGGCCCTCGGAGGGGTTGTGTTTGCTCTGAAACAGATGCTGACAATGAAACATTTACCTTCAGCTGAGAGAGAGGCTCCGCTTTACAACAGACACTGCAACCTTCAGATACTGATGACGGACTGAAACCGAACACCTCACCTGCCGCTCTCACCTCGTATCTCTTCCTCAGATAGAGCTCTGATTGTTAAAGGGGAAAATTCAGCACTTTTCATGTGGATGTCCAGTCAGAGTGAAAGGTGAGTTCTCCTGCTGGAAAATCTGCTGCTCTTGTCACAGTGATGTCACAGTGACATCACAATGATGGTGTTAAGGAGGAGCTACAGGCTATTTCAGCTTCAGGGTAACCCGCGTTTTTCATGTCACTTAACGCTGTTTTGGCCAGCAAAGTAGGGTGATGCTAAATGGCACGAGTCTCAGGAGGTCATGTGCAATGCATTCTGGTAGATGTAGGCACTGCAAACTGAAGAACTCAGCTTTCTGCCAATATAGAATCACTGAGGAATTTATTGCTTTAATTGATGACATTTACCATCAATGCTGACTGGACATCCACATGAAACATGGTGAATTTTCCCTTTACCTGTCCTCCACTAAACTAAAATGAGTTCACTCACTTATGAATCAGACTTCATTTTCATTAGTGTTGCAAATAATAATGTTGATGGCTGATTCATCTAAGTATTAAAGGTAGAATTTGGAGGACTTGTCAGTTGCTTTTTGAGACTAAATAAAGTGACAGAGCTGCGAATCAGAGAAATAAAACTTTATTTTATGATTGTTTCTCCGAGGTTACGTTCTAAAGCACAAAACACAGCCACATCTCTACGCAATGAGAAAATAAGAAAATACAGGTAAGAAGGCACATCGTAATATCAGCCAATAAAAAGAAATATAACATAAGTTGATATTTTCTCAAAAGACCTTTGGCAAACAGCTACAAATGCTCAGTCAGGATGAAAAGTTTGGAGACAAGAGGACGAAGTGTGTTCCAGTGCTCTACTTGCAGACTAGGATGTGGGAGGAGCTACCAAAAGTAGGTCAAATTGAATCACTGTGTGGTGTCTCCTTGAGGAAATCAGCTGAGTAAACGTGCAGTTTCTGACCTGCATTTATGCAGCAGATATGTCTCATTTAGACTCCTCGTTGACTTCAGGGTGTGGGATTAATCTGAAACAGGTTGTATGTATTCTTGTCTTGACCTTATTGTCACAGACCTTTCCATCCTTGCCAGTGTAGATGTCAATTATCCCTCTAATAGACTGTGATGCTCGAGGATATTGGGGATCAACTATCATTACTACCTTATCTGAATCCAGGTTGTCCTTGTCAGTCTCAGATTTCTGCCTGGTTTAAAGGTTTGGAAGCTAATGGCAGATAAAAGCTGTTCAGAAGTGATCAGCAAAGATCTGACTGTGACGAGGAAGTTCACTTTCACAGCAGACTGCCTGAGGGAGAGAGGAGTCGGGCCGCCCCATCGGCAACGTACTTGGTGTGACTGGATCTGGATCAGCAAAGTCAGAGAAGATGTATCCAAGAGGTTTTGAATTCTAAATAACATCAACTTTGATCAGGACGGTGTGTAGGACTGTTTCTGTTGTTGGTTGACTTCCTACAGTGTCATTAATTTTTCATAATTTTAACTTGGTGTCTCCATGAGGAAATAAGGTGAGTAAACATACAGCTTCTTGAAATGTAAGAAAAGGAAAAAAATGCACATTAGTTGCAGTGCAGAAGTTCTTACAGTGATGCTTTCAAATTCCTTTGTTTTGTCTGAACAACCACCATGTTCTCCTCCAGTAGAACCATGTCATGCACCTCGGCTTCTCATACTGTATGAGACACTGCCAGAAAAACAGGCTAATGTTGTGGAACGGTCACAGTTCAGTTTGGTTTAGGCTGTGCTGTAGTCAAGACCATCTAAACCGAGACCAAGTCAGGATCAGACCAAGACTAGACAAGACTTTTTTGATCAAAAGTATTGGACAGTTCAGTGGTCTAAGATAAGGATAGAGACATGTCCCTGAACAGTCCCTCAGGCACTATTTGATGACTTGGGAATGGTGGGAAAAACAGTTACACACCTATAAAGCTAGGACCAGAGGGTGTTGGTAATTTGAATAAATCACTTATATACTTATTTAGATTGTCAATTAAATTTCTGTTGAACCAAAGATATTTCAGTAGAATCATGTTCCTCCAGTGAAGTGGAATTGACTCAAATGCTTTAAAGCTCAAGGACACAAAACTTCCATAGAACAAGAGACTGGAGGTTAATTCACAGCCTTTAATTCTGCAAACATTCAATACTGCTGTCAGTCTATGAAGACACAGTGGTGATAAAATGTTTTTTCCACCTGAAATCACAGACATCTGATAACTATAACCTTTCTTTGTCTGTCTGCTTTTCCTTCTGTCTTTTTGTATTTTATTCATCATGTTTTTTCATGTATTCAGTATCTCTTCACTGTGTTTGTTGTAATTGCTCTGTTGCTGTATTTTTTACTCTCATGATTATGGAAGTAGGTTATTTTTTCTGGTTCTTGTTTTTATGCTGTTGTTTCCTCTGGTGTTCCTCTGGATTCTGGAAATAATAAAAAGAGGAATCCAGCCGGTAGTTGGACGGATGGACTGTCATCATCATCATTTGGCTTCGTCTCCAGCGGGGTTAAAAATATTCTGGCACAGATTCTCTCCAGTCTGCAGAAAGTGTCTGTAGAGGGTAAGAGGAGGTGGACGGTCCAAAACTCTTAGTCCAACATCAGGAGATATTCAGACTCTGTCCAGCTGTTTAGCACCGCTGCTAAACTGCGTGTAACCCATGTGAGAGGTTAATTTCTTCATCCCTGAATCTCTCCGACTCATGTTTACTTCACCTCGTCCTGGCCTGTCAGGAAGCTGCTGCTGCTGCTGTTGTTCCTGTTGTTGTTGTTGTTGCTGGTGTGGTCGGTTGCCAGTTGCCAAATCAATTTCAGCTACAGCCAAGTACACTGTCAGACCGCGGGCCTGCCAGCCGTGACAAAGAGCTGTTGGCTGGAGGAGTCGCAGCGACGAGGCCAGCACTGCTGAGGGAGGAAACACTGCGACAGAATCCCAGAAGGACACCACGGTGCTGCAGCTGCTGCGACAGTTCAGACAGGACGTTCACTCAGAGAGGAGCTGGTTTTCTGCAGGTGATGTGGGGCTGTGTGAGGTCGGTTCAGACCTGGTGAGATTTAGGTTCTTTCCTGCCCTCTTCAGGAGATCATGACCACCATCGTCACCTCCACCTGCAGGGTGTTGGTCAATGAATCGCTGACAACTTCATCCAGACTGGAGTTCTGAAGCTCCTGGGTCACAGACAGTCAGGGACATTGATCCCCCTCCACCAAAACATGACTCAGGTATTGCAAAAAAAGTTTTATACGGTTTGCATTAAGTGGTGGAAAGTAACTTAGTACATTTATTCAAGTACTGTGCTTATATGCAATGTTAAAAGTACTTTACTTGAGTATTTCCATTTTAATTTACTTTATACATCTCCTCCACCACCACTTTCAGAGCCAAATTTTTACTTAATTTTTACTACATTTATTTTATATTTAGTAATTTGTTTAGTTATTTGTCATTTGCAGTAGGTGGCACTATGAGTGTAACTTTTGACTGGCATGTAGATGTCTTCCTCAGGACGAAACTCTTTTCAAACGTGACATTTTGGGCAGATTGGATCAGTTCAAGTCAAATTACAGCAACTTCCTGTTTCATGGAGAAACATGGAAATTCAGCACCACGGCACGGACACATCGCTCAACGATAGCTAAATTACTTTTCATCCCAAATTTGTCTAGATGGCACACACTAATTTTGAAGTCAATCATATTAAATTCATTAAAATATAAGTCATGCAAAAATTGCCAAAATTACCACTGAATTCAAAATGGTTGACTTCCTGTTGGGTTTAGGCTATGGCTCCAAAAGACTTTTTTGTGCGTCTGGACATGATGGTCAAACCATTTAGCCACACCCATCGCCAAAACCTATATCAGACGATATCTTGATGAGTGTGCCAAGTTTCATGGAGCTTTAAGCAGTTTAGGCCCTAAACAAATGTGATTAATTTGGACAAAGAAACAGAAAAAAAACCTTCATATATAGTGTCCTCAGGGCCTAAATAGATTATATTGTATTTTCATAGATTAAATGGCAAATGTTTAGGATTTAGTGGCAACTATTGGTCACCTTGCAGGTTACAGCTGCACCCTCCCCTTCCAAGCACGTAGGAGAATCTACAGTGGCTGCAAAAAACACAAAAGGCTTTATTTACAGCCAGTGTTTGGTTTGTGTGGGGGATATTTTTAAATATATTTGTATATCTTTTTTCTAGTTTCTATTTTAAAACAAAATCTTTTGATTTATAAAACATTTTGTTCCATTTATGATTTTGCAGGAACCCCCAGTTAAAGGGGAGGTGGAGGTGAGCTTCAGACAGCACAAAAAACTGAGCTTAGACATGAAAAGTAGAGTATGAGGATGTGAAAATTAATTTCATGATTAGTTAAATGACAATATCAAATCATTTTGGTGCTTTGTACCCAGGATAATTGCATTGCAAATTAATATGAAGTTAAAATATAAAACATTTAACGTGACTTTGGGTGTAAACCACGCCCACTCCTGGTCTTCTATCAAAATACAGACACATAGGCAGATACGTTTACAGTTGAGCCACCAAAAATGTACTCCGGTACCAAATTTAGGAGCTTAGCAGCATGTGGGGGCAGTGCTTAAAGAATATCAGCGTTTACCTCTGAGTTACCTGACGGACGACATCATGTAAGATGTATGCATGGATAAAGGAAGGCATCCAGATGGCTTCACTCTGGAGGAAATGTGTGATCCTGCGGTCAATTAACTGGAATTTAATGAACTTAATCTAATGTTTAGTTTGACCCTCATTATACACAGATTATGTCCGTACACAGGAGACACATTTCAGGCTCATTTTCATCAGTCTCAGCGCTGCAGCTGTTGATGAGAGACTGAACCAGACACAAAATGAGCAGGAAAACCAAAACCAGCAGCTAAAAGAAGCTAAAAAACTCTCTGACATCATTTCACCCATAAAATGTGCATTGGTTTGATATATTATTACTCTTAAAAAAGATTTCATTCAGAAATTTAAATGCCATTAAATAAAGTGCCTCAGTGTCTGGCTTTATTCCCTGTGTTGCTTTCACACTCAGACGTCTCACTGTCAAACAGCGGCGGTGAACTGGACGCAACGTCTGTCACCTGAAAGCAGCTCGTCTCGTCTTGTCACAGTCAGCAGAGCGTGTTTAATACAAAGTTAAAGGTAGGTCAGAGACGGTGCCGCTGCAGGTGTGTGAGTCAAGTCGGGGAATAATTTGACTTTTGGTTCCTATCCAGGGTTCTGCAGGAGAACGGCGGCTCCGCCCTTGGTTTGCGAGCGTGGCGTGAAGTGCCCTTGTGGACAGATCCGTTAAAGTCTGCGACATGGCGGCGTTTAGAGCTGAGGCGGGGATCGAGACGAGTTATTATCCACGCAAAGTCTCTTTGCACAAGGGCACGACACCGGACAGTGAAATTATAATGATGACAAACGGCGGCGAGGCCAGCATGCATCTCTGATGAGACGAGACAGAGGAGTTATGGGTAAAGAGGAGATATATGGCAGGCAGCGGGGGAGGAGAGGGAGGAGACACGGGGGGGAAATGTGACACCGGGAGGGGTTAGATTTAAGACTGGGACCAACAAACATTCTTAAAGGTGTAAAGAGACAAACTAACAAAGATGGTGATAGATGAAAAAATATATTGCAAGAAAAAGAAAGAAAAGAAAAGACGGAAAAAGAGAGACAAATGCGGTGTTCAGAGAAAGAAAGTGGAAGATGAGAAGATGGAAGGAGGGAACAGGAAAGAACAAGCTGGGAAAAGAACTGGGGAATTAGGTAAGGAAAGGAAATAAAAGGATCCAAAGACAAGAAAAAGATAGGAAAGAGAAGGAGGAAAGCAAATACAAACAACAGTTATCAAATGAATGATAAAGAAAGAAAATGGTCATAGGAGAGAGGAAAGGCAAGAAAAAAATAAGAAAAAGGGAGAGGAGAAGAAAGAAAATAAGAAGACGGGAAGTAAGAAGAGAGAAGAAGGAGATGGAAAGAGGAAAGGAAAGAGAAAAAGAAGGAATTTAATGTGGAAAGGAAACAGAGAGGAAAGAGATTAAAGTACAAAAAATGGTTTAGGGAAAGAAGTGAAGGATAAAGATTGGAAAAGGGACAGAATGGAAGAGCAACAGAAAGGCATAGACCAATAGAAGAGGAGAAAGCAAAAAAGGAAAGGAGATGGAAAAGGATGGTCTTTAGGATAGGAATAAATAAGTGAAATGAAAGGGAAGGAAAACAGGAAGGATAAAGGAGAGGGGGTATGAGAGAGGAGAGGGATGATTAAGAAGTGAATGAGAATAAGAGGAAAGGAAACAAGATGGAAGGAAAGGCAAGGAATAAAAGAATGAAAAAAGTAAAGGGGAACAGAAAAGGAAAGGTTTGAGGAAAGGAAAGAACAACGGGATAGAGGGAAAGAGGTGGTATAGAGAGAAAATGAGGAAAAAAACAGAAGTGAGGGAAAGACAAAACATGAGGAGTTGAAAGAGGAGGAGGAGGAGTCTAAGGAAGGGAAAGACATTAAATGAAAATAGTGTAGAAGAAAGAAATGATGGGAGACAATTGGTAAAGAAAGATAATGGGATTTAACAGCAAAAGAAAGGAAAGAGGGAAAAACCACCAACTGTGAGGAAAAAGTGGGGATCATCCTCTCCACTGGGATGAATAACAAGAGAAGAAAAGAGGTGTTTAAAGGGAGTCTGTATGAGTCACTTATCCATACTGAGTGTATTACCAACAGTAGATGGAGGTCGACACACCCTCAGTTTGGAGAAGCAGCAGGAGAACTGGTGTAGGAAGCTAAGCAATGTGGACGGGGTCAGCTGCAACATGTACTTTAAGACTCCTCAAATACTATTTTGAATATTTTCACCTGTCAGACAGCCTCTTCTGACAAGAAAGTACCCTTTTATAAGCCACATAATCTCCCTTTCCAAACCAACCAAACTCCATTGACAAAACTAGCCATTTTACCTCACAGAACACAGGAGCTGCAGGTCTACTGCTGCCTCAATTTTTTTTTGTGATATTGTGTGACTTTTATATTTGCAAAGGTTATTTCTGAGTCAGAGAAGTTAAACAATGACACAAATAATCTAAAAAATGGAGCCAGCACTCAATCAGCAACCTCTGTGTTCTATGAGGTAAAATTACTGATTTCGCCAGTGGAATTTGGTTAAATGAGAGACTGATTTTTAGCTTATATAACGATGGTTTCCTGTCAGAAAACGCTGTCTGGCAGCAAGGAAAAGTGGTGAAAATAAATGAATAACATGTAACATTAACTTAAAATGGGGGTGTGCTGATTGCCATCTACAGTAGGTAATAAACTTTCTATGGAAAAGTACCCCATACAACCACACTTCATATAACCCAAATTATGTCTTTAATGGAAGAGGAGTGTGGTGAAGCTTCATGATGAAGCTCTTACCATGGTGGTGAGGATGTACTTGTAGAAGGCCGACGTCATCCCCAGCTCATTTGCCTGCAGGTCATCAGAGGACAAGAAGAAGAAGAAGAAAACTGATGTCAGCACTCATTCTCAAACTTTCTGTGAATAAACACTGAGGAGTCACAGTTTATTAGAAAAAGGAACCATCTGCTCTGTGTCCCCCCCCCGCTCGCTGTAGTTTGTCCCAAATTGGAGACAATTATGTTTCACCCTGACAGCCTGCGTCGCAGCGTTGCTGCTTCTTTAATAACATGAAACAACCTTGAAACAGTGATTATGTCTCAGAATAACAGCTACAGGATCAGTGAGTGAGGAGGAGCTGTTCACAGAAGCTAACAGAGGTAGAAAGAAGACGGAGAATAACAGCTGAAATGTTCTGATGGAGCGATTACGAGGTGAGAAGACGTCTAGACGTCTGGTCTTAATTTCTGATAAACCTGGCAGAAAACTGAATGCTCTGAAGACATCAGAGTTATAATCGCTGGGAGGTTAAATGGTTATATGTAACCTGGATGTCTAAAAACTTTAAACTTTTCAATTAAATTCATCAGACTTTCAAGTCTTTTCTCCTTTGAATCCAAAACTCAGTGCTGAGTGAGTGCAGCTCTGTGCTTTCTTTTATATTCTTGAAATTAATTATTTTATTTTATCTTAATATATTTTATCTTTTCCTCCTATTAAATGTATTTTTGAAATTTCTTGTGTCTCAATATTTTACTGGTTGATTGCTGATCTTAAAGAAATAGTTCACCCAAAAATAAAAGTTCACTTATCATCTACTCAGCCTCATGCCGCGTGAACATTTTTGATTTTCAGTCAACAAAACGCTGCTGGAGTTTCACAGGAACACAGTGTTGCAGCGTTCCATAAAATGCCTCCATACTGCTCGTCTGGTGTGATCCAAGTCTCCAAAAGCCCTGACATGCCAAGCTGACTGAAAAAAATGTTACTTACACCATGTTTTTTAGCCTGAATCTTCACTGTAGATCTTTAGCTTGGAGCCATGTTCACGTGCACGCTGTCTGAACTGGGTGTGTGTGTTGCGACAGTGTGCATGTGAACGTGGCTCCAAGCGGCATGTTGGGACTTTAAGAGACTTGGATTACACCAGACGAGCACTATGGAGTCATTTTATGTTTTGTAATTTTTTTACATTTGAAAACTGGTCACCATTCACTTCCATTGTTTAGGAGATTCTGTAATGTTGTTTTCCTGTGAAACTCCAGCAGTGTTTTTGGACTAAAAAACTAAACCTGACCTTCAATCAGCATGAGGGTGAGTAGATTTCATTTTCCGGTGAACTATTCCTTTAATTCATTTTATATCATAATTGGTTTTAGTGTTCTTGTGGCTGCAGCTGCTGTGGCTCACGGTCTGTCCACCTGGAATGAAACGTGCTGCATAAATAACGTTTTGCTTGCTTACTTATTTAATGAATGAAGTGCTGCTCATTTTCCCAGAAGCATAATTATGTTTCATAAAAGTGTAAGAATTTCTTCTAATGTCAGTAAAGGAAGTTTTTATTTCAGGTGAGCTGGGGCACTTTCACCTCCTCTTGTTTTGTTTTTTTTAATCATACTCACTGCTCAGATGTATATCAGTACACAGTACTCAGTATTATGATCAGTTTCCTTTTGTTTTATAAATAACCTGTTTGTTTGTTTGACTGTCTGCATGCAGACTCTGACACACCAGCTCCCCCAGTTCACAGCCAGACTGGGATTTGAACTGGAAACCTCCCAGCCAGGAGCTTCATCCTGACTCTGTTATTAATCCATTAACCCTCCACACACTGTGAGCTCATCGCTGCTTTATTCTGCCTGCAGGAGCTTCAGCTTCACACACAAAAGCGATGCTTTTATTTTGTATTCAGAACTCCTCAGACCTCCAAGGTTAGCGAGCTCACAGTGAAATTACAACCTGCCAAAAGCTGCTCGATTTAGTTCAGGGCTGTCGACTGTACCGGCCAGTTTGGCAGGAAACCAACTCGTGTCTGAAGGTCCTGTTCTACTCTGTAAACACCACAGAGGAAGAAACAGACAAACAGCGCAGGAAATAAAGATGTGTCCGACAGACAAAAGCAGGACGCCTCAGAGTCTCTGTTACTTTATAAAGTCTTTTCATTTCCTCTGACGTTCCCTTTATTTCTCCTCCACCATGATTCTGCTGGAAAACCCTGAATCTGTCTATGATTGGACAGATGAGGATGTCAACGTTATCTTATATATATGAAACATCATGTTAATAGCCTCAGTAGTTGTCTGTCTGAAGAGAAAATAAAATAATAGCAGGCCAGAAGGCCAACAGCTGTTTACAACACAGCAGCGACAGCCTGACCTTCCTGAGGATGTGGTAGGAGATGGAGGCGTTGGCATCGATGATGATAGTCGCCACTTTGTCGTCACGGATCTCCTTCAGCAGGGGGGTGGGATCCAGGCTGTCGTCCAGCATTCGCACCGACAGCGTCTCCCTGGAGATGAGGAAGCGGTGGACCAGCTCCTCCAGTCGCAGCAGGCCTGAGGGGAGGAGTCAGGAATCAGGAAGTGGAACACATAAATACATCCTGTAAATCAGCCTGTCCCAAACACGGACTTAAAACTCCTCAGACTGCTGTGAAGCAGAGAGCGGAGTGGAGTGTTGAGCTTGTTTACTTGTGAAATTATAGCTTTGACTTTATGTTTCAGAATTGATGGGATTCAGAGTCATTAGAGACAAATAACTCTTGCTGCTCGAAAAAGCTTCAGGTTTGAGCAGCTGCAATAAACCGAGACAGAGGAGGATGAAGGTGATTATGTTGGAAGTCCATTAATTTTCCTCACAGAGAATCAATTTGGACATAAAACAAAACAGCCTGGATTCACTGATTATAAGAAAACAACACATTTCTAAAGATTCTTCAAATTTAAATCCATCTGCATTATATCAGACACTTTTTGAAACTGCTAATGGCCATTCAGCTTTCATTCTGTAATTCGCCACATCATTTCTACTGAATAGTATGACTCAACTCGAGTCGCTCTGTTTGGTTTTCTGTAACACGCAGTAGAGTGAGTGACTGAGGGACAGTGAGCAGCAGAGAGTGACAGTGAATGCAGCAGAGCCGAGAAAAAGGTGAACATTGAAGTTGTCGCACTGGCAGTAAATATACAGTGTAGGTTATAGTTTATAGCACCTGTGTGTTGTTTTCTGACTGCTAGAATAGTGTTGCTATGATGATCTGCTCCACCTACATTGAGAGATGACTCTCTGCTGTGGAAAATGAAGTAGAAGTAGCAAAAGCGAGTAGACTAGACTTTGCAGTAGAGATAGAGTAGAGATTTGTCTTTCTGGAGAGATAACAGCGCCAGCATTGTCAAAATTATATAAAAATTTTGTTTGACCACGAAGCCTCATGTTTCTCTATAATTCTGTGGTTTATCATAATTATCAGAATGAAAATATAGAGCTGGAAATGAACATAATACGTCCTCTTTAATGACATCAATACTCAAATATTGTTGATCATTCACTGAAATACCAAAGATGTCCACAATACGGTCCAGTTAAATGCGTCCATGCCAGCAAAAGCTGCAAACACTTTGAGGGAATTTGGAAATTTGGCTCAAATGTCCACTTGGGCTTGAACTGGTTGGATTTTGGTGGCCAAAGCTCACGGTGACCTCATGTCCTATACTTTTTTTGGAACGTGTTCTCTCTGGAACAAATTGATGGAATTTCTTCATATTCGGTACAAACATCCACTTGGACACAAAGAGGCACCGGTTAGATATTAGACATTATATGAGTCTGGACAGACATGGATGTAAGCTAGTTTTTAATTTTCTTGTGAGTTGTTTGGATTTACTACGTTTGTAACCACAGCTGATGTCTGATCCTATTGTGTCCTCAGAGCCAATGAAATGTTTGATCAGTGTTTGATTTGGTAGCTGGTAATATTAATAAAATATATTTAAAGGGAGATTATTAATTCAAAAAAGATGAGAACATTTCAGTATTATTAAAATATTTCCTCAGTAACTTTAACTAAAGGCTGCTGCTGTTACATCATTTCAGTTTTAACATTCAGAGCAGGTCGTCCGTCCGTCTCGTCCGTCCGTGACAGAAGCAGCAGGCGCCTCTCGACTAATCGCCGCCATAAAGCGTTCATCACGCCGCCGCTGAGTTTAACGGGCTGACAGCGACATTCACAACAACAATACGGGCCTGTTAAAGAGCTCTGTTAACAGGACGACGGGACGGCTAAAGACTGAGAGAGAGAGTCTGCAGTGAGAGCACAGGAGTGTTTAAACAGTGAGCCGGGGCAGCCCAGCCGGGTGGAAAAAACACAGGGTAGAGATAGGTGGAGATGAAGAAAAAGACAGAGCAGGAGAAGGAAGCAAAATAGAGAGGGAAGGAAAGGAAAGGTAAGGTAAGGCAACACCTGCATTTAAGCAGGAATTAGCGGATAAGTTAAACTTTGAGATGTGAATTTTCCTGTTTGTTGTCAGTAGATTTATGACAGAGTTCATCTTAAAGGACATCCAGTACAGAGGGTATGCACATCTCCCAAAAAGTTTGCAGGTGTTGGATCAACAACTCAGACTGAAAAGTAGAAATCACAACTAAACTCCAAATGTACAGACGTCTTCATCAAACTTTTGTCCTTATTTTAGCTACACTTCCTTGTACCTCCTTTCCTACGTTTGTCCAATTTGCTACAAATTTCAGCTTGTTTGCTCTTCCGGGTGTAAAGTTATGTGTATTTACTGTCTAATAAAATATTTTATTTCTAGTTTTTGTCTAATTTCATACAAATTACAGCTTGTTATGTCAGTGTACTGCAAAATAAAGTGTGACCCTACTTTTTATTAGGAGTTCACAAGATTTTTCGACCCTTTAAAATGTCCAAAGGATGTCAACATTACATTAAAAACCATCCTGCAGAAGAACATCTGCTTTCAAGTAACAGTTTCAAGCCAAAGTAAGAAAATCTTAATGAACACTGCAGCGTTTGAAAAACTGCTCGATGTGAACAAACCCAGCTGTCCTCGATACAGCACGTCCAGCCACGCAGCAGAAACACTGAGCAGATAAACATGAGAGAATCAGTAGCTTCAGCTCAGCTCAAAAAGTTACCAGAGAGGGAAAAAAAACCTCCTGACAACAATGAATGAAACCGGCGAGGGGCAGAAAGTCACAGCGGCCGTGAAGTGGACGAAGCTGCACTGTAACAGCAGAAATGAAGAGATGTGGAGGAGGAAATGGAACTAGAGGAGGAGATGGACTCACACTCTGCTTTGGCACAGACGAGGCTAGCTGTCGGGTAGCCGAAGGAGCGCAGGATGGACCCGATGGCCAGGCTCAGGTCCTCGTTACTCGGGTAAAGAGTCACTGAGGCGAAGCGAAGGTACGGCAGCTTGGGGGTTTCCTCCGGACCGATCTTCACGTGAGGGATCTGAGGGACAGAAAAAGAAGAATTATCAGGGAGGAAAACAAAGGGAAAAAAAGAAATGTCAGCAGCTTCAGGGTTCACTTTGGGCCAGTGTTCATTTTGGAGATCCAAGTAAAAAACCGGCAGGTCTGCTTAATCTGCATCCCTGCTGACACACCCCCAACTGTGCCATGATGCCGGCTGCACGCTAGTCCTTTATTTTTATTTCTATTGTTATTATAACTACATGATACCCCGTCTGTATTTAAGTGCACATTTGTGATGATGTGTGTTCACGTCGTGACGCTCTAAACCATCCAGACTTTTCCTGAGGAAAAGCTTTACTGAGGTGTCATCACCATATTAATCTGAGACCCGCTGAATAATCACCACACATGCTGATCTGTATTCGCCTACACACAGCGCACTGCTGCACATACATGAACCAAAATAGCAGATGCTCATGAAGATAATCTTTGGGCCTTGAATATATTCATAAACTGACACATACACGGACAGCTGGACACCATAAATGCATGACCTACCACCTATTATTCAAATTTCTGCTGAGGGTGCAACGCATGCTTTTGCACCCTGAAAGGTAAAAGAAATGGGAGAAAAAATGGAAGGAAAGAAAGGAAAAGAAAAGGAAATAAACAGAAAGGAGGGGGAAGAAAAGAAGAAGTGGTGCAACAGGTTTTAAGATTTCATGTATCCTGTGTGCAACAAGTGTTCTTAATATTAATATATTAAAAACTGCCTCTTAGTTTCTTACACTTTATTCTTTTTGTTGCAGCTTCTGTTGCTTTCATCATCCAGCCTTTGTTTTATCTGAATTGTGTTCATAATGCAGCACTTTACTATTTCCATTTGTCTCAATGTGCTTTTACTGCGTTCATGTTTTATAGTTGAGGGGTTTCTTCTTTTGCAGCCTTGTTGCGAAAAAATCCTCTTGGGAGAAAAATGAACTGAGAAGAGAAGGGAAATATTGAACAAGAGAAAAGACAGAGAATGAGAGGTGACGAAATCAAGGGATCAAATATTTCTTTAAAAAAAAATCATCAAACCGTCCAGGCTTTACAGGAGCTCAGATAACAGAAATGAAAGCTTTAATCAGACTGACACTCGCTGATAATCGAGTCTTTGTTCAGATTCAAAAAGGAAGCCTGAAAAAGGAACAAAGCCCCGATCATCAGTGATATTAGAAAAGAGTTTCATGCAGAAATCACACAGAAAGTTTGTGTTCACCTCCACTCAGCTGAAACAGTCATATCAAAGGATTTATTGGTTTTAATTAATGACAGAGTTTTCTCTGGGACAAAAACAGAAAGAAAACATACAAATGTAGCAATTTTAACAAAAATGTAAAAAGGGAAAGCAGAAAACATTCACAGAAAATGGGTCAATCCTCTGGGGAGCATGAATCATGAACATTTTTGGCCTGATGGGGGTGATAAAGGATTAAAAAATGAAGGTTCTTCAATGGCAAACATAGACCAAAAACTCTGGTCAATGTCTCATTTAACTGTAAGCACAATGTTTTCCTGACCATCTCTGCCCAAACCCTTTTCCACCTGCAAGAACTTTTACAGGGATCCAGGAAGTTCAGAAAATCAACACATTCTCATTCCCAACTTCCTGTAGGTAACTATGATGCTGTTGATGCTCTAGCGTCAGTTTTGCATGTAAAGGGCTCTATTGTCAAATAAATATGCAATCTTGGGTAGACTTTCAAAATAAAGGCACAATAGCTACTTGATCAGGGTTAGAAAACAAAGTGATTTGGTTAGATTTACACACAGAACTACTTGGTCAGGGAGCCTCATGGTTTGCTTTAAAATATGCACCTTCTTACATAAGTTAATGTACATTAAGTCAACTTTGGTTTAACACTTGACTTGAACCCAGGGCTCATGGGTAAAAGTCCTGTTTATATGACCCATCTGTCCACCCCACGTCCAACATGCAGAGACATGGGACTTTAAAATGTAGTCTGCAGAAATGACACTACAGGGGTAACTACAGCTTCATAACTTCATAGCTTCATTTCCTGTAAAAATGACATATAGGTCACATTTCAAGTTAGCTAATGTTAGCAAATTGCCAACTAACTAGCTAGCTAATGTTGGTAAAATACTAGCTAGCTAATGATCAATGTAGATTAGCTAGCTAGTAAGCTTAGCCTTTTGTTAACAGTAGCTAATTTAAAACACCTACAAGCAACTTTCATATGGTGTTGGTTTTGGAGCCCCTGTGGACAAAAATTTTTCAGTGTAGATGATCTGAGTGCAGAGCATATCGAAACACAAAAAACAGGAAAGGAGAAAGTCTGACTGAGGTATCAAGCTTGCTCAACTGTCATTGGAGGGCAAACAGGGGCGGGACTTAGGGAAAGGTCACCTGAATGGATGGACAAAAACAAAAAGATAAACTAAGAGAATAAATATGTTAATCTCTTTGTCTGGTATTTACCATCAGAGATAAAAGAGTTTAGAAAAACCTCATACACTGCTTTGACCTCTCTGGGGTCTGTTGGTCCCATAAAGGGACAACAGACGTTAACATTGTTCTGTGTTGTAAAATGACCATTAACTGGACCCTTGAATCCTAATGTTAATTAAAATATTAGCTACGACTCACTAGCCGTGCTAACATTAGCCCTTAAAAAGCTTTAAAACCTTGTCTGTGAGCATTAATGTCGGATGAAATGTGTGTAAGATTCGTTGTCGGACTTGGAGCTGATTTAACATGTGACAAGTTTTTACATGTAGCACACAGAAAAATCAGTCCCAATCAGAGGACATGTGTGAGGACAAAGTGTTTCATTTCAGGCGACAGCAGAGGAGAGCAGCTGCTCAAATTATACTTTTTCAAATGTTAACATTAGATTTCTTTTTCAGTAGATATCTGGTGTAACTGCAGCCAAAGGCTTTGACTGACTTCTGCTTTGCTTTGAACGAGGTCTCTGCACTCAATTTTAAATGTGTGAAGGAAAATAAGTGTTTCATTTACACTGAGTGATTCTCCAAAAGCTCTGTGTGGCATTAAAGGCTTCAAGAAGCTGGAAAGATATAATTATTTTATTTTTTATTTTGTCTGTTATTATTATTTGTGTATTATCACTATCCTCTGCAGACACGGCACAAGTAGGAGTGCATTCTGAAGTATTTCTGTACATATTACTGCAAACATATTGGTTAGATATGAATTCTTATCAAATAACTTTTTCTTCTGCTCTGTCTTGGCCACAAAGATGATGTTGATTTAGGACAAGACACGCAGCACTATGTATATTATTAGTTATGTTTAATATATGTTTGAGTCATAAAAAACTTTACCAGTTACAGAAATCATATAAAAACAAACCAGTCAACTATTTAAAAGTCAATATTATGATATTATATTTTTAAAAAAATATCGAAAAACAGGTCGGTCTTTAATTGTGAATAAGAGAAACAATTATACGAGTAATCAACACGTTCTCACTTGTCAAACACAGCAGCTTGTGGATGTATGCAACATCTGGGAGGACTTTCAAAATTAAAGCACAAAAACTGCTTGGGTAGATTCAGGGAAAGATTTAGGTTAAAATAAGTGGGTTACTTTTGAAAGTTTATGTATGTAATGTAAAGTGCAAATTGCATATGCAAGTAGTTCATGTAACTCAAGCAATGTAAGTTAACATATGTACGTATCTTAGATAAGTTAATGTACACAAGTTACGCAACATTTACATAACAGATGTTCTGTAAGTTCAAATAAGTTAACATTGACTTTTGGTTTCATGCAGGACAAAACCCCCGTCTCTTTTTTGCTTTTCAAGTTAGCTGATGTCAGCAAATCATTAACTAACATTGGTAAAATGCTAGCTAGCTAATGATCAAAGTAGATTAGCCAGCTAGTCACCTGGTCTTTTGCTAGCATTAAAGTTACTACAAGGAACTTTCTCATTGTGTTGATTTTGGAGCCCCCTGTGGACAAAAGTGGTAATGTTAAAAAAAGTCAACATTGACTTTTGGTTCCACACAGGACATGAACCCCATTGTCCTGGGTTTGGGTCTCACATATTTCACGAGCTCATGTCAGGTTCGAGCTGTATATTTATTTATTTTTATTTTTTTTATTTTTTTCATTTTCCTCCCCAGTTTAGTTGTTGCCAGTTCCAGTTCCCTGCATTTATTGTCCCTGTCCCTGTTTGGTACACAGAGGGAAGCTCGTTAGGAAAAGTGTTGGGCTGTAATCAGGTTTGGGCTGAAATATGCTAATAAGAGTCGAGTTCGGGACGGTTTCAGACAGAATTTTGTCGGCATCAGGTCTCAACAGGCTCAACTTTTCAGGCCTGATTAAAGCGCCACCTGCATCAGAGTTTGAAACAGAGGCTCTCTGTATTTAATATGTTGGGAGTGAGAACAGGCTGTGATTATCAAGTCACCGTCAGAAAATAGTGAAAAATCTCTTTTTTTGTTGGACCAGCAGCCTAAAACCCAAAGATATTCAGATTAGAGTTATGGAAAAACATGGAAAAGCAAAGAAAGCAGAAAACTCACACATCTGTGAACCTGGACACAGATTAATGTTACAGCTGTGACAGTATTCAAGTGTCTCACTGTGTCTCCCAGTGCTCCCTGTCCGTCTCTCTCTGCATTTGTCTGTGTGTTTGTTTCCTGGCGTGGCCGTGGTGCAGTAGTTACTCTCACGGCCAGTTCTGATTTTATTTTGCTCTTTTTGATTCAGTTTTTTGAGCACTAACCTGCTGTCTCCTGTGCCTCAGGATCACCTCCTGCCTGCCTGCTCACCAGTCTGCCAATCACCTCCCAGCCTTCCAGCTAAACCTGCCAGCCACACTCTTCCTCACTCCCTCTGCTCATACCATCCTCTTCACCATTAATCACTCCTCCTGCTGCCGCTGGATCCTCCACCGCTGCCATCAATCCCTCCTCCAGATCAACTTTTAGACTTTTTTATCAAGACTATTACCTTAACTATTACTCACTGTCTGCATACTATGTTGCTTGAAAAATAAACTTTAAAACTTTTAAAACCTCTGTTGACAGTATAATTTCAGAAAATGTGTGTAAAAGGAGACTCACACTATATTTTTCTCTCCAGAGAGACAAGTTCTTACAAGTAGAGACAAACAGTTCAATCAGTCCCAATCAGTTGCACATGTGTGAGGACAAACGAGTGCTTCATATCGGCTGACAGGAGAGGAGAGCAGCAGATCACTTTCAGTTGTGTTAATCTAAACTTGTTAACTGGATCTGATAAAAAATTAAATGAAAAATATGTAACAGTTGCATGAGTAAAATTCAATACTGCAGGAACACTGCAGGAGTGCAAGACGAGTGCAGTCATAAATCAAGAATTACATGTGAGGACAAGTCCTCCACTGTCAGTTGATCTGTTCATAACTGTCAGTTGTCTGTCGATGTCAAGTTCAGCCTGTTATCCTGAAAACAAAAGTCCACTGCTCTGAAAAAAAAAAAAACACTCTCACTGTCTCACTGCTGCCAAACTCCATTAACATTTTGCTCAATTTAACTGTTAGAAACATCTGCTCCTTCTACAAGATTATTAATGATTTCTTACGACTCATTAACAGACACTTACTCATTTGGTGAAAAATTCTGCATTAATTTGAACTCTGATTATTGTGAAACGGGCAAAAAGACAAACAAAAATGGTTATTCTGGCCCAGGATAGAAATTTCAGAGAACACCATGACAGCAGTGTCGTTGTCAGAGAGGTTCAACTTAACAATGTTAAAATGACGTATCAGAATCATTTTAAGATTATTACAGAAGATATATTACAGATTTCTCCTTCAATTAATTTGGGTGTTACCAAATGAATTTTTAAATTTTTTTTTTAAGTTGGTTAACTTTTTTCCAGTGAAGATTCAAATTTTGAATCCAGTAAGATGAACATAACTGATCTGAGGTTTATTTGAAAAAAACAAAACAAAAACAAAAATTTACAATTACAATTTACATAACTTCTTAAGTTGGTTCTCTTTTTTCAGTTCGTGTGGTTCTGGATAAAAACTGTATGTAGATAATAAATACAATTATTTCTTTTAGTATAATATTTAATTTTAAAGCTAAATCCAGAAGTAATCTGAACCCAAAAGAAAAAATACACTGCAAAGCCAATTTCTTTCTACAAAACATTGCAGTGTAGGACAATATAATATGACACAATGCTTTAGTGAAGGATGAGAATATATCAAATTCCACTTGTCAAATGTATATTTCATTTTCTACTTATATTTGAACTGTAAATCTCATCATTTGAACTACTGAAGGGATCCTGTTCTGTCTTTTTAATTTTTATTCATGTTTGTTTTTTGTTCACTTGATATTCCCTCTTTTTTGACGTCACATTTTCCTGTCGATGTTCTTGTTTGTGTTATGTGTATTAATTAAATTGAAGAAAAAGGCCAAATGAAAATGTCTCTGTACCTTAAAGAACCTGAGAGCGTTTCTGAAGTAAAGTAAAGCTGCTCTGTTTCAGTTTAAACATCCACAGAGTAAAGATCTAGTGACTGACAGCGTCTGTGTTTAATCTCAAACATTAACCACAAATTGAAACTTTAATGACTTCGGCGATGAATGAAGAATCAGGTCAGAGGCCAAACGTGTGATCCGCCGCTCAGCGGTTTAACCTCGCCTCACACCTGCAGAGGTTTAAACAGTAAACTGTAATTAGCTCAGCTGGGCTTCACTCTGATCTGAGAGCTTATTTTAAATCCGAGCTGAGAATCCGATAATATGAGACCTGTCAGGCAGACGGAGAGGATATGAGGACGGTTAGAGGCTTACGAGGAGACGGAGATGGACTCGGGTTGATTCACTGAGGCAGGAAAATGGTTGAACACAATTTACACGTTTAAAAAGCTGCCTGAGACTTTATCTTTAACTGCACAGAGTCACATTCAAGTGACGCCCGTCAAACATCATACGTAACATTTACAGTGTTACAGTACTGCAGTAATACTCTCGTAGACTCCGCCAGATGTGACTCACCTCTTTCTCCCCACAGATGTGACTGATGGTGGATCCGGAGGCGGGGCTGGAGGCGGGGCCAATCACAGAGACCACGCCCTTTGGCAGGATCTGACACACTGAGAGAGAAAATAACACCAGACAAAAAAAAAAAAAGGGTTGTATTAGAATATAAACTTAGACATCCAGCACACAGAGCGATGACTGAAGCTCTGAATGAACGTCAGTCCAGTATTCTCTCTTTTAGCTCTGTTTTCGGTCTCCACCACCTCCTGAGGGAATTATTTGTCTCTTTAGCGGCTACATGCTCCACTGTGTTCACCAGCTCGTCTCCGACTGTGTCTGCCTGCTGGTTTCTGCTCAGCAGGTCGTGTTCGGTGACTTTTTTACAGCATTTTCTCAGAAACACAGTGAGAGCGGTGAGAGAACCAGAACAGTCGTGTTGCAGCAGACAAACAATGAGCTGAAACTCACTGCGAGGCTCCATGAAGCTGATAATTCTCTGGAGGTTGATCACACACACCCAACACACTCTCACATCAGTTTTATTTCATACACTATTATCTATTGCTGGAAGTGCTGCTTTGTTTCCATTTATTTTCATTTAGAAATCCCACTGAACTGAGATCTGTGATGCATTTAGTGTTCTGGTATACTACTTGTATTTTAGGTTTGGTGTAGTTCATCCTTGTATACTTTTGTATATTTTCACAGTTTAGTATAGATTGTTGTTGTATTTTATTCAAAGATATTTTACAGATATTTAACTTAATTTTTGTGCTAAGTCAGGGTATAAGCTACACATTTTTAAAACGCTGGAGCATGCCAGAATCACTTTAGGCCTACAACAGTGATGAAAATGTTAAAAAAGAACTTTAATGTATATTATTCAGCTCCAAATATTCTTTTGTCAATCAGGAAGTGAGTGGAGAGGATTTAAAGAGCTGCTCGCATCCTGTCAGAGGAGAAGAGAAGATCACAGCTCAACAGTTCAGAGCAAAAATCTTCAGTTACAATCAGATAAATAACGTTTTGCTGCAGTGACCAGGTCATTTTAATCAATTAATCAAATAATCCGATGAAGGTTGTTGTCCTGAAACACTGTTATTAATCTCTGATTGCAAGTGAAGAAGACAGGAGTCTTTTTTATCCTTTTTTCTTTTGCCAAAAATTAACAATTTGGTGAGTTAATATTTTTCTATAATCCTCAGTAAACATTTTGGCCTCAACTCCAACAATGACACACTATGTAGTCAGAAAATAAATGTTCCAGTAGTCATTTATTCTGCCTAAATTAAAAATTAAAAAACCTTCTAGTTTGGCAGGTTGAGCTGTTTGGCATCGATGCCACATAATTGTTTGTTCTGGTTCCTTTTTTTTCTGCTTCACAAAGCAAAGACGTTTTATTTTTAGTTGTTTACGTGGAGCAGAAATAATCGAGTGATTTTTAGTTTTCATTCAGTGATATTTCTGAAAGGAATAAGATCTTTCACTCAGACGGAAACAAAACAAAAACAGCTGTATTCATCTACTGAGAAGCTTCAGCGAGAAGGAACACGAGGTTTTATAATCAGGGTTAAAGAAGAACGTGTGCATGGATGCGGAGGTTTTCATTTTTCTGTGGGCTCTATGGTTTTCCTCATAATCCAACGTTTGTCCTGTATGATCTGTGTGTGTGTGTGTGTGTGTGTGTGTGTGTGTGTGTGCACGCTCTGACAGAAAACATTAACTGCTTCTCTGTGGGGAAGTCTCTCTTTGTGCCGCTGGCGGTTCATAATCAATAAACATCCTCAGCAGGCGCTCGTGCAGAACGCCGCGAGCTCCTCGGTCACAATGACCTCAGCTTCACACCCGACGCTACACCCTCTGAATCTGTAAAACACCGCCGCCATCCGTCTGTCCCACTGTCTGCATGTCTGCCTCCGTCGTGTTCAAGCAGAGACCGAGCGTGAAACAAGCAGTCATCTGTGAGAACGATTGATTTGTTAAAAACTTCCTACAGTCTACAGAGAAAAGCTGCTTGAACCTGATGAAGTCAAACTGGTTTCCACGGAAACAGGTCAAAACAGTTCAAGATTTAAACTAATCTGAACTAACTAATCTGGAACTAAACTGGCTGCTCTCTGTGACTAAAACATTGAATATTTTGTCAACTCCATCAGATTTCCCATCTGATGGAACTGATGTCTATAATTGATAAAAAAATGTAATCACTAGGAGGTTGGCTCAGTACAATGTTTAATAACAAAGAAATTGAACTTTTCAAATACATTTTCCATCATAATTGAAGCGTAAAAATCAAACTCCAGTGCTTAAAAATACCCTGAAGGTATTTTAAGCGCCTCTGTCTCTTCACTGTAAAGCCTCTCTGTGTAGTTCTGTAGAAAGTGTGATATTTAAAGTGCAGCTTCACTGAGTGTCGAAGCTCCGTTTCACCTGCTGCACTGTTGACCTGTCTTGTTAAATAAAGGTTGATGCTTCTTCACAGAACACTTACTGAAGTTTACCTTCAGTGGAAATGTCAGCCGTAGCTGAAGCAACACACACTGACAAAACTTTCAGGAAGATGAAAATAGAGGAAAGGATGGTTAATGGCTTACTGGTGTCTGTGGTGTCGTACTGGGAGTCCTTCTGCAGCTCGTAGACGTCCACCTCCACCCTCGCCTGGGAGGAACCCTCCATCAGACTGTTGATATTCTCCCTCGCCAGAGCCAACGCCAGACGTTCACCACGACCACACACTGACTGATCATCCAAAATGGCCGCTGGAGGGAGAATGGTGGAGAAACAAAGATGTGAGACATGTTGTTTATATGGACAGTGTGGTTTAGGATCAGGAGCATAGTTCAAATTACAGGGGAGCTAAAAAGAGCTCGGCTCCTCTGAAAAAGACATGAGCTCCCCTGAAAGCCACTGTGTCACTATTTTAACATAAGTAAACCACAGTATTTGGTTGGTATATTTCTCATATTTGCCCTGTTTTCGTGGTTATTTCAGGGCAGATCACTATTTTTGTTGTCGCTGTGGAGAAACTTCACACCATCTCTGCATTAACGTTTTCTGTTTGGCTGCCCTACAGCTACAATACTTTGACAGCCAACAGGCTATTTATATACCTCTCCTCATCCCACTGACAGGCTTTTCCACATTCGTCCTCACAAACTTCCTCACTGACGCGCGCTGACAACAGTTTCATTGTTTGGATGGTATTTTTGGCCAAAGAAACATTCAGGATGCTGTTCTTGGAAGATAAGTGAACGAAACATGTCGTAAGTCTAAAACACTGATGGAAGATTAAAATTAAATTCACAGAGATCCTACATTCTGTCTAAAAATGCTGTAAGGGGCAGATAAACTATTTCATACATTTAAGTCCTGATCACAGATCTCAAGATAAGAACATTATTTAAAGAACATCTTCTTCACCTGAAAACACTGCAGAGCAACAACACGTACACGAAAGACGTAAAAGGAAAAGGTGTGATGAGTTTTCTAATAATCCAGATACAAACTACCATCTACTACAGGTGTAAGTGGGACAATGATGATTGGCTCTCAGCCGAGTGAGAAAACATGATGAGCAGCAGCAGGATGATACTCGTCCTTTACACTGGAGCGGAGCGTTCGCAGCAGCTGCAGGGAGTAAAAACTACTCGTCATCGTTTCTATTTCCTCCTGCTAGTAAAGAAAGAGTACCTGCTGGCTGTACAGTAACACCTGCCATGTTTATTTTTGTCCCCGCCTCCCCGCTGACTCGCCTGCTTTGAATATCGAGCTCGTTGAACAATGCGGCGGCGTGATCGGAGGGCGGAAGGCAAACGGCGAGCGCGCTCACACACAGCAGATGGAGGAGCAGTCAGGTAGTTCATTATATGGAAAGTGCACATTTTAATAATGTTAGGTGCTTCAACATTTTAATCACAGAGGGAGGAGGAGCAGGAGGCTCAGGAGATGATTACAGGCCTTTAGATGGATATTTTTTACAGTGTAATTCATCCTCCCTCATTTCCCCATGTGAGCGGACACTGAGCTGTACCGCCGCAGAGCAAAGACGCCCAACAACAAGGCTGAGAATCAAAGTGAATCTGCTGCTGAGACTCAGTAACAAGCAGAGAGTCTGCCGCTGCCAGGCTCTGTTCTCGATTTGATTTGTGTTTCTTAAATAATTAACGCCTCTCGGGGCGAACGAGGAGGCGATTTATCGTGTCCTTCCTCAAAAAGCCTGTTGTGGATTTTTGCAGTTAAGGAAAACACAAAGAAGGGCAGATGGTTGGTGTTGAGTTAAGTGACGCTCGTTCAATCGTCGTGGAGTGGCGAAACTCCCCAGGAGGAAAAAACACAAGAAAGACGCTGTTTAAAGTGACATCTGAGGAGCTGGATCTGAGTCCTGCAGTGTGTTCCCCTGAGTAACGTTCATATAAATGCTTTTCCCAAATGTGTTTTGTCACTGGCAACATTTTTTCCCCCAGAAAAGTGATGTTCTCGTCCCCCGCAGAGGCTGCACAGAGGTGGTCGAGGTGAATATGACACTGATGACGTGCTGCACACTGTTCTAGGTCGAGGCTGCGAAAAGACTTTGAGAGAGTTGAGAGTTTGATCCAGAGTAGAGAGAGGGAGAGGATCCACTTTAAAGTCTGCCATAAACACATATGAGGTGACAGCCTGAAGCTGGTTAGCTTAGCTTAGCATAAAGGCTGGAAACAGAGGAAACAGCTAGCCTGACTCTGTCCAGAGCTCACAGAATCCACCTGCCACCACAAAGGAAAGAAAGAAGAAAGAGTCTCCAGTTTGATAGCAATTATCTCTCTCTTATATTTACAAGTCATTTTAAAGGGACAGTCCACCCCAAAATAGTATTATTTATCCATCTAGATTTTTTGTCGTGAGTTGCAGAGTTTTGCCGATATCAGCTGTAAAGATGTATAATGTCTGTGAAGATTCTCAGTCATCCAGGTCATGGTATTTGCTCAGGGTCATTGTAGGCAGCTGGACTTGCTTAGATCCAGTATAATGGATCTAAGCAAGTCTGTATCTTTGTATCAGTTTGTATCTGGCACTCAGCTTGTTTTCAAGTGGGGAAGCTGCACAGAATTTAAAACCAGAACTTTACACAAACTACTGTGTGACCTGCAGTTATGTGTTAATGTGCATCATCTTTTTTTTCTTGGTTTCTAAGATATTTAGAGTTAAAATTAAACTTCTGTCACACAGTTTTGCTTTTGAATAAATGTTCAGTTCCATAAAGTGTTATTGGGGTTATGCATTTTTAATGTAAAACTGAGCTACTTTTTATGTCTCAACACTGGACCATTAAGATTAAAGAGCCATTGATATTTACAGCATATATCTGCTGATGGAGAACACAACAGCAACACCATGGAAATACAGTATATTACTGCCATGGTTGTGGACAGAACTACACTATAAACCTCACATTCTGCTTTGTAATATTGTTGAGATAAATTACAAAGTGACACAGCTGCCAGTAGTTTAATTCACAGGGAAATTTGCCTCACAATTTCACATCTATGACAAACTGAAATATTCATTAAAAATAAAGTGAGGGAAGAGAAAGAGTAGCACCAATGATGGGAGGGGAAGTGCTGGTTGGAGACACTTCAGACTGACCCCTACAGTTTTGACGCAGGTCGCCGGTTGTGCAGTAAATGTATGTGTTACCTCGGGGGGCGTCCAAAACAATCTCAGTGGTGCTGAAGTGCCTGTGCAAGTTAAAGTGTAACCTGCAGTTAAATTTTTTAATGAAATTTATACGTAACCTTAAAAAATTACAATTTTAAAACTTAATTTAAGATTTTTTTTGTACATAGGGACAAAAATTCAGAGGCAAAGGCAAGACTCTTTAAGAAGAAATGTGCCTGAGTCAGCGTCTGACTAATGTGCAGAAGTAGGTGGTATTGAGTCTGAGCAGCCATCTTTCAGTGAGTTGGTATTGTTTAGTTAGTTTTACAGTCTATTTAACTTCCAGTGTGTGTGCTACGGGTGCACAAACTCCTGCCTGTCAGGACATCAAGTCCACGGTTTTCCTGACAGGAGAAGAGCGGACGCTGGCTCTCGTTCCTGGACGCATTTCATGCAGGTGAAGACACAGGACTAAAACAGTGGTCCAACTGCTGGCTGACACTGACCACACAAACACCTAACAAACAAAAAGTGTATTGGAGAACTGTTGCCCCACGCCACTTAAGTTTAGTTTCACTACTATCAACAGTTTGTTTTCACATTTTCATGCTGTAGTTCAGAATCAAAAATCAAAAACATATTTAAAACACACTGTACACATACTGACACCATTTTGGAGCTAAAACTAAGCTTGTGTCACCAGGCTGATACTGGCTGTCTTTTTCTGTCTGACAGTTTGGAGGGAGAAGATTTCTACCAGACAACAACAACCCGGTGTCTTGAGATAAAATCTGAAGGAAGGCAGTCAGGAAGCTCAACTGTGGGATGAATGAAACAGAGTTAAAAGCTCAATATTTGCCTCTGAAACGCAGTCGAGGAAAAGAAGAAAATCATGAAACAGCCAATCTGATGTCTTCCCTTCTTATTTGCACTGAGCCCGTACTGCATGCTCTTTGTGTTATTGGAAACAGATGATACAGAGAGAGAGAGAGAGAGAGAGAGAGAGAGAGAGAGAGAGAGAGAGCTCAGTATCTCCCCAGAGGGAGGGGCGGAGGGGGAAGAGGAGGAGGAGGATGAAGATGAGAGGGAAGATAAAGAGTCTTCTTCAGGAGCCTCAGCAGTGTTCAGACATTATCTGTGTTTACACAAGATCTGTTTCTCTGGGTCACTACGACCACACACACACACACACACACACACACACACACAGGTTAACAATGGTGCAGAGAGGAGATGAAGAGAAGTAATCACAGAGGGTCAAACACTTGAACTCTGTCCTGAAAGTTTGCAGAGCGGAGACGCTCTCTTTGTCTCCTGGTTTATTTTCTCTGTGTCGTGAGACACTCTGAGCGAGCGGCCATCTTTGTTATCAGCTCCCTGCTGGACCAGGAGACAAAAAAAAACCCTAAAGAGAGCAGTGAACGTGTGACAGAATTGGAGGATGGAAACAAGGCAAACAGCACATACTGAACATTCATCTGTGTGGATGAAACTGGACAAAACCTCTCCACAGGGGAAGAAATGTGATTGGACAGAGACAAACTGTGGATGTCCCAGACCAGAGATGGTTTGGTGTTACACAAAACTCTCACTCATTTCAATTCAGAGTGGCTCATTTCATTTCTGGATGACCTCCATAATCAACTTGTCAGTGGAGGAGAGAAGTCGAGGGGCGAGAAATTCCTTCACTTTCATTGTTGTGTTGGATAATGTGGCATTCCAGCTCTCTGCTGCAGGATGTCAGTACTATTCCTGCATTCACACTCCACTTACTGAACCCCACAAAGGAGTTTTTCTCTGCGTGCAGGTGACCAGATGTCCTCACTGGAGGCCATGAATGCCAGGCATGGTGACACTTCTTCTGCAGAGTGCTGGAGAAGGTTCAGACATTTCAGACAAGACAATTATCATGCTGATAATTTCTCCAGTTGTAGGATAAAAAGGAGCCGATTCTCATATTAGATGAATATGTGAATTCAACACATGTAATGTTTCATATAAAATGTCTTAAATATGAAAGATACAGGCTGTGTGCCAACAACAAGATGCTGGTGGACTTTTAAAAAATGCAGTAAAAGTTCCCTCTTGGATGGTAGATGAAATATTTTAAAGTGCCCTCTAGGGTGGCCAGGAATCCAAGACAATGTGATAAAATCCCCTCTAGTGTGCCTTTTCAGTGGACAGGATGTGAAGAAGTGCCTTCTAGGGCTCCTTCCAGTGGAAGAAAACACAGTGCAGATTCATACAAGCTGCCCTGCAGGCTGGAAAATAAGGTGGCCTCTATGTTTCTGTAAGTGGTTGGTTAGTTCTACATGTGTTTTGAGGTGTAGCTGTTGTAGTTTAAGTCATAATGAAATAATCTTAATCTAAACCAGGGACTGTAGCTGTTTCACCATGAACACATCATGACTTTTGGCATGCTGGTGATCCAACACATGCAGCTGGTGCCCTTTTATATTATGTTGCCCTTAAACCTCAGAAAGCCTGAGTCCACCATCATTTTTGTTTTTTAGCTCAGTGTGTTATTAGTGACGTCAGTGTTTTGGTGGTCTGAGTTAGTTTTGGAGTTGAGAGTACAAAGATGCATTTTGGTGATGAAGAGTTTTTTAAAAAGTGGCTTCTCTGACCACAGCTGAAGTTTCTCCTGCATGCAGAATCAAACGCTCCTCACCTGCTGCTCTGACCCTGTGTGTTGCAGTTTGTGATAAACCTGTTTTGTCGGTCTCTTTGTGTTTCCTGTGAATTACCTGCTGACAGCCTGTTTACCAGCTCTGAACTGTGAAACAAGCTCCACTCAAATTTAATATCAATTTACGCTGTTTCAACTTCACTCGTTACTCTGCTGGTGGTGAAATACCTTCGCTCCGTCTGCCCGTCGGTGCACAAACGTCATCTTGCGTTTATGTATTCAGTGGGTTTGTATCACGCTGCCATCGCCGCCACCACTGCGCATTTTGTTGTGGATTTAACCTGAAACCAACAATAAAACACCTTTCATGGAGGCAGATGGAGCTCTGCAGCCTGATTTTTTTTACTTCACCCCTGGAGGCGGTGGGACTTCAGAAACATTGACTAACAGGTTTTCTTGTCACTTTCCACCTCTGAGCTTCATGCGTTTGACATCCTTTGATACGAGCGTGGAAGTGTGGACTCTGGGGGCCACAGGTAGGTCGACAGATTCAACCAGACAAGACAAAACAGAGAACGAAAAAAACAACAAGTCGCTCCATCGGCCTGGGGCTGGAATCACTGCGCCGCAATCCTCTGGTGGCTGATGTCCTTTCAGAAGCAAACAAGAAAACACACCCTGCTCAGTGCGCACAGTGAGTCCATGTTTTAATGGATATATTGATGTTTGTCCTGCGACGACATACAGTTTGGTTTCAGTGGAGCTGTGATGTGGCTAAAAACTGCTCCCTGAAGAATCCAGTTTCTGCAGGTAAACACGGAGGTGAGAGCTTGGAGACGTCCGATTCTCTCACTTGGTAAAATCAGCATGTCAGCGCTGTAATTGTTGCTGTCTTCAAGTTGAACTCCTGAACTTGTGGTCACGAAATGGGAAGTTGTGTCTACGATATGCTCCGCCTTCAAGTGGTTGGTTGTGAGAACACCGCTGCTAGGCAACAATGGCATAGACACCAAAACTGCTGGAGTCTAGAAGCCAGTGATGCTAACAATTTAGCAAGCTAGCGAGTGGATAATGTAATGCACGGAATGCAAAGGCGTGATGAAAAGATGAGACTGTTGGAAATATCAACTTTTTTTTATGAAGAAAAAACTAAAATTTAGGGCTCTACTATCTACTATCATTTTCATCCTCAATTCATTTGTTCCATAAAATGTCACAAAATTGTGAAAATTTTTGGCCCTTCCACAGCAGCATCTTTTTTATTTTTAATTTTTGGCAGCTCTGCCATTTTCCTTAGTAGTGAACACTAACATTACACTCAAATTTTATTTAGTTTGTTATTAGTTAGTTATGTTTTATGTCACAGATTAAAGAAACGTCTCCTTCCATGCTTTGAGCACTGAAAACAGATGACAATCTGCCACCAGAAATTGTTGTTATTTTTCAAATGTTTATACTTTATATAAAATTAAGAAAGGGAAGTGATGACACATGATGTATCTGTGGTTTCCCCCACTGACATTTACTTTAGTTTTATCTGAGTTTCTGATTGGTTTGTTTTTGTTTTGGTGATAAATTCCAGTTTCTCTGGCAGAGTGCTGATATATAAAACCATTCCTATCAGAGAGAAACCCTGCAGTTGTAGTTTGAGTCATTTAGCAGAGATACTTTGTTAAAGTGGAGCCGCAGGGCGTGTTTGTTAAAAACTTGCTGCTTTTCTCAAACGCTGAAATCCTTCAGATTAAAGGTCCGGGCCAATGAAGCATCTGTTTACTTCTCATTTCTCTGGTGGGTCGTTTCTCTCTGTTCTGTTCTGAGTGTTTTCTTTTCTTCCATCACTGTTTTTTTTAACATTTATTTTATGTATTTATTATTTTTATTTACTTGCTGTGCGTGTCCTGTAATGTTTATGACCTTTATTTTGAAGCTGGAGGCTGTAACAGGCTCAGAGGTCAGACAGAAGGGAACAAAGTTTCCTCCTCTAAATGTCTGAAATTGATATTCAGTTTGGGTTTTCCCTCCAAAATGAGACATTTGCCTTTTCAAATAAAAACTGACATCTTCACTTAGAAAATGACTTATACCCCGAATATGAAAAATGTACTTTGAGCTAATTTCTAAAGGATTAATGTTGCCGCCGTCCTGCGGTGACAAACTACCTTTTTCCACGCTGCTTCTCTGTAGTTTAGAGATATTTATTGACGAACTTGAGCTAATGAATCCTTCAGAATGACTGATGGCACAGGTTGAAATAATTCATGGAGGTTTTTAGCAGCAGCTGAAGGACACTGATGCTGCTGAAATGTTAAAATCCTTCACTACAATATTTATGCACTCGACTTGAGTTTTAATCCTGCTGGAGGAGAAAGTATTTCTGCACACTGATGAAGATTTATTTCAGCCTCAACACTGTAAAACACATCTCTGCATCAGTGCAGAGGGTGGACACAATAACATGAATGAAAAGTACATCAGTGTAACAAGGTGAGAAACCCACTGGAGGTCCATAAAAAGTGGATTTTTTGTAAATCTGAACACGGTACAAGTCTTAACGCTGTCCAAGATGTTTATGATTGGTTTGAAGAAATGCATGTTTATGTGTGGAGGATTCACATAATTGCAACATAAAAAAAAAATAGGATAGAGAATGTACCAAAAATAAAAACTTTCTGGTGTGAAAAGGCCCAAAGGAAATTTTGAGTCTTTCAGACTCTGACCATTAAATGTCAAACTTTTCCTCTGCAGTGGAAACTTCTTCGTCAACACTCTGAAACTCAGATCGACTCCTGTTTGTTCCCGTTCTGGTATCAGCTTCTCTGATCACTAATTGTGACCTGAGCTGAATTTATTGACCTGAGAGCCGGTGCGGCGGCGTGGCCGGAGAGCTGCAACATAAACACAGAGCTGCTCTAATTACCGCCTCCGTTTCTGAGCTCATCTGGGTCGTTTCTCAGCGTGACGGCGATGAATCTGCTCGTTAAACATATGCGACTGATAATTAGAGCCAAGTCATTGTTGATTTCTGATTTGATTGCTGCTCATGTGAAGTGCTGCTCATAATTACATTCCACGGATCAGACGAGGATCTGAAATACCTGAGTCGTCTGAGGACGCAGTTTGCTCAAATTCTGTTCCTGTAAAGAAGATTCACTGTGGAAGTCCATTTTAGTCAATATTAAAGAAATAAATAAAAAAATAAAGCCATATAAAAGCCAATAAATAAATGAGGAAATAAATATAAATATAAAATAAGTCAATTTAAAAAATGAAGTTTTTCAAATGATGAAATCTGCAAAAAAGTGAGAAAACAGTTTTCTGAGTTTTCAGTGAAGGCAGTTTTGAAGCAGACCGGTAAATTTTGAAATAGACTAAACAAAATGATGTTGTCCTATAATAAATTAATTTTTTTTAACTTGAATATTTGAGTTTTAGAAACCTCCCAAAAAACGTGCATTTCAAAAATCGTTCACAGTGAGCTGTAAACGTGTCTCGTCATGGTTTAGGTGCTTGAAAATTATTAAATTAAATTATTATTCACTTTCACTTCAGTGACTATTCAAAACTTAAAAATACACATTCGGGGAGTTTGTAAGTAGTTAATATTAAAGAAGAAACCTAAATTATCAAAACAAAACATTATTACTTGGTGAAACTTTCAAAACTCAAAAATCTATTTAAATAAGTTTCCTTGTAAATATTAAATTTTTCCCTGTTTATTTATTGAACTATAATGACTAATTTATATATTTATATTTATTCATATATTTATTGCCTCATTTATTTTATAGGAATATTTATGTATGTATTTATTTGATGTTGACAAAAATGACATTCTGTGGTTCACTGACACACAAGTTTGTTGTCTCTTTGTTAGAAAGTTTTTATTAAAAGTAAATATTATGTTAAGTTCAGAGACATTGTTGGGTATCATTGTTGATCACACAAGTGTGTGTCAACATAATGTCAAGATTCTTTCTGGTTGATTTAATCTGATACTTGGAAAAAGAAAACATGCGTGAACTAAGGTCATGAAACTGTTTGTTTCTTTGTAAATCTTTGTAATATGTGAAGCCACTTAATAACATCATGTCCTCGTTAATAACAAAGTCATCACATTCTCATTTTGAGCTGATAATCTTTTTTCCTAGCATAGCAATAGAAGCTGTTGATAGAAACAAATCAGATAAATAAAGACAATCAACAAATGTAGCTGTCATCTTTCAAACATGCAGTCAGATCAGCTGGATGCAATGCAGCAGGTGACCGTCCCAGGAGGAGAGGAGGAGAGCGGATATGAGCCGTGCTACAGCTGGGACTGGAGGCTGCTGCTGGATAATGTCCACATCATTGTATAAAGGATACTACATGGGCTCAGGAACACTTTGGAAAACCGTTGTCAGTAAACACAGTTTGTCTCTGCATCTACAAATGCAAGTTAAGACTCTACCATCCAAAGAGAAAGACATATATCAACAACATCCAGAAACACTGAAGACTTGTGAGATGATGGATCACAGAGGGAAACATGATCCTGAACCAATGTTTATGGCACATGTTGCAGAATGAGTGTATATTTACAAAAAACAGTAAAGTTTATCAGTTTGAACACTAAATATCTTTGTGCTGCAAAGTTTTTCTTGACTGCTCTACATCTGTTTATCTTTCCTAGTATATATTGTTTCACCATGTAAGTAATAAATAAATAAAAAATATGGAGGAAGTTCTGCAAATGTAAAACTTACACCTGCAGTAGAGCTTTCATAAAGCATTTAAAATGTAGTTATTGTTTTACAGATGAGAAGAAAAAACGAGAGCCTGTTAATTCTGTCTCATTAATGAAGTGTGTCTTATGTTGTTTTTCTGATAAACGTAAATAAAAACAATGAAATGACCTGTTAAATTAGTTTACGTCTCATTTATAAAGTCTGAACATGTGCACATAATGGCAGTAAAAATGGTCAAAGGTCCTCAGGAAAAAGGTTTTGGAAACACTGGTACAGAGATTTCTCACTTGTAGCTGAGGCTTAGTTAGCTCACAGACAGCTTCCTCTGTTCTGACTGGCTTCAGGAGGATTATTTCGTGTGTAAATGTTGTCCTGTCCGTGTGGGATAAAGACGAATTTAGAATGAGGCTGAGGTGTGAAGGTATTTTTTCATCTTTCTTTTCAGATGATTGTTACTCAGCACCAGCAAACATCCTGACGCGCGTGTGTCTCCTGATGATTGTGTGATGTTTGGTTGCCTTCCACAGCAGCATGTAAATCTGCCCGACAGGACAAACTTGTACCAGCGTTTGACTGCCGGCGGTTTCCCACCATGACCCGAGTCCTTGAATGACAAAAACACTCTCACAGAGTCCTTTTTTATTCCTCTGCCACTGAATCATGAGCCTGGGAAATTTGGTTATAGCCGAGTGTGTTGGAGTGGAACTAAATTAGATTTTCCACCACCTGAAGAGAAAAATGCAGCTAAAAGGGAACATTCACGCACCTGAACACGGTCAAAAAGCTTTTTTGGCTGAATTTAAACAAACACAGACAGTCTGGCTGCTGATTGGTTTTTCTTTAAACACCTCAGACACAGCAACAGATTTTACTTCAGACTTTTTTGATTACTTTCCATTACCTTTGGATTACCTGAATGTAAAATATATTGAAATTGTTTAGCCTTATATAGTGTTTTTTTAGGACCACAGCTAACAATTATTTTCATCAATTAATCAGTCCATTGTTATCTCAATTAATCGATTAGTTGTTTGGTCCATTAAATGTTGATCAAAGTTCAAGATGACATCTTCAAATGTCTTGTTTTGTCCACAACTCAAAGATATTCAGTTTCCTGTCAGAGAGGAGTAAAGAAACCAGAAAATATTCACCTTTAAGAAGCTGAAATCAGAGACATTTGACTTTTTTAACATTTTAAATGATCATCAATTAATCTGTTGACCATTTCCTCCATTAATTTAGTCCAAAAAATGTCAGAAAATAACCAAGTTAGAACTGAAAATGATGCTCTCCTCCCGCTCTTAATATGAAGGGCTGGACTGAAGACTTTGGATTGATCCTGAAATGCAGTTTTTCTTTAAACCCTCTGATTTTTTTCCCAATCAGTTTTAGCAACAGACGGTGGGAGACTGTAGCCTGACACAACAGATGGTTTGTTACACAAAACCATCTGGGAAGCCATCCTTAGAAACTGTTTGGAAAAGGGCAAGCACTTCCAAAAAACATTTGGCAGGTGATTGGATGAACCATCTGTCTATCTAGTCTGATATTTAAACAGTTTTACAACAACAAACATCAACTTTCCTGACTTGTAAAATTATCTTTTAATTTGACAAACATCACATGTGTGATTCATGGTACAATTCAACTGAGATCAAAAATTAATTTGTCTGTCACCATAGACTACAATTCAGGTTGTTCATGAAATTAGGTGCACCAGAAGAGGCGTGACTTGAGCACTTTGTAGGACACTGTGAGCATCCAACCTGTCCTCACTACCGACTCATCAAATACGGCAGTTTGGTCAGCGGCTGTAAGTTTCAAACGCTGTAGGTTCCCGTCTAGCGTCACTGCTACAAGTTAGTAATGATAACTATGCAACATCATTGTTGAGTTTCAAAATAAAGGTACAAAAACTTAGGAAACTTAGGAAAAGATCATGGTTTAGGTTAAAATAAGTATTTAACATATCCAAGTTAATGTACGTAACATCACTTATGTATGTTATGTTATGTTATGTATGTATGGTCAAAAGAAGTCAACATTGAGTACTGGTTTCTCCACCTGACCTTCTAATTACGCAGACTTTAACACCATGTTAGACAGGCGCCTCCAGAAATGTTACTGGAGGAGTACCTACAGCAGACGTAGCATAGGGGCGTCAACCAAGCTGCCATATTTGACACGTCAGGAGTGAGAATGAGCTGCATCTAACCAACTAGCACTGACTGCATCCTCAGTAGAGTACCAAATGTGGATCAATCCACCGCTGAAAATAGTCCCTAACAAAAGCACTTTTTTCTCCCCCTTCTGTTTTAGGAAATTATTGAACCCTTTTTTAAAAAACATATATATGTGTTTGTGTTTTTATAGCTTTACATCAGGGATTTATTGACAATAACAAAACTGTGAAATAAAACCAGCCTTTTTTCTTTAATATGGGGCTGAAACTCCTGGAAGATGAACTCATATGTTTCCCTTCATGAATCATTTGAGTCTTGTCTCTAAATTTCTCTTTTCAGCAGAATTCAGCCTGTTATATCATCTGTGAGGGACTTCTGTTATTTTCACTGTAACTTCACTTATCACACATAAAAGGAAATGTATGTGTGTGCGGATCAGTCCGCTGTTATTAAAGGAAGAGTGAAAGGTGAGCCATTACACATCGCCAGGCGACCCGGTTGCCATGGCAGCTTGAATGTAAGTGCCCTACAGTTTTGCCGAGGCCCTTCGCGATAAAAGCAGCAGGGATTTGAACTCGGGGGCCGTCGGGGCTGAGAGATGAGCAGGAGGAGAAGAAGAAGTCTTATCTGCTGCGAGGAGAGAGCTGAACTTTTCCTTCAGTGTTAAGTCTCAGCTTTTATTGGAGTTAATCTTCCTCTGCGGCCGTGAGGAGGACACAAAGTGAGAGGTGCTGATAGCAGGCCTCGCCGTGGATCGCGGAGGGAAGTCACGTAGACGCTCCCTGATCCACTTTCTGCAGAGTTTATTTGCACCTACAAATGATCCAACCTGGGACGGAAATGAGACGAGGAGCAAAGACGAAGAAGAAGTAGCACCGAGTGAGGGAGCGGGTGAGCGGCGGAGACAAAGGGAAGCCTCGAGGGGCTCGTAAAACGCAAACAAAGCAACGAGATAGTGTGAGAGGAATCAAGATGGCAAACAGAGACAGCGGTAGGAGGTGAGAGGAGTAACAAAACGACGAGGAAACACTGGAGGAGAGAGACGGAAAAACAACAAAACTGAGGAGTAACGAGTGATGGAGGGACGTTTAAAAATAGAGGTAATACAGTTTTTTATCAGTTTACATGTTCAAACAGGACAGAGGAGAGAGGATTAATACACAGAGTGTTTTTATTTAGAGAGCCAGGAGGATTCTGGGTAAACAGTGATACTGTGTACTGTGTTTATTATGTGATAGTGAACCTGGAGTTTGAATTAAGGACCACAGATAAGCTGCCAATAAGTGTCAGTCATATTGTCAAACAACTCCTCTCCAGAATATTATACCAAGTCAAGACTATCTAGTCCCAGCCAAGTCCCAAGTCAAGTTAAAAAACAAGACCAAGTCCCAATAAAGTCCCAAGTCAAGACCAACAAGGCTCAAGACAAGTTCCAACAACAGTTAAGACCAACAAGTCCCAATCAAGAGTCAAGTTAAGAACAAGTCCAAATCAAGTCCCAACCCTGCTGACACCAAGTTGTTGCCGACATGGAGCTGCAACATAACTTTTGTTAAATATGACATTGTAGCAACCGACCAAGTCAATTTCCAGAGTGTCATCAGCAGTGTGTTATTTTAACATGACTGGTGTGTTGTCTCAACATTTCCATCACTTGTTGAAGATGTTGTGATGTTTCATGAGGTGCAGGAAACGTCATGCAGAGGACGTTCAACAGATATTAAAATTACATTACATTACATTTCAACGACGTAGCAGCGACGTAACTAATGGTAACAATGTAACTGTAACGTTTCAGTTACGTTTTTACGTCACAAGTGATTTGTCATAAGCCAGTCCAATCTAGAGTCCAGTCAAGAATCAGCAAGTCCCAATCAAGAGTCAAGTAAACATCAACAAGTCCCAATAAAGTCTGGAGTCAAGACCAAGACCAGTCCTCCAAATATCAAGGGACACTGTTTTTGTTAAAGAAGTATTTCACTGCTAGAAAGACCGTCTTTTCATAGCAGGAAGTTGGAGTTTAAACTATGCTACGACTCTGAAAGGTTTAGTTGTTAGCAGTTGTTGCTTTGCTGCAGAGTGATAATTGTGGGATTCAAACTCGTGTCGTGGTGACGGTACTCACCCATGCGGACGGCAGAGAGGGTGTTGGCCTGGCTGAAGGAGAGCGGTGCCATGGTCAGCAGCAGGACGACGACGTAAATCGACAGCAGCAGTGCTGGCAGAGCCGGCATCTTCCACTGCTCCTCATGGAGAATGGTCTGCTGGCTGCCTGTACCGCCACCTGCAGGACAGGAGGACTCATTACTGACCAGAACATTTCACATCCTGTTTTTTATGATAGAATTGAACCGCTGCCACACATTATTAACGGAGGCTGTAAAAAAAAAACAAAAAAACAAATCTTGCTGCTGACAGTCAACAAGCAGCTTCTTCACAGTTTCTCCATAATCACACAACTTGCAACAAGCATCCGTCACAACACACCGACACTCTTTATGAGCTTCACAGCATGTTGACAGATACAGAAACATTATCAGCTGTGAGGAATTAAAAGGATTTATTCAATTAAATAAATCTGAACAAAGCAAAAATCTACACCCTGTACATTAGATTTGTCAGCACAGACTCCACACTGTCAAAATAAAACACACTTAAATTATTTTGTCTACTCTGGTTTATCATATTTTTGCCTTTGTTGTGTCTTCCATCAACAAATCCTGTGTTTTGAGAAAGGTAAGCCTTGTCGGCTTTTGTGTTACAGTAAAGTTAAGTTACAATTAAACTTTCTGTCTCCTCGTACCCACCCTGTAATCAGTATTTTATTTTATTGTATGAGCCAGTGGTCTGCCTGCCTGCCTTCCCAAACTGGAGGAGAGGAGGATTCATTTCCACTGAGGAAGATCATATCGAACTAAATCATATCATATCATTTGAGTAATGAATCTTGTTTTTGAACCAACCAAATTGTGTCCTTCACACTGAAAATTCAAAAACTATCAAGTTGGCATCCAGTTTCTGTTCAGATTTGTCATCATACTTACATCTTTGATCAGATTGTAGTTTTGCAAATTTTAAAACTGTATTGTAGAAAAAAGTCTTCGTGTAGTTTGACTGATTGCTTTGTGTAGTGGCCATGTCCCTGAAACAGTGAAGGTGAATTACTGGATTTTTTATGTTTGGTTGCTAGGCCATGCTAACTAAACGTAAGAAATAAGCTTGTTTGAAATGAAAAGCGCCTCGCTTATAAAGTGGGCAAGATCAGGCAGCCTCAGCTGGAGGTGGAGACAAAAAGCTGAAGTCGAACATTTTCCAGCCGCCTTCAGAGAATATACAGGAGACACTAACATGCTGTTAGATCACCTGTAGTATAACTGTTGTCTGCAGAGATGAGATCCCCCTATTTATACTTTTATTCTGAAGAATGAAAGGTTTTGTCCTCCAGGCTCAAACTTGCATTTTGTAAATAAGAACAACCAAATGATAATTTGGACTTCTTTAAAAGTTGTACCAACCTGATCTCACCAAATGTGTGAATAACATTTTAAGTCATTTCACTTAAACAAATTGTGAACATTTTACAACATTAACCACAATGAAGATCAAAAGGAACTGATTATTGTTACTACGTTCAAAATTCATAAAACGTTAAATGACCCTCGAAAATCTTAAAATGCACTGACATGACACACAAAAATGCCTTCCAATGAGATCATGTTGGCAGCGCTGGTGAGTCCAGAGAGCAGGGACTGTCCCACTGATGGACTCGTGAGTTAAACACGACAAAGGAGAAGATTCTGTCGTCTAGGTGTTTCAATGTGAATGAAGATCTCGACAAAAACCCCTGTAGAGGCATATTTTTTTTCCTTTTACATGTAAACTGTTTTTCAAAATTAGCTGGCTTACAGCACAATCTGAGGGAAATAAAGGTAGACAGAGAGACAACATGAGCTGAGAAGATTAGAGAGAAAGACAAGACAAAAGGAGGCGGAGAGGATGTGAAATTAAGAGGGAGACAGACAGAAGAGGAAAAAAGAAATGGAACAAGAAGATGGAGGGAAAGAGGAAATATTAGAGAACAAAAGTGTGTGAGATGAGGAGACGATCACATGTTGCAGAGACAGAGATTTAAAATGGCTGAGCGAGGGAGCATGACGAAACGAGTCCAAATCTTCAAAGTAGATTACAGCGACTGAAGCGAGATTTTTTCATTAGCAGATCTGTGTGTGTGTGTGTGTGTGTGTGTGTGTGTGTGTGTGTGTGTGTGTGTGTGAGGTTGTGTTTTACATGTTTGCAGTCTCAGAGCATCAACACAGCGAGCGCAGAGCCCCTGACAAACATCCACCACTGTTCAATCCCATCATGCCACTGCTTCATCTTTTCATCTCTGCATGGACAGTTGAGTTATGTTCGCCTAACCCCCCGCCAACAACACGCTCCTGATTTGTTTAACCCGCCCCGCGCTAAATGTTTATCGCCGCCCTGCCAATGAGGCATCCCACATGAATTTAAATGAGATTCCCAAATGGAATTTAAATTGGCTCGAGTCGATCGGGACGAGCTCGATGGCAGAGAGGCGAGACGCCGACCGGCGAGAGATGAGGAGAAAGAGATAAAAGAGTCCAATAGAAGAAAAGGAGGAGGAGGAGGAGGAGGAGGAGGAGGAGGGGTGCAGAGAGAGTTTCTGTTAGAAGTGATACAGATGATGATGATAATGTTTTGACTGATAGTTATAATACACACTGATTATTATCTGACATGTTGATGAGTGTTTCCAAGCTAATTGTTTTGTCTCGGCTTGAGATTAATGCTTGAACTGATTGCTGGTAAAATGATGAAGTCCTGATGATACAAAAAGAGGCAAAAAAATAATAATTAGCTGGAGCAAAAGAGTCACAGTCTTCCCATTTCTTTGTAAAATGAATCTAAAATTCCATCCAGTGCAAACCCAAAGCAAACTGAAAGGTGTTCTTGAGGGGTTTGGAGTACATGCATGATCATGGTGGGATATACGACTTCAGCTGCTCAACAGTCCTGTTTGGTCTCTGTTGTCCTATTTTGTGCTTCATAATGCACCACACATTTTCAATGGGAGACAGGTCTGGACTGCAGGCAGGTCAGTCTAGGACCTGAACTCTTTTATTACGAAGACACACTGTTGGAACACGTCCACAATGTGTTTTGGCTTCGTCTCTCTGAAATAAGCAGGGACGTCTCTGAAGACGTCGTCAGGACAGCAGTGAAGTATCAACTGAACGTTCAGGGTGCAGCCACCATTTTGATTCCAAAATATCATTAACATCCACATGTTAACTTGATTGATGATGGATAATAATTGGAAGATTAAGATGTGTTCTGGCTCATTTGTCCAGTTTGTGGGTGTTTTTCAACAAAAGAGTGTTTTTTGGTTTAATTATTTCACTGCATTGGATCGAGTGAACTTGAGAACAAGTGGTCTGCTGCAGCCACTTTTCTCAGAATATTATTGATCGGTGGAGTAATATGAGGCTTCAAAGGTGAGTTGCCTCAATTTTGTAATTGTTTGTTTGTAGCATTGATTGTACCTGCTGCTGTGATTGTATCTTGAAATGGTTTGCATTGATCAAAACACAAGAGTCTCAGCTTTCCATAAAATGTTGCGTGACTTTAAACTTTAACAAAGCAGCTTTTTACTTGGACCGTCTACTTAATGTCAGAGTCGAGAGGTTGGGCTACATATTCTCAAAATTAGGTGTGGACACTCACAGATATGGGCAACCTCATGGCTTATGGCCACAGGTTACTTTAAGCCGATCTGGTCTGGTTGTCCGTACCACTAAAAGATTCAGTGCTGGTGGGCAGTACCAGGAAGAGAAGACAGACACATACAATCACATACAACCTGTCATGATCAACAAACAGCACATCTGATTACACTACGTCAGCATAAATAACTAAATTGTTCTGCTGTGTTTGTGTCCAGCGCACAGCTGTGGGTCTTTAATCCGTGCTGGAGGGAACCTCACTGTCTTTCCAAAAATGCTGGAGGTCACTGGAACGACTCTCCACCACTTTTATCCTCCAAGTGAAAAAAATTGAATATTTGCAGTTCATATAATCTGTTTTTTTAAGTGCTTAAAGATCCTATCTTCACTTTCTATAGGCAGTAAACATTTGCCATGCTATAATGCTGCCCATTGCTTTAGGCAAGAGAAAAGAGAGCACATAAAAACAATGTTGTCATATTGATATTTAATTGAAGGGAAGAGTGTGATGCCGACTAGCAGAGAGAGAGAGAGAGAGAGAGAGAGTGAGAGAGAGAGAGAGAGAGAGAGAGCTGCATAATAATCTCAACATGACAAAACTATAAAGTCTGACTGTAAAATCAGTCTGACATTTAATCGTGTGTTCAGTTATAGTTGAGTAATATATGTATTTCATGTTAACTTGCCACTGTAGGATCACAGATAAATGATGGATGGATGCACGCACACGTCATAAGTGCACTCTGGCACTTAAAAAAAAACACCTGGCAGTACACCTGCAGCAAACTGCCGAAGAAAAGTGTTATGCTGTGTTTGATTTCTTGTTCCTGTGCTTTCAACTTATTTGTGAGACCAAACCAACAAAAAAAAAAGCTTAAAAGTCTTAAAATTTAAAATTTTCAGTCTAGCTCATCTCTGCAGAACCTCATTCTAAACACATATCAGACATTTAAAAAAATGCTTTCTAGTTCTGTGATTTGGATATTGCACTTTTGCAGATGTTATTGTGATTGCAATTAATTGTGCAGCCCTACTTTAAAGTTTTCTTCTATATTGTTCTGAAAATTCAAAGACAGAGTCTTGTGAACTGTGCAACTGTTGATTAGTTTAGGTGCATTTTCTAATTTAAAAGAAAGATTTGTCAATATTCACAAATTGTTCTGTGGCTTCATCCTTTAAATATAATCACATGATGTCAAATAGGTGTTTTTCTCATTTCTTTTACACCATAAAGGTGTTACAAATTGTCTGTGTTCAGGGATGCATGAAGGTGGAGACAGGAGAAGAACGAGATGAAGCGGAAAAGTAGTTGTATCTCCACTCCTGCTTATGGCTAATGTGGAACGTAGCTTCAGGATTAAATGTAGTCTGAAAAGACCCAATAAAGTAGATACTAACTTTTATTCTGTTTTCAACCTTCAACTGTCAAATTCCCTCTCAGTCCAGAATACTGTGTACTTTTTCAGAAGCTAAAAGAGAAAAGATTCTGAGAGGAATGTTAAGCAGCCGTTCCTCCGAAATTAATCTGCAAAACAACCTGCTGCTTGCCAACGATTATGGCAACAAAGTGAATGAATTAATCTGAGAAAGAAGAAGGGAGAGATGGAAAAGAAGAGACAGTGAGATGACAAAGAGAAAAGGAGAAACAAAGGCAGAGAGATTGAAAAAGAGGGACAGGGAGGGCAGCACACCGAGGACTGAAAAAAGAAAGGAATATGAAGGCAACGATGTGACTGACAGAAAATTGGGCAGAAAGAGACGTGATGGTGAGCGGAGACAGGAAATGAGGAACGGCTGCAGGCAGAAATAAACAAATGATGAGAACAATTAATTAGGGTCTTTCCTGCAGGAAGTGCTATCATGTCAGCTAGCAAACAGAGCCGGCGGGACCCCACTGATACCGAGCGCCACCGCAGTTCACTGCAGCAGCTCCGAGGCTAATCACAGCCTCGACTCTATTAACTGCCTTCAATCCCATCTCATTTTACATTGGAGGCATTTAGCTGACACTCATTCGCCACGACTTACAGCGAGTGCAGCCGAGCAGGAAGCTTTAAAGTCCCGCTTCATCAGCTTTACAAGTGAAGACGGCGGCGGGTCGCAGAGGCGCCAACCACAGACCAAACAAACATTGCTGAGGACAAACTGTATGAGACCATGTTTGTGGAAGATGAAGACATTGAAGACGCTGAAGACAAGACGTCTGAGGGTTTGCTGGTGCACTAACACAATAACATAGCAGGGCTCTGGGTTTTTTCTAGATCCTGGACTTCAAAGATTTCCAGATCAGGAATAGGAGAAAGATGAGGGAATTCTACAAACGCTCAGATAAAATGAGGATTTACCCAAATGACATTATTATTATTATTTAGCCTTGAGGACAGTTTAAATTCTATTTTTGACTGAAATGTCCAAGGCTCCATGCCAATGTTCTGTTCATTCTGCTAAAAGCAAAACTGAATTGAAACTGAAAACTCAAAGGCAGCATCTTAACTCCAAAATAATTACACACAAGTAACAGTGCTGTACTGTTGGGCAGGTTTTAAAAAAATATTATTTTTAAACATAATGCATGCTAAAGATCTACAGTGAAGATTCAGGCTAAAAACATGGTGGAAATAACATTTTTTTTTTAGTTGGCTTGGTTTGTTGGTTGCTTTGTTTAAGAAATGAGAAGCTCCTCATCAGTCAGGGTTAAATAACTTGTTTCCAGCTGAAACATATTAATCACTGCAGTAATTATCCAATGGATGGATCTTACCTGTGTGTTGGGATTCATGTTTGTGTATATGTGTTATTAATTTTTTTGTGACATTGTCTAACTGATGTATTATCCTCTGACACACTCATTCCTCCAAGACAGAAATGATAAACATGCAATAAAGCATGTTATATGAGAACCCAGGGTTTGGGTGTCATTTTTGTACCAATACTGTATCAGTGCAGAGTGTACCAATACATACAGTATATGAACGAGGGGCTAACATTTTAGTTTGCTTACTAGTACTTTAGTAGTTAGTTAGTACTTTTTCTGAAATTATTTTCTACCTACTCAGTACAGGGTGTGTTAGACCTAAACAATAATCTGCATGTTTGGGAGAAATTTGCAGAGAATTGATACTGCAGGTTTGATGTATCTGCTGGGTATTAGCCTATTACAGCCAGGGTTTGGGAGTAACAGATTACATGTATCGGCATTATGTAATATGGACACAAAAAAGGTAACTGCAAGCCAGTAGAGTTACAGAAAAATCAATATAATCGGATTACAGACATGTTTAGTAAAAACTGGGTTACAATTTTAAAATACATTTTAAAACAAAGAACAACATACAACAATGTGCACTGTTCATACACACCACTTTGTTCTCATACATACATCTTTAAAGTAACTCTCCCAGCTCTTATCACCATAAAACTGACAACCTGGCAAAAATTTTGGACATTTCAGGGAGGATGGAGTGATGACTTCTGCAACAAGTAATACATCTGCTGTGATTTTATTTTAAAAATGACCTCATTCCCAACAAACAGACAAACTACGTTGTTCCTGAATAATTTTGTTGTAGTTAAATAATGAAAACTGTGACATAAATCTGGGCCAGCGGCTCCAGCACTGCAGCCTGACTGTACAATACAGTGCTCTATATAAACATCACACACACACACACACACAGACTGTGTGTTTGGCTCTCAGTGCTCCCAGTCAACAGAAACCCCTGAAGAAGAACAGCTTTAGAGATTTAGCTCAGCAGGACAAAAGAATCTGCAGCATTTCAAACCAAACTGAAGCTGCTTCGGTCAACATGAATACATTTTTCAGCACAAAAGGTTAGAAAACACGCCTTTTAATCTTCACAAGCCAAACCATCCCTCCCCTCCGTCTGCAGCTGCGGCATCAGGCCGCTGCTTTAAAGGTTATATCGTAAATTTGACTTTGCTGCTTCATGCCCGATCTGCTGTTCAAGATGAAAAGTGGGAACATCAGAGCTTTTCTGATATGAACGATCATATCTCTCCCTCCTCTTTTCAGATGCAATAAAAGAGCCAAAAAAAGAGGCTCCAACTCGACACAAGAGGAGAGCTCCGGATAAAGCACTTTGTCTGTCGGGTAATGGCCCTTAATGCTCACCTAAATATAGGGTATTAGCTTTCTCTCCCTTTGGGGGATAAGGAGATTTTGTTTTGCAGTGGCGGCATCATGAAGCACACAGTGTTGCTGACTCAAACCACTATAATGACATGGTAATCCCCTCATTTAGCCGCTGACACACGACACATTTCCGCCTCTAAAAACAGCAGGGAGGCAGCAGGAGGGGAGAGGAGGTGGGGTAGGGTGGGGTGGGGTGGGGGCGCAGAGGGGTGGGGGGGTTTGATTCCTGCACGCCATGTCAGTCTGCTCCAGAAAAAAATAAAATAAAATAAAAGACGGCGCCCTGCGGTACAGAGAACGACGGGGAACAGCACGGAGCAAAACAAGAGTGACAGAGTGAAGAAAATGGATTTCACACAGAAAAGAACATTTGTTTTTATTTTTAATGGAATCCGGCAACAGTTCAGAGTCTCTTATAGAGTTCATCTGAATGTCTTTTCAATTTATTTCTGGTTTTATCAAGAACTTTGCTTATGACTGCACTTACCTACTTTTTTTCTTAACAACTAACGGTGTCACAAACGGAGCTCTGAAGAGGTTCATAAAAGAGAGAGAAGAAGAAACTGATGAGACAATATTAGCTAGAAAGTATATTTTATTCAGGTGTATCACCATCAGTCTATATTCCCTGTGTTTATATCCTACAGATTGTATCCTATTATTATTTCCTCTTGTTAAATTGTTCATATTTTCATATTGATTATGTTCTGTTTTTTTCTGATATTGATATTGATATTATTGTCTCCACTTTGCTGCTGTAAGTCTGAAAAATTCCCACTCACTTAACGCTCACAGCAAAGTCTCCTCTGTGATTTCTTGGTCCAAGCCTGAACCCTAAAATGAACCCTTTCTGGTGAAGCTGATCTTTGCCTCAGTTAATTTTTTTAAGAAAAGATTATAGATTTTGCTTTGCTGATGCTATTTTTAGTTTTGGTTTCTCATTTAAAGTTGAAATTAAATAAAAAGTAGCATTTTAAGCCTTTTCAGATCACATCCTCATCATAGTGTGCACCTAAAAATGATAAAAATTTCATCATGTTCAACAAAATCCTGACTTCCACCCATCAATCAATCTTCAACTTTTAGCAGCACAGTGCTAACAATCATTAGTTAGCTACATTGCATTAACACGGTATGTTGGGTTAAGACTTCAACATTCAGTGACACAAACATGAGTGAACCAGAGCTCGAGTCCAGTATTCACATCAACACAAACGAACAGCACTAAGAAGGTAAACGCTCCAGGATCTGCTGTGAACCAGCGCTTAAAATACTTTTTTTTTTTTTTTTCAGACTGAACCTGTGGGGTTCAGGTGTCCTTTGATTTCAAGGAAGACTATTCAAAACTCGTGGAGCCACATCTGCCTCGCTGCACCCAGTAAAGAGTTTGCACAAAGGTTAACACTCTGCAGCATTTTTATCCTCTGCGAGTCCTTGATTCAGCTGCTACCTGCTGGAAAAACAAAAATCAATGTTGCTTTATTTTTGTGACACCTGGAGGGATGTGTTAAGGTTGAAGCCAGTCCTAATTTTACACAAACACCAGGTTATATCTTCTTTTTCAGAATATTTTTTGGGGAATTTTGACATTTCCTGAACTTTTCTTTATCTAGAAAAGTACGTTTAAGAATTCTGGGATTTCCAGGAGAAACAAAATGTAGACAATTACCTTCTTAATCTGCTTTACAGGCCCTGTCATTATGCACAGGATTAAATATCTCAACACCAGTGTCACCAACAGCAGCACACTTATTCAACCTCCAGAATTAATTCAATGCTGAACTGTGAGCCAGGCTACAATCAATGTACTGTATGTAATTAGTCATTTAGGCTCACATTTGCGTTAAATTACCTTTAACATGCCTCCATATGTTCACAGTTCATTCACACTTATGAATAAAACAGGAGAACTGGCTGTCGGGGTTGTATGCAAATGTCCCCTGATCTGAGTCATCACTGGCAGAGTTTTATCGACGTGCGTACAGCTGCTGAAGAGCCGAAGATGGAGGGATGACTGGAGAAAGACTCCGTATGACAGAGGAGAGAGAATGCGCAGCAGTAAAAGGAAAAAGTAAAGAGCAGATGGGGGCTGATGGGAAGAAGAACGGCGAGTTCAGCTTCCTGCTGTGCGATCGTATTTATCCATTTTCTGGGAGAAAGAATAAAACATTATCTAAAGCTCATTGCTCAGCGGCAGAAGAAAAGCAGAGGAATCTGTCTTGGTGGCACCGGCGCTGAGACGTTTATCGACAACCTAAAGAGTTTCACGGCACATAATTCATCAGATAATTTAGAAACAGCAGTGGGAGGTATCGACAGAGGAGACGGCCAGACATGAGGAAAACAACAAATGAAGAATGGGCAAAGATTTTTTTTAGAGATGTTAAACTGAAAGATGCATTACCAGCGGTTTGTTTGTGCTTTTCTTTCCTACTACTCTTAACTTTCCAGGGAGAGGTCAGGAATGAAACGTTCACTGCGCTCTTCAGGAATTTGACTCATTGTTCTTATGTTGTTTTAACCAAATTACAGGATATGTTCTGTAATAGACATGGACATTAACCAGGCCTGGTCTCACTGAAGATGCACAAATAACAGCCAATATCTTGTTACAACTCATATTTTCGCTTATCAATGCATCTGTTGTTTGCAAGAAAGTCTGAATATGGATGGATGACAGAATGAAAATAATGTAACTTGATTACTTTCTGTTACTTTCTAATATAAAATATGGTGAAATTGATTAGCCTGACATAGTGTTTTTAGGGCTGCACCTAAAATTATTTTCATCATGAATTAAACAGTCGATCATAGAGATGCACCACTTCAAATTTTCTTGGCCGATTCTGATCTCCATTTTTTTCCAAGGGACTAGAAATAAGCTAAAATACTATCATTAAAATATAATCAAATATAAAAGGGATATTAGAAATGAAGGCCTGTCTCTAATAAAGGTGGTTGATGATAAAAGTCCATTTATAAACATCCTGTCCATTATTTGAGAACTGAGTAGAAAAACTAGATCTTTAAATGTCAAGGGAAATGTTTTCAACTTAGGCGAGAAATGCTGACTTCAAATTTGTTCTCAGTGTTTCATAACTTTGTGTTCGTTCACGGTGTATCATCGCATCAAACTGAAGTGAAACTCCGTCCCCCCTGTCCAACATCACATCCAATAATCTGCAGTCGTCACCACGAGACAAACACACTGAGGAGACGCTAAAAAACACTCTGAATTACTTAAAATGTCAAGTGAAATAAACCTGATAAACCTGCTGACATTCGTCTCGATGCAACTCGAGCACAGAGGCATGACTGAGCTTCAGCACGGCAAACGCAAACACATGGAGGACATGGACAACATCCTTCATCTGAAGAGTCCCCGTGTACTGTGACCGTGTCAGGGTCCTCAGAGGGCAAAGAGCCACACACATGTTAATACAGAGATGGATTCCAGGTCGTGTAAATTATATGAAAGAGACGGGTGTCGGTATAAAAGATTGTCAGGTTATTTCAGTAGAAGCAGAAGCGCAGCGTGAGCAAGAGACGTGTTCCCGGGGAAACAGGACAGTGACGATAGAGATGATGGATGGGTGATGAAAGAATGGAAAGATGAATGAAGGACAGAGACAGAGAGTGTGAGGTGTTTAATTTAAGCTTTCTCTGATCTGCCAACTCCATGAGCAAAGTTGGAGCATAAAAACTATTGGTCAGGTTAAATAAAGATGGTGGTCATAGTTATCAGAAATCAAAGTCACCCAAAATATCAGGTACTTTTAGTCTTTACAACAACTTTTTAAGGAACTAAAAGGTTCCTTCAGCCTGTTGTCACCTGTGTTTCAAACACAGAAGAAAAACCTGCAAAGATCAGGCAAATCACTCAGCTGATGTATAAAATAGTGATGGAATAGTTTTTACGTGTCCTTTTGGTGCAAAACTATACAGCAACAATGCTAATTAAAGCCTGGACTTCTGGACTTCTCAATCAGTCCATCCGATGAGTATCTTCTTCCGTAACTCCATCTTGATGCGTCAAAACCTAATGAAAAAAACAAACTGATCTGTGGCTGCAGATTTAAAAAAAAAAAGAAAAATAAAATTCTACGAGTACTTGACCAATCAGAAATATTTAGCACTGCAACTCCAACCCCCAAACTTTCTGCTAGCCCCCAAGCAGGGACTATTTAATATGTAATAATGTCCCAGTAACTTACTTTAGAATTAATGTGGTAGAAACACATCTAATGATCAGAGACGTGGTCCATGTTCTCCACTGAACATGACAACTAAAAATAGTGATGTGCCATTTTGCTCGTCTCCACAGTGTCGGCAAAACACACATCCAGACAGTCATGGGATACGTGACTGTCCATGCATCAGATGTATTATTTATTCAAGGAAGTGCAGAAACTCAGGAGGAAATAGCAACAACGTCCACTGAGGAAGACTGACAAATCATGCGTTCATCCCACCACCAAGTTTCACCTTCGACACACATCTGAGATATGAAAGGCCCTGAACCTGGTCGATTACTTTACACCAGGAGTCGTCATCAGTGAACACAGTATCAACTTTCACTTCTATGCAGATGACAATAAACTCTACATAGCTGTTGAGCCTGATGAGTTTTTTTTTTTTTTAAACTGCATCTCTGACATCCAATTCATGGATGGAAAGGCTTTCCAACTTAAAGTAAATATTGTACTTATAGATTCTGTGTAAAAATGAATATGAATTGCTAAATCAAGATTTTAAGAACAGCCTTGAATCTTTAAAGCATCATATTTCATTTAAGTTTCATCACAATGTAGAAAAACAAATCCACATCACCAGACCGTGTCTCATATACTGAATATATCATGTTGTTTCTCATGAAAAGATGTTTACACTGGAGGAAATATTCATATCAAGACTCCATCTGCACAATTTATTCAAATATAAATATTCTATATTTCTTGTGCATCACTTTAGACAACAAAAGTCAGCCTGACATATTTGGTATCGTTGGGAAACGTTGAGATCTCTTGGCTGTTTTTTTTTTAGTTTGTACAGATGTGCAGGTTGTTATTTTACCTACAAAGATACAAAGAAAGAAGAACACAGTGAGAGTGAAGGAGAAACACTGCAGCAGAGGGACGAGGACGGAGGGATGATGGAGGAAGAGATGGATGAGTGGATGAGTGGAGGGCAGCTGCAGCACTGTGAAGGTGACAGATTGACCCCTGGGTCTCCTCTGCACCCGGGAGAGTCGGACTGCCGGGGTGAAATCTCCGGAGGCGAGCCAGCGGGGAAAACAACAAACTGCACCGTCAGCAATTATGGACAGGGAGGAAGAGGAGGAGGAGGAGGAGGATGGACGAAAGAGATATGGAGAGAGAGGGGGTGGATGTAGTGTCAATTAGGGAGGGAGAAGGGAAGAGACGTGTGGAGGTGTGGATGGATTTATTGTAAGTGAAACAGGAGGCGGAGGAGGGGGGGGTGAAATGAATGTGAGTGTGAGAAAGGAGAGAGGAGAGGAGGAAACAGGAAAGGAGAGATGGATGACTTCACTGTAAGAGAGGGAAATAAGCGAAGCAGAGAAAATGAACGAATCGATAAAATGAAAATTTCTTTCATTTCATTTTATGTTACAGTAACTGGAGAGCAGATATTACACTAACGCTCATCTGAGCATAAAATTTAATAACAAGAGAGACGAGCTTCAAACCCCAAAACCTCTGAACAAAAGCCAAAAGTCATAAAGGGTAATTCTGCTTCATTACAATGTGGCTCTCGTTTTTGTAGTCTGGTTGTCTTGCTGCTCACGTTTCTTGACTCATTTTTACTCTCTGATTTAAACACACTGTCGTGTACAGTGTTAGTAGAATAAAAATGGTGGGGAAAAAAAAACATGCAGACACACAACAGAACCACGACACCAACTGTTCATTAACTAAAACTTGTTTATATACATGAGAGCAGTCGTATGTTACTTCCCTGCCATCAGAACAACCAAACCTCCTTTTGGGTGAAAACAAGTCCTATAAAAGTTTGGTGCCAACTTATAGTTAGTGGTACTAAATGTAAAAGCTGCTGCATGTAAAACAATTAACAAAAATACTGAATTTATTATTCCTTAATGAGCGAAGGATGTTCAAAGAGGAAATCTGTGGTTTGGGGCTCTTTTGCAGAGAGGATGAAAGGTAAAATGTGGGACCCTGCCAGTCAATACTTAGAGGTTACATCAGACCTGTTTGCTCATCATGTCTGCATGACCACGGTCAACTCTGAACTTTAACCATCTGGTTATTGTTGTAACCATGATGACGAAGCCTCCCTGAATATTTATTTTAATCTAAAAAATGGTATTTCTCCAAACATAACCTTAAACCTAACATTAAAGCTGCAGGAGGCAGAACACACACAAAGCAGAACCATCTTCCTCTCACTCTGCAGCCTGTATCAGTCCGTTAAGCCCCTCCCACCAAAACCACAAGCTTGAACTACAGCAGAGGGACTCGGTTGCCCGAAAACCAATCTGCGCTCTCAGTCTTGGGTGGTATAAAATAAATAATCCAGACGGTGTCTGGTAAACTGATATAGATACAACCCAACCTCTCTGCCCTCCACGGCATCACTGAGCCTCACTGTGACCCTGGTCCTTCTCTGTGTGACTCATCACCTCAGAAATGCCCCTCCAGCGCTTCATGGCCTCGGGGCAGAGCGCCCCAGGCTTCAGAATGAGAGGTCGGTACACCACACCACAGTTACTCCTACACCAGACAATATGAGCATCATGACATGGAACACAATGAGCCAGGAGCTTCACGTGAAGCCAAAACCAAAATTCTGCTTCATTACAATGTGACTCTAATTTTTGCTGTCTGATCGTCGCGTTTCTCGACTCGTCTTTGTTCTCAGATTTCAGCAAACACTTTAGTGTCTGTGTCCAACGTTCTTAGAACAGAGATGCTGGGAAAACTACAAAAATAAGTTGTAACAAATAAATAGATAAATAAAAAGTTGCAATAAATTGGAATAACACTCTGAAACCACAGAAGCAGAATCAAGATTCAGTTGCACCAAAGTTTGTTAAATCAAACTTTAGTATTTGTGCAATAATAACTTTAAATGGCTTTCACTACATAACTCATTTTTAGATTAGCTGTTACTAAGTATGTACAACCAATAACTTACAAGGAGTTTCTGTGCAATATTAGTTATTATTTTCAGGTATAGTGTTACTTCATGCTATGCAGTATTTAACACAGGGGAATTTTTAGTTTATAATTTCACTGTGTAATATGAAGTACTTCACTCTGGTGAATTGTATTTTCAGTGTGCATGAATCAGGTGTATTATAGTCATTCTCCGTGTGAAATGAATATTTCCTCCGTGCAATGCTGTAAGTTAAACTGCTGAGTGTCTCTGTACTGTAAATACTGTTGCTATTTTTATATTCCCTGTTATAGTGTTCCTATTTTATTTTGTATGTTTCCAGTTTCTTATATTTTTATATTTTTTACTGATGATTCTTTATACTTTTAAATTTCACAGCAGTATTACAGACAGCAGAGACTCATTTATGAATGATTTCACTTTGCAATTAAATCCTCACATAATTCAGTCTTGATCAAGCTGAGAGAGAAAAAGACTGAGCTGTGGTTTCATTATGTGGAGAGCACATGATCCAGTGTGACAGACTGACCTTCAGCAGACAATATAAAGAGAGAGGCTGATGGAGGGATGCTGGGGGGAGGACAGGGAAGACAATAGAGACAGCCAGAGAAAAGAGAAGCAGAGTGATACACAAAAGAGAAAAAGAGAAAGAGTTTTATCCAGAGCAGATCCAGACGAACGATCCGGCACAGATATGACTTCATCCTTTCGATGCAAACAAGAGAAAATGTGAACGTGGAGCTCAGAGCGATTGAGCTCCGAACAAAGCCCGTATAATCACCACGACTGCTGCTGCGTTCATGTCTCTGAAGGAGCTCGGAGAGCAAGTGAAGCTGCATTGTTTCACAAATCCTCAACAAAAACACAATTTCTTTAATAACTGAAGATATGAGACAGACAAAAAAACATGAAGGAAGATTTTAAAAATCTGGTTTCAGTCTGTGCAAATGAAGCCAGAAAACTCTTATACTGTCCTGTAAAACTCCATTAATCAATAGATTCTTAACTTTTGACTCTGTAATGTGAAACAATTACATTTGAGTCATATTATCATTTTCTAGATAAACTAGCAAGACTGTAAACTAAAAAGTTGTTTATTAAACTGATATTTGTCTTAATGTCAAGATTAAACGTGAGACCTCACGCCTGACTGTAACTTCAAATGGAGGACAGTGATATTTATTTTTTGTGATCAGCAATTTCCAAAGACACACTTAGATTTTGTCTCTTTGTACTTGCTGCATGACTGCAACCGCAACTAATAATAGATTTCACCTGATTTTCAAATTACTTTTAGCTGACGGATGAATTCTTACATTGACCATCATCATACAGGAAAATATTGTAATAATATAAGTCCAGAGTTGTAGTTGTAAATACAGTAACACAATCCTTGTTTTTTCCTTGTTGATTGATGATTTCTTGGGTTTGTCCTTCACTGCACTCCTAGTCTGACTCACCAGTTGCACACTGCAGGTATAAGTCCTACTATGGTCCCTGGGAAACAAGAACAACATCCTCGTTGCAAACTACATGCTGAAAGTGGCAAATTAGCGCCTGGATGCTAATAGTACAAACAGAAACAAGATAAAAGCTGTGAGCTTTCTTTTTTTTTGCAGTGTTCATTTTTAATGCTGGAGATCACCTTCTGATGCTTCACCAAAACAAGTTCTCCCTTGACAGTCTTTTTTTTTAGCAGCACTGTCGCTTCATCCTGGGCTTAACATCGTCCAGGACGTTTGTGACTAGTTTAAAGAAATGCAACAAGGCAGGTAGTTTTTTCTCTGATAGCAGAATGTGGATGTGTGAAGCCGGACCTTCCACCAGCACTGAACACAGTGGAGAGACTATGCAAGACTACTACGACCGTAAAAATAAAAATAGTGCTTAGATATATTGACAACATGGACTAAATTATGTCCAACAACAAATTCTGCTAAACTGTCTGTGTTTGGGAATAAAGTTAGCCGATACTTTCTCACTCATCTAACTTTTTCATGTGCTCAGTCTGACATGCTACAAAACCATGAAATATCAAGTTTTTATGAAGTCCTGCAAAAAAAAGCACAGCTCAGCTCAGCTGCATTCCAAATTGTGTACTTTTACTTTTTACTTCAAATTTTGCACCATGGACTGCGAGGGATGTATGAGCAGGAGGGTCAAAGTTATAAGTAGCAGTTGTATTCATGCAGTTATGTACATCAGAACGACAGCTGCAGGATGTACTGATAGCGACAGACAAAAATGGTACAGGCTCTCTCTAAAACCTTGACATATTTCCTTAATCATCATGACAAATGCAGTCGCAACATTGGACCAAATGGAAATGATCAGCTTGATTGATTCATCACTTACTACTTGCAAAATCACCCCCCCCCCCCCCCCCCCCAAACACAAATCAGCTGACGTGAACACAACACCAGACTGAACAGTGAAACAACTGTCAGGCCTTACTGTATCAGTGTTTGGATGAATATATTTGGTAACTTTCCTGCTCTACAGCGGAGAGATTTGCTGGCTGAGAACAAAAAGAATGAAAAGAGAGAGAGAGATTAGAGGAAACAGAAATAAAAACCAGACGGAGAGTGAAGAGGAGGATGAGAAGAAGAAGAGCAGAGTGGTGAACAGAAGGTTTGTCTCCTGCGAGATGTTTCCCTCCTACACCAGTCTGAGGTTCAGTCTCCTCCGTGACACCGGCTCCTCTGCAGGCTAACACCAACAGAGAGGAGGAACAAACCTCTGAGGAGCGTCTGACGAGATGAAACACCGGCCGCCCCAACAGGTCCCACACACCGCTGAGGAGACGTGCGCCGCCAGGAGAACTTTACTTTCAGATTTGTTGTTTCAGGCGTTAAAAATGTGAGGATTTCCTGCTTTACACAGATACTTTGAATTTTGAGGTGGTTGGTGAAGAAAAATGAGTAATTTGAAGACACTGGATTAAAAAGCTCTGCTTTACTGGTTTGAAGTGGAAACAGACAACTCGTCTTTCAGACAGCATTTCCAAGTGGTATTATTGTCATGCTGCTGTGGCAAAGACAACAGACTTTGTGTCTTTGTGCTCTGCAGAGTGATAATATAAACACAGAGTAACATTAACCTATAGCTTCTCACAAACAAGTAAAACTATGAGTCACTGTCAGGGTGGAGAAATTACTCCTGTACGTACATGTACTTTATATTCAGAATGTAATAAAACAATAAAACACACACAACTCCATAAAATGGCAAATTACATGTGCAAATTTAGCAGGGTTATTGCACAAGGGACCTACTGCACTTGAACCAGGGTCATCTAAATCTACGGCCTGAGGGGGGGTCACAGACTCATCATGGAGAGGGCGGTTTGCACAGTCTAATATGGACCTGGCCTTGTAGAGAACCTGCTGGTTAAAAATATCCACCGTGGAGATGTGTGCGACACCAGTAATCCTGACAGCCACCTGAACAATGTGGCTCAGGTGTGTTTTTTATCCCCGATGCTCAGGTCTGGTACCAGGCAATCACAGAGAAGGTGAGAACAGATGACTTATGAAACAAGGACATCTTGCTCCTGTCTGAAAATACAAACTTTGTTGACTCTTCTTGCAGATTGGTCGGATGGTGAAATACAGCAGGTATATCTACATGATAGATGACAGAAATACACTCATTAACGTGGGAAAAGGAAGCGCAGAGACTCGATCAGTGCGGCGGACCTTGAGACGGGTCACCCAGCCAGACCAGCTGGACCATGATCACCACAGGAATAGAGCCAGGATAAGAGCCAAGCTAACTTGACTTGAGACAGCGAGCCAGAAAGAGATGCATCATCGTCGACCCACTTTGATTCTTCATCAGCCCACATCCTCCTCCTCAGACCCCCACAGAACAAATGCAGATGCAGTGGATCTAACAAGTTTGTCTGGAGGTAAAGTTACTGCAGCTAGTAAATAAGCGTTAGTTAGCCTGACATGCTAACATTTGCAGCTTATGTTAGAGCAGATGAAGACAGAGTTTAATCCATTCACCACATGTGTGCTCTTGTGTTTCACGTTTTTGAGCGACAACAAAAGACGCCTCTGTCCAGACTCATGAAACGCTGAGTATCGCTCTTCTCAGAGCCCCCCGGTTTTTGAAGGCGGGGCTTAGTGAAGGGTCAGTCAACAGTTAGTCAGTGAGTCAGTCAACAAACTGTAGCTTTTCAGCCTCCTAAACAAAGCTATTCACAAACTGGATTTACTCTGGTAGCCATTTTAATTTTGACACTGCCTTAAAACTTACAGGCCTTTCTTCTTATGTTCATCTGTGACACAATAAACTGATTTCTGAGCTGATCCTGACACAGTTCTTCTGGCTTTAACCGTGCAGAGAAGTGACTCTTACGAAGTGTAAAATGAGTTGTGTGATGCTGCTGCTGGATCAGATGCTGCTTCATACAAACACACTCAGACAGAACATATGTTCCGCCGCCGTCAATATGACCAGCGAGGCTTTTATTTTCCTGCAGGAATCCAGATGATCTGACTGCCAACATGCTCACTGGTGACTGGATGTGATGCCAAGCTGCTTTTTATTTGTTACAGATGATGAAACTCAGTACGGAGCAGACTGATGAGAGAAGATTCTGTTTTTTGCTTTTTTTTTAACTGTTCTGGAGCTTCTTCATTTGGAAATGTAATTTGGATTACAGAGTTTAATACGGCAGAATAATCTGTCTCCAAAATGAGAAGTTCTTTGTTAAAAAGAAACTTAATCACACGAATGTGACGAAGGTCAAAACAGTTCTGGTTTAGTGTTGAAGGATCACAGATAACTGAAGTCATGGCTCACAGATTTATTTTCTTCCTGGAAGGTAAAGTTAACTACAACATGTCAAATAATACTCCAGTAATATTAATACAAGCTTGCTGCAGCTTAGAACTGATCTCTTGACAGTAACTGGTGCAAAATCACATCAGTGAACTGCTCAAACTGCAAGACAGCTGAGCTGAATCTTTGACCTGCCTGAAATCCATCTGATCATCCACCAGACACACTGATGATCGCTCTGTCAGTTAACCAGGCATCTCAGCCCCCTGCAGAAATTCAACCCAGTTCTAAAATGAGTCAGAGGAAACCAATTTAAGGTTTCCTGTCCTCACCACAAAAAATGATTGCATAGGTAGTTTGTGCAAGCAGCTTATTACGAATCATATTCACATGTATTGTGATGGGAGCAGAATAAAGTCTGCTGATCAGACCCTACGGGATTTTTTCTGGGGGACTGACGACAATGATTGGTCACATTTACGGAAAAGTTGCAGTGACTGCAAAGTTGCAAGGTCATGCAGAATTCAGGAGGATTAGCTGAATTGTTACGATCGCAACATCACAACTTCCTGGAGTGACTGGCTTGTAAAGGAGGTGGCTGCTAATAGTCACTGTTAGCTACTTTAGTGACAAGTCAGCTGCTAAAGCTACTGTCCATCAGGAAACTATTCTCCTTACGTGCTCCGGCCGTGTCATAAGTGAGAAAATGTTTCAGTGTTGTCAGTGACTCTGATGCTTGTGAAAAGTTTCATAATGTTTTAGCTTTTGATAGCCATGAGCTAGGCTCGTCATCACTGAAAAGACGTGGACAGCTGCAGGAGCTCAGGCGATCCTGATGCTGATGACTGTGTGTATGTTTAGTACCAGGAAAAGACAAACTCTGAAATGCCATCAGAAATACCTCAGAATATCTTCAAAGTGACTGTACTGTCACTGTTGGGCCTCACACTGACCTATAAGTGACGTATAGCACAATATTTATGTGATAAAAAGACAACGATTTTGATTTCACAGGAACTTCAGAGGTGTTCCAGGGACACTGTACTGGGAATAGGCCCCAGGGTGGGACCAAAACTAACTGTAAGGATAATATTTCCCCTGTGGCCTGGAACCACCTCAGGATCCTCCAGAGGCCGGTCAGGGCTACCTCTCTCCGTCTGCTGCCATCGTGACCTGAACACAGATGAGTGTCAGAGGATGGACAGACGGATGAATTATTTCCTGCATGTCTTCGGGTGCAGCCTGCGTCTTCTCTGCACCACACTGTGGCACATTTTTATTCCAGACCCACTGAAGCATTTAAATGCTGATCGTGTCCTGGCAGATTCATTAGCTGTCTCATAAATATTGATTTACTGTCTATTAAGCATTTATAAATCCCTAAATAAATATTGAATTAATGTAAGGTTAAACAAGACACCATATCAGCATGCATCATCTTCCCTCCATCCATCCCTCCCTCTGTCTGCCTCCCCCCTGCAGGAGTGTCATCCATCCTTTTTCAGCCTCCATCTGTCTTTTTTTAACCCAGATATGATGAAGTGACTGACAGGTCGCCTTCGTGTGCCCTCCGGCCTGTCTGACCTCCGCCGGCCTGTCACCGGGACGAAAAAAAAGGCCAACGAGTCGAGCTGAGCGTTAATCAGACTGGTGCTAAAATTAAAACATGACTCGCTCCTCCTGCTGCTGACAGGAGCTTCCCCGTCTCTCCGGGAGGTGTCGAACGCCGGTGGGGAGCCGAGCGGCCGAAACCTCTCCTTCCCCTCTGTCACTGTCGCTCTCCGTCACTGTCTGAGCCTGTTTATCTGCCTACGAGGCTATTTGTTTCCCTCTTTATTCCCTCTCTATTGATCTGACCTGGCTCTTAGTTTGCCTCTTTCTCTCCCTCCTCCTGAAAAAACTCGCCGTCTGCTCACATTAACCGTTAAAGTTGCATGAGGGAAACATTTCTCCATGTCGAATGCGGAGGTGACCGCCTGAACTTTGAAGACTCAGACATTGAAACATTAGCGTGACGGTGCATCTCAGCCTCCATTCTGCTGTCAGGAAGCCGTGGTCCTCTGAGCCTCCTCCTCCTCCTCCTCCTCCTCCTCCTCCTGCACTGCTTTGTTTCCGTGGCAACACATCCTCGACTCTCACTGTGTGGATGTGACTGCCGGCCGACACTCAGGGACGTGCAGGGCTTTCTGGATGGCCATGACTCAAATTTTGAGCTGGATGTGAGGTTACCCAGACTCTCCAAGAATAACTGCACACAGGATGATTTCTAAACACACAAACCAAACGGATTTTATCCTTGTAGAGTCCAGATTTTCTCTGGATTTTACTAAATTACAGCAGATTTTCATTTGGACAAACATGATGAATCAACATCTAAGTTAGTAGTTGTGAAACTGAAAGTGAGCTCTGCTGCTGGAATGTAGAGACGTTGTGAGAGACAAAACATGACCAGGGTAAAAGTATGTGAAGAGGTACATAAGTCAAGATCCAGCTGAGTAAACTGATGATCTTTCAAATCAAACAATAAGAAAATACTTAGTTTGGTGAAGTTGTGGAGCAGCGCAGGATTATGGGAGTTGTTGTCTTTACTGTCAGTGCAACAAAACTCCCAAAGCACTTTTTTTTTCAGCTGAAAACCAGTGTGTGTGCATTTAGTAGCATTGTTGATTGATTCAGGTCCAAATGTTGACATTTTAGTGCAAATTATTAGAATCTTGTGTTAAATATGCATAGTGATGGCTTTCTCTTGGTTGAAACTGGCTATTGCAATTGAATTTTAATTCAACAAAATACTTAGATATAACATAGCATCTAGCAACATTTCAATGTGGAAATGTTATATATGAATGTAACATTTACAATAAGACAAGATGAAGAAGATCAGAAATGGTTCTTGCTCTCAGGGAGAGCCCTTTTGTCTTTCTTTCTTTGTATCCAGTCACTCCCGCAGTTAGGGCAAATTTCAACTTGTATTTGTATTTAACTTGTATTTGCACAACCACTGAGGAAGGGCAGGTGAAGTTCAAGTTTTATTAATGTTTTTCAGTTAAAATAATGTTGAACAGGTTTCAATATAATTTTACTATTTTTAATGCTGCAAAAAGCCGAGCTGGTTCGGGGGTCTCTCAGAACAAATTCAGAGGACCTTGAACCTAAATGTCTTTTTTGAAATGCAATGACAAAAACAGAATAAAAAACCAGAGTATCTTTGCACAGCTGCAGCTCTGAATATCTGAATAAACAGGGAAGGAGACGCCTGCACATATGCACAGTAAGAGATTCAGACAAACAAACTTTACTAGCAGCTCTCTAGCACTTCATATATTTGTGTGTAACAGAATAAAATA